>NC_138298.1:22435000-22875000 GCF_965601325.2 Salmo salar
GTGTGTGTGTGTGTGTGTGTGTGTGTGTGTGTGTTTAAACCTCTCTCCCTGGCAGATAAGTCTGTTGTTCTTTCTTCTTCGACAGTAGTTCAACATGCATGTAGTAAAACACACGCATGTGGTATACACAGCCCACTCACGTTGAACTTGTAAACTCATGAGTACACACATATATACATACTGTACACTATACAGTGCATTCGGAGAGTATTCAGACCCCTTGACTTTTTCCACATTTTATTACACTACAGCCTTTTTTTCCTAATCAATCTAAACCCAATACCCTGTAATGACAAAGCAAAAACAGGTTTTTAGAAATGTATGCAAATGTATTAACAATAAAAAACTGAAATATAACATTTGCATAAGTATTCAGACCCTTTACTCAGTAGTTTGTTGAATCACCTTTGTCAGCAATTACAGCCACAAGTTTTCTTGAGTATGACGTTACAAGCTTGGCACACCGGTACAGTATTTGGGGAGTTTCTCCCATTCTTCTCTGCAGATCCTATCAAGTTCTGTCAGGTTGAATGGGGAGCGTCGTTCAATAGCTATTTTCAGGTCTCTCCAGAGATGTTAGATCGGGTTCAAGTCTGGGCTCTGGCTGGGCCACTCAAGGACGTTCAGAGACTTTGTCTGAAACCACTCCTGCGTTGTCTTGGCTGTGTGCTTAGGGTCATTGTCCTATTGGAAGGTGAACTTTCACCCCAGTCTGAGGTCCTGATCACTCTGGAGCAGGTTTTCTCATGGTCTGAGAGTCCTTAAGGTGCCTTTTGGCAAACTCCAAGCGGGCTGTCATGTGCTTTTTACTGAGGAGTGGCTTCCTTCTGGCCACTCTACCATAAACACCTGATTGGTGGTGCTGCGGAGATGGTTGTTCTTCTGGAAGGTTCTCCCATCTCCACAGAGGAACTCTGTGGAACCTCCCTGAGCAAGGCCCTTCTCATCCGATTGTTCAGTTTGGCTGGGCGGCCAGCTCTAAGAAGAGTCTTGGTGGTTCCAAACTTCCATTTAAGAATGATGGAGGCCACTGTGTTCTTGAGGACCTTCAATGCTTCAGAAATGTTTTGGTACCCTTCCCCAGATCTACGCTGGAGCTCTACAGACAATTTCTTTGACCTCAAGGCTTGGTTTTGCTCTGACATGCACTGTCAACTTATATACCTTATATAGACAGGTGTGTGCCTTTCCAAAGCATCCAATCAACTGAATTTACCACGTGGTTGTAGAAACAGCTTAAGGAGTTCAATTTTGAGTTTCATAGCAAAGGGTCTGAATATGTAAATAAGGTATTTCAGTTTTAGATTTGTAATAAATATGCCCCCCCCAAAAAATGTACCTGTTTTCGCTTTTGTCATTATGGGGTATTGTGTGTAGATTGATGAGGAAAATAGATCACTTAATACATTTTTGAACAAGGCTGTAACGTAACAAAATGTGGAACAAGTGAAGGGGTGTCCGACGGATGAATCTGGATTTGGAGGATACCAGGAGAACGCTACCTGCCCCAATGCATAGTGCCAACTGTTTCAGAATAATGGCATGGGGCTGTTTTTTGTGGTTCGGGCTAGGCCCCTTAGTTCCAGTGAAGGGAAATCTTAACGCTACAGCATACAATGACATTATAGACCATGGGTGGGAAACTCCAGACCTCAGGGGCCTGATTGGTGTCACACTTTCTCTCCATCCGTGTGTGTGTGTGTGTGTGTGTGTGTGTGTGTGTGTGTGTGTGTGTGTGTGTGTGTGTGTGTGTGTGTGTGTGTGTGTGTGTGTGTGTGTGTGTGTGTGTGTGTGTGTGTGTGTGTGTGTGTGTGTGTGTGTGTGTGTGTGTGTAGCCTGTGGTAATGACAGGGTAAAGAGACCATTTATTTTCTGCTCAAAATGTCTCTCCTCTCCTCTGTTGTTATGGTACCTCTGGGATCAGGGAAACATTGGAGACTTCGTCTGGTTTGCAGCCATGAGATAAACTGGAAGTAAATGAAATGGCTATTGAATGGTCATGTATCTTTTTTTGTCCACTGCAGTTGTAGATGAAAATACTCACTGCCTTCAAACCCTAGCTTTTTGATCGTTATTTCACTTGTTTTTTTTTACCACTTAAACTGTGGTTTCATTCACCGCATGTACAGTAGTACTTTACTCTTTCTATATTTTCCAAACACTGATTCATAACTATTGATCTTTTGATATACTGACCAAACACAAACTCGCTTCTGAATGCACCTATTAGCCGTCACACCACGGTACTACATAACAATGTCTACTCCTCCCAACAATTCATCTCTCTTTTCTAAGTGCCCCCGCTGTATTAGCATTAAACGGTGCCAATATTGTTTTCTGTGTGTGATCGATTTAAGTGTAATTTGCACGGGCAGGTATACCGACATTTCGTTTGCAATATGCACCAATATAGTTATTCTACTTAGCATGCTACGCTAACACCCTGCATGCGTCCCGAGTGGTACCCTACTCCCTTTATAGTGCACTACTTTAGACCAGAGCCCTATGGGTCCTGCAGGGAATAGGGTGCCATTTGGGATGTATCCTCTGTTAATTTAAAGCGGCTATCCTGCAGACAGAATTAGAAGTCCAATTCCCGTCTCCTACCGCTATCTGTGTAATGATTAATTAGAGTGTATTTCCCAAGGGTGCAATAACTCACCCCCACAGTGTGTGATGTGAAAGCAGCCCCGTAATATTACACCATCTGATTGGGTCTATAAATGTCACGGAGCAGTCAGCGCAAGGCATGACTCAGAATAGAATGGCTCGTCTCTGCAGTATATCCTCAACAGACGTACGGCAATACATTGTGCATGTAGCCTTAAAACAAACACCCATGCTCATAAACAAGACAAACATAGTCTCTCACTGTAAATATGACATCTTGATTGCGCAAGCACGCACCTATGCGCGCTGACACCAGAACACTTCCTCTACGCGTCTTCGACGCGACAATGCAGCTCGCAATTTGTGTGTTTTGTGTGTGTGTGTTTTGTAAAGTGGGTTAAGAATGCTAACTGAAGGTCAGTAGAGCTTTAAACCAAACAAAGCGCCGCACAGTCAGACAGCAAAGGTTAATTACATGACATATGAGGACAACGCGCCACGCTTTTCTCCCCACAGTCTCCCATCCCTTCTCCTCTTTTTTTTCATCCTTTCTACTCTTCTCTCCATCTTTTCTCCTCCCCAGTCCTTTATCTTCTTTTCTCATTATTTCTCAATCCCTCCTTTCTCCTCTTCCCAGGCTGGAGAACCCCATTTTAACGATGATGTGGGTTGACTCAGGGCCTCCATCTTAGTTTCAAAAGGCACCCAGGGGCCCTCTCTGCAGCCCAGAGTCATCACTTTTCACTGATAAAACGTTAGATACAATAGTGTTGTTATCTATCATGACATGTAGAAAAACAACGTCCGACAGTATCTTGGTACAGGAGAATGAAACACGATGGGATAAAAACCTCACTCGATGTCCACTGAGGCGCTAGCTAATTGAGCTGTTTGCTAACAATTTATCATGTTTAATGTTTAATTTTATTTGTCACAATCGCCGAATACAACTGGTGTAGACTTTACCGTGAAATGCTTGCTTACGAGCCCTTCCCAACAATGCAGTTAATAATAATATATATTTTTTAAATGTATCACAAGGAATTAAACACACAATGATATGTACATGAACGCAGGGTAAAGTGACTAGGCATCAAGATAGATAATAATACCAGTAAAAGAAAGAAGAGAGTAGCAGCAGCAAAAGATGAGTGTAAACGTGTGTGTATGAAGGTGTCGTGTGTGTATGCATGTGATGCATGTGTGTTTTTGGTGTGTGTGTGCGCGTATGTGAATATAGTGGGAGGGTAGGTAGGTAGGGTTAAGTTCTTAGTAATGTGGACACCAAGGAACTTGAAGCTCTCAATCCGCTTCACTACAGCCCTGTCGACGTGGAGGGGTGCGTGCTCTCCACCCTTTCTCCTGTAGTCCACGATCAGCTCCTTGGTCTTGCTGACGTTGAGGGAGTGGTTGTTGTTCTGGCACCACAATGGCAGGTCTCTGACCTCCTCCCTGTATGCTGGACCCAGTTGCAAAGGAAGGGATTCAGTCCCAGGATCCCTGGCTTGGTGATGAGCTTGGATAGGACTCTGGTGTAGTCTATGAACAGCATTCTCAAGCATTTATTTCCCCTCTTGAGAGAGGGCAGTGTGAAATGCAATTGAGATTGCGTCATCTGTGGGTCTGTTGGGGGCAGTATGCAAATTGGAGTGGGTCCAGGGTGTCTGGGTAGATGGTGTTGATGTGTGTCATGACCAGCCTCTCGAAGCGCTTCGTAACTACAGATGTGTGCTACAGGGGTTAGTCATATAGGCAGGTTACCTTGGAGCTCTAGTGCAACACTACGACTAGTGTGTTTTGCTACGTCTTCTCTTCTGTCCTCATCTCCTCCGTCTCTCCTCCGTGTCCCAGCAGGAGAAATAACTCTGCCAACTACCCCCCAAAAAGGAGGAGAAACTCCTCTTTGTGTAGTTTTCTTTCCTTCTCTTTGTGTCTTCATCCCTCGCTCCCAGCAATAGTTGATACAAGAATTCTCCATTTCCCGTTTTCTTCTCCCCTGAACGAGGGAGGGAGCCTCAACGGAGGGAAGGATGTTTTAACCTTCGTCTGGGTCTGGATCAGGTAGAGATGTTAGAGGACTGCTGAGGATATTTTAGATTTATGTTTCAACATTGAAAGCAGAGCTCGTATCCACAAAGCACCTCAAAGTGGGAGTGCTGATATAGCCTTTTATTTCATAATGAATAAGATTGTATGGACAGATCCTAGATCAGCACTCCTACTCTGAGAGGCTTTGTGGATATAAGCCTTTTAGGTCTCATTGCCTCGCTTAACTCCCAAGTCAAATCCCTATTCCATTCCTTTGCATTTTTTGGTACCTCTCGACTGTTGAAAATTGCTTTGGAAACAGAGAGGAGTTGGATGAACCTTTACCTGAAAACCTCCTTTAACTCCAAAGAAACCACTAGAATAATACAGTACTAATGAATTGGAAGTGTAGTGCTTTTCCAAGTGAAATCAAATCCCTGTATTGCCTTACCTTGTAAGGACACCAACTCCCCATCCACAATTAATGGAAAATTGGTGTTAAATGATCTCTAGGTAGACTAAAGAAAGAATATTACAGTACCAAACAACCCTGTACAAAGTCACATACCATGTTTTGAATGAGTGCGGTGTCTCAGAAGGTCCATACAGCACCAGAAGCTGTTTCAGTTTTGAAGGGGAGAAATGCAGGGGGTAATACAAGGGGTTCCAGTGGTGTCGTCTTGTGAGCCCTCTGAACTAATGTTTACAATTACAGAGTTAGCGAATCGGAGAGCCGCGGCGAGATTGCATATTAAACGATGCAGAGATGGGAAGACTCAGGTTTTTGTGTGGAGAATGTGTTTACTCAGCAAACAGATTTTAATTGGGAAAATACTTTCCCCAGCTCCTCGTGTGTGTGTGTGTGTGTGTGTGTGTGTGTGTGTGTGTGTGTGTGTGTGTGTGTGTGTGTGTGTGTGTGTGTGTGTGTGTGTGTGTGTGTGTGTGTGTGTGTGTGTGTGTGTGTATGCACCCTGCAATATCCACAACAGCTTCATTAATAAGTAAAAACCCTAGTTCGGAGAGAAAGCTAATGGGGTCTGCATGTCTTAGTGAACCATCTTGAACATTCCCACCAACCATACCGCTTCTCCAAATGGACCTGCCAGCCTCTCTGGAAGTGGCAGTTACCATGGATGCGTCCCAAATGGCCCCCTAATCCCTATAAAGTGCTCTTCTTTTGACCAGAGCCATATGGGCCCTATATACTGTCGTGCCATTTGGGACACAGACCTTCTTTCTAATTTCTCTCCTAATTGATCCTGATGAAGCCAGCATGCAGAGATGAGCAGGATGGGCTTTTATATCAGCTCTGGGGAAGTATAGACAAAGTGTTAGGAAACTCAGACTGAGGTACAAAGAGGTATTGATGTGGACAGAGAGGCTTCTGATGAGGCCACGTACAGCAGATCAATAGGACAGTTACAGTATTGGCCTAATGGATAGAAAGCTGCTCGTGTGTGTGTGTGTGTGTGTGTGTGTGTGTGTGTGTGTGTGTGTGTGTGTGGCCCTGTTGCAACTGTACAGCAGTTGATAAAACGTGTAAGAGGACTAATGGAGAATGTTATTAAATTGGTATATTTAATTCATTAGACTGTCTACTCTTGCTTAATGGTCAAATAATAGCTGAAGGATATGTGCGTGGGTAGGTTAGGGGTGTGTGTGTGTGTGTGTGTGTGTGTGTGTGTGTGTGTGTGTGTGTGTGTGTGTGTGTGTGTGTGTGTGTGTGTGTGTGCACGTACGTATACAGTACTTTGCCCCCTGATGGCTGAACCACTCAAACTCTGTGGGATTCTGAGTGTGTGAAGCTTTTCAGGTTTTGATGATTTCTGGGATTATTCCCCTTTTTAAAGGACCACTGTCACTCTGTGTGGATGTCAGGTCTGAGAGGAGTATAAGGCTAAGTGATGCTCCAATGCTCCACTCTTCATGCACCATGTTCCCCTCTAACTCTCTCTCTCTCTCTTTCCCCATCTCTCTCAATCACTCCCTCTCTCCTTCTCCTCTCCTTCCTTTCTCTCCCTCCCCTCTGCCCCCCGTGATTGGGGAGTGATTACAGAACGAGGAAGCTGCACTTTGTCACCATGGCCACCAAGTCCCTGGCTGTCAGGCAGAGCTAGTCTGGCCCATATGGGGACACCCCACTGACAGGGTCCAGCATGGGGAAAGAGAAGGGGAGAGAATGGAATTGATTGAAGGGAAAGGCTCAGGTATATGAGTCGAAGGAGAGAGAATGGAATTGATTGAAGGGAAAGGCTCAGGTATATGAGTCGAAGGAGAGAGAATGGAAAATGAAGGAGAGAGTATGGTGGAGACTGGTTATAAAGAGGGTAAGTGTAGTGAGATAAAACAGGGGCTTTCTCAGTGTTTCTTCATTAGTCCTTCATGGAAGAGTATTGCAGCGTGTTCCACTTCTCCTCTCTTCAGTCAGTACAGGACAGCTTGAGGTGGTTAAGTTAGAGATAAACCCTTTCCTCAGTGTATAATTCAAAAGTAATTATTCCACCGTAGTTATCTCTCTTATTGCTTTCTGTGTTAGACACAATTAATTAAGTACTTAACTGACCTAACAGTTAATGCCACAAGGAATGACAATAAGTAGAGTTTGTATCAAGCCCAGTTTGAATTGCCTTGTACTGTAGTTACTGGCTTTTCTGATAATGTGACATCCTTTTGACTTTCGAATAACTTTGTGTCGCACCCAAAAAAGTCCCCATGCATTATTTGCCCTTCAGTAACCTGGTGTCCCACCCAAGAAATTCCTGACACATTTTTCCATTGGATCTTTATTTATACAGGCTAGTCTCATTGAGATGAAAATCTATTTTGTAATAGAGACCTAGCTACTCGTTTGAATGGCCCGGCGCCGTGCCCCAAAAAAAGTCCCCCGACACTCAAACTGCCCAGCAGAGTGACTCTATGGCTTTCTAGCTAGTTGTGCCGGTTGTCACAGCCAATCATCGGCTCCGGCTGGACTCTCATTTCCTGCCACTGAGGTGGTTTCAGAAGTATTAAGGTTCCCAGTAGAAGTAGACTCACTGCTCCTGTGTGTTTGACCGAGGAGAATAGAGAAGGGGGAGTGAGAGGCGAGTCTCTGACAAAATAGTGTTGCTTTTCTACTTTCATTTCTCTCTCTCTCTAACTCTGGTCTCTCTCTTTCTTTCTAACTCTGTTATCGCTCTCTCACTCTCGTTCTCCTTCAACCGAATAGTGTTTTTTTTTCAGGTTTAGATCGGAGGTATCTAAACACTGACTGTACAAAACATTAGGAACACCGTAATGTTCATGTTCATTTGCACCATCTCTCCCTGCCCCTCTCCCGTTGAGAGTCAAGCTGGCTGGATGTCCTTTGGGTGGTGAACCATTATTGATATACACAGGAAACTGTTGAGCAGCATTGCAGTTCTTGACACACAAACCGGTGCGCCTGGCACCTACTACCATACCCCGTTCAAAGGCACTTAAATCTTTTGTCTTGCCAATTCACCCTCTGAATGGCACACATACACAATCCATGTCTCAATTTCTCAAGGCTTAAAAATCCTTCTTTAACCTGTCTCCTCCCCTTCATCTACACTGATTGAAGTGGATTTAACAAGTGACATCAATAAGGGATCATAGCTTTTACCTGGATTCATCTGGTCAGTCGTGGAAAGAACAGGTGTTCATAATGTTTTGTGGGCCTGACACTGGAGCTGGCAGGTTCCGTCATCTCCATGACAACTACTTGAGTGACTTCATGACTGTTTTGTCTCTGAGCCAGATAAAGGTTGAAGTAATTGACCCATAATGGACTGACAGCCCAACAAAAGACGAATTAGACTTTGACTTTCCTCGTTCCCACTGTACACACACCCATGGCCAAGCACGCGCACCTACATACACACACGCCCACCTACATACACACACACACCTGGTCATGCTTCATCTCCATATGCTAATATAATGTCAACAGTTCCAAATTAGAATGTACCAATCAGACTGTCAACGACTATTGGAAAAATCTCAACTCAATACAAAGCAGCTTATTTTGCCACAAAACTACATTTATGTAGGTTATATATATTATACTATACATTTCATTTAAGACATCAAGAATATAAGCGCGTCTTTATCAGCAGAATAAATAATCAGAAAAAAAGAACAATGTAAAATGTGACTTACATGCCCTATAGCGGGTTAGCGTTTTTCGTCATGAATCTTGTTCTGCAGCTCTGTAGAGTGATCACTAGCTGACACAAAGTCATACGATCTAATTTTAAATCTAACCTTAGCCCTAACCTTAACCATACTGCTAGCCCTAATGCCTAACCCTAACCTTAAATTAAGACCAAAAAAGCTAATTTTAGTTTTCAGGAGTTTTTACAATATAACCAATTTTGACTTTGCAGCTGGCCTATCTAAGGGGGAATCGCTCAGTGCTGCCTCCAGGACAAGACCCATGACAATAATAGGCAATCTGATGTCCTCAGTATTCATGTAATATAGAAGAGAGAACATTACATATTTCAAAACGGCATGAGTTTTACATTTAATTGCATATCACACATATCTTTTTAGCCATTAACTCCTATTGGCTGTCTTGTCAGTTCAGTGGAAGCATCTTTGATGAAGTACCACGGTGCAATCTTTCATCTCGGTGATGAAGAACCAAGTTGTGCTTGCTGACTAATAACGCTAATTGATGGTATAAAGCCACCAACTGCAAAGGTAATGGGATTACTGTATCATACAAAGCACCCGTAAACACATAGGCAATAAACACATGACACAACCACTGATTGGGTTTTTAATCTCTTCGATGGATGATTATCATTGATAATTATACTGGGTTAGGTAGAAGATGGCTGCTCTCATTGAGATGCAGTACTAGAGGCACTAGATGCCCAGTGTGTATTTCAGTTACACAGCTGCTGCCTCATAGCTGGTGTGTTAGTGGGAAACCGGAGGGCTGTTGACCCACTATGGGGTCCCATTCAAATGTGTAGTTATCTCTTGTTACGAATGGTAATGAATTGGTTTGATGGGTAGCCGGCCCAGCTGAGAAACTTCCGAAGCTAATTCCAGGCAGTCCCTCCACAGTCCCCACTGCAGCCTGACCCATTCACTCTCTCTGGGGTACTGTTCTCCGTTTCCTGGTTTGATGCAGTGCAGGTGTGACAGATAGAGATAGTTAGAGAGAGGCAGGAAGAGAAACCAGTTGCACCCATCTCTTCCCGTCACCTCCTCTATCCACACCTTTTTGATTCCTGGTGAAGTTCTCCTAAGGAGGAGATAAAGGTGGGAGTGACATTAGGATTACCTGTCAGCACTCCCCCTATCACAGGTGTGTCACCTACCAGGGTACAACCGCTTAAATGTGAGTATCCTCCACTGCAACAGCACTGCAACTGTGTTCTACCATGTCACAGCACTCCCCACCATGTAGTGGCTGGGTGCCTTCTATTTCTTATTTAACGAGGCAGTCAGTTAAGAACAAAACCTTATTTACAATGACAGCATAGGAACAGTGAGTTAACTGCTCGTTCAGGGGCAGAACGACAGATTTTTACCTTGGGGATTCAATCTAGCAACCTTTCGGTTGCTGGCCCAATGCTCTAACCACTAGGCTACCTGTCACCCCTTGTCACAGCCTCCATATCCCTCCTCACACACGAGCTGATCTCTGGTCACCACTGCACTCACTCTCTGAGGCAAACTCAGTGGACGCACAAGCAGCCAAACGCTACTATCAGAGAAGGCAATTTTTCATCGTCCGTTATCTTTAGAAAATCTGCCATTAAGATGTGAATTGGACAACTGGTTAGCCATGATAGAACGCGTGACAAGCTACCAGTTCAGCTGAAACCTTTTTCTGTCAACCATATCACCTTGAATTCTATTAAAACTTGAATGTCCTTTTTTTGTCTCATTGTCACACAGCATAGTTATAATTGTCCCTCGACACTTGAAAATAAGCTATTCCTGATTTTGTATTCATACTATCATGACTGATTCTTGACAAAGCTCCGTTTCATTGCACCTGTCTTAAAGGATAAACTCCTGTGGAGTCACCATCTGCATACAGGCATCAGCTTTTATTTGTGCAATTACTTCCTGGATGCTTACCTTGCCATATTTACTTCCACAATGTGCAGTGTTTTGTTGATTTTTTTTTAAAGCATATTCTTCCTTGGATTTGTGTACAGGGTAAAACATCTTACTTTTTTATGCATTTATTTTCCCTTATTCATAAAAATCTCTTCAGAAGCCCTCTGATCAAAGGCTTGTTTGTTTGTATTGATAAAATGAAAGGATGTCCATAAAAAAAAATATTATATTGTCATATTATTATGTTGTTTTTCTTCTGAGAAAAAGGCACCACTTCGGGGATACACAATGCACTTGTGTGGCGTCCTCAACCGTGAATCACATTGTCTGTTTGTTACCTGAGCGTGTTTACATCGTCCGGATCACGCAAAGAGACGGTTCAAGGTCTCGATTCCTCCATTTTTTTTATCAAAGCACATCAAAAATTTAAGTCAAGGATCTTCAGGCTAAGGCTTTTGAGAACACCCTAAATGTGAAACAACGTACAAGTAATATCGTCTTGGTTATGTTGCAGTAAATCTTCAACAGTACTCTCCAGGCAAAGAAAGACAGGGTTTGGGCCAATTCCATTTCAATACAGTCAATGTAGGATGTATATTGGCATTTCCGCACACCTTCCTGAAATGAGTGAATTGACATGGAATTGAACACAGTCCTGATACTGTATCATATTAAGTCTTAGATATATAAATAGGTAACATGGTGATAGGAATTGCACTTTTCAAAATGCAAACAATGAGAGATCACCCCCCCCGCTCTCTCCTGCTCTCGCTCTCCCTCTCTCTCCCTCTCCCTCTCTCTCACTCTCTCGATCTCCCTCTCTCGCTCTCCCTCTCTTTCTCTCTCTCTCTCTCTCAATCTCCCTCTCTCGATCTCCCTCTCTCGCTCTCCCTCTCTCTCTCTCTCTCTCTCTCTCTCTCTCTCTCTCTCTCTCTCTCTCTCTCTCCCTCTCTCACTCTCCCTCTCTCTCTCTCCCTCTCTCTCTCTCTCGATCTCCCTCTCTCGCTTTCTCTCTCCACACTCTGACTCAATCCCCACAGCTCACCTGAGTTTTTTTAATCCTCCATCCCTCTGTTATGTCTTCTATTAATCCCCTCATTTTCTCCTCCACTTTGTTAAAACTAAAATAGAGGCGGTCTATGGTTGCTATCGGGTTGGATCCTAAATGGCGCCCTATTCCCTACATACTGTAGTGCACTCCTGTTGACCAGAGCTGGTAGTGCACCATGTAAGGAATACAGGATGCCATTTGGGACTCATTCTGAATGTGGAGGGAGTAAAGCTCATGGGGGGCTTTGTAGACGGCCAACCACCGTTTCATTCCACTAATTATCCACCCCTCTCTTGTAGCTTCTCTACAAGCTCTGTAAAAAGACTCGCTTTTCCAAATGCAGTAAATGGTATTGACTTTCTTTTAAATAGACGTAAAACATATATTTTCTTCTTCTTTAATGATAGTGGATTTCTTTTCTTTTTTACTTTAATGATAGTGTATTTCATTAACCCTTTACTCTCGTGGGATTTGGCCTATATGGATAGGGCTACATTTAAATGTTTCTTATAGAAGAAATATGAAATGCATAAGCATGGTAGCAATCACAAGGGACAGTTTGAAGATCATGGGAAAATTATTAGACCAAAGTTGAGGACACAGCAGTTCTCCCGACACAAGACTGAATCCAAACATAGCCCTGTTGATTTTATGTGCATTTTACATTTACTGTACTTTTCGCCGCATTTGATGAAATAGAAGCATACTCTGGATACATTCAGTAACATGATAAGAATATTCCTGGACAATGTGATGTAGGTGCAACATAAGAAAAAAAATGACAAGGCTTTGAGAGAGAGGACTAACCGGTGTCTCCAAGTGGCCTCTCCAAAGTGTACACACTTCCTAAATACTTTCAATGCACTTTTATGACTCAAAGAAGAGTCCTCAACTATAAGGTGTTTCCCAGCTCTCCTAGCTGTGCCGTTGAGGAACTAGAGCAAGCAGACTTGTAGTTGTTTTGAACACAGCCCTGTATCCTCGGCATCACACAATTACCGTTGTTTACACGTTCCAATAACGGAACCTCAATCTGGGTCAGGTGGGCATCAGTTGAAAGTGTGTTCTATTGCCAACGTACGATCTTACAGTGTTAGGCTTTCACAGGGCAATTCACATAAACAGATTGCAATTTTGCTGCTCATAGAAAGAAGTCATGCGTGTTGCAAATTCTCTTCACAAAAGACAAACAGGTTCATTCTGTTCAGAACAACCCAGGGCATGACGCCATGTCATCTTGTAACTGTACATCAAACATAGTGATCATAACCGTTGACACTGTATAAGACCTGAGTTTTATGATATGGAAATGTGACGTGTACATTTGAACTCACTGGTGTTTGGCTTGGATGACATCAAAGCGGTATTTACCATCACTCCGACAACAAAACATTTGCAAAAGTTACCCAATCAGCGGGAGGGATGGAGGTCCAGAACGGCTGTCAGTCAAAACCCATCCAGCGCGGTGAAGCTCAGAGCCAGAGCTCTGACGTCATGTATAGCATGCTGCTATACAGCCACTGTGTTCCAATGTAGGCACATATTAGTGTCCAAATCTGCCATTTTCAACCAGTATACAGGTAGGAGTGTAAAGGGCTATATGTAAAGCATACATTATTTAATCTAGTAGTGTGTTTTATTAAAACAACGTGACCTAGAGCAGCAGTACTTTACCATTCCCAATGTCTCTGGATGAAGGTACATGATGTATTTGATCAGTAATGTGAATGTACTGTATTACCTGGTCAGGGGAGTATTATATTGTACTCAGAGGCTGTGCTTCAGTGCTGTTTGAGTGGTATTCGTTTTTGTACGTACAGACGTGCACACACAAAGCACACACGCACAGAGAAACCGTGCTATTGTTTGTCATTGTCATGCAAATGTGCCTAACCCTAAGTGATGAGCGGGACTTTCTAGAATAAACTGCAGGCAATGTTGTTGTTCCCTTTGGTGTGAAGCTGGATTGTATTGCTTCAATTACTCCTTAAGCACCCTATTCCATATATAGTGCACTACTTTTTACCAGAACTCTATGATTGATTTATTTTGGCCCCCCCAAAGTTTGTAGTAAACAAATTTAAAAAAAAGTTTCTTCACCAGGAATTCAACAAAAAATGAGTTTCATTTACGAAATCTGTTCCCAGGTATTCAAAGGAATAGAAAGAGACGTGATAGTGTTTCAATGTAAAGCAGGTATGAAATTATTGTTATTTTCAAATACAATCTCTTTTTGAGTTTAGTTGTGGTCAATTTGTAGTGTACAAATGCTTCTAATAATTTTTCACCCCATCTACCCCTGCTGTTCAGGGTGTAGGGTTCCGTTTGGCACACATCCACTGTTATATTGACGACAAACTGCACGCATTGTTTTGTAATTGTCCAAATGCCTTTTTCCTAGACATGCAACAACCGTACCCCACCGCTACTGTATGTTTTCAACCCAGCCGCCAGCGACAAGGTATGACTTGGCAAACAGTACGCGATGCAACACCTATTCTATAGTCCATTTCTCCCTCAGCCCTCTGTGCGTGTGAGAGGGGGGGGCATAATGATGTAAGAGAGGTGTGGTTTATAGCAACACGTCTTTGTGTGCACAAATAAAAGAGGAAGCAATTACCACATCCCAGAGATACATCTTTTTTTAATGGCTAATTCCCTGCTCCCCAAGTCGCCAAACAAGACCGACGACACAAAATCCAGTTACATGCAAAATGTCACCTGTAATTTAGGGTCTCCACGCGTTGGCGAGGCCGCGTCTCTAAATTGCTTTAATACGATTACAATGTTTCAAAAGCAATTCTCGGGCAAACTAATTGAGGCCTTTTTAAGACGAAGGAAAAACAAGCTGTGCTGTTTTGGAACCTGGTTAGCTACAAGACGCACGCACACACATACGCACAAATGCCAAAATGGCCCCTAGTGCTTTAGCTCCCGCTGCCGTTATTGTCCAGGAGAGAAAAAAAGAGGAGGATAATATCATCAGCTGGTTCAGAATGGGGGCAGTTTGGCCCCTTCCTGCGCATGGGGGATAATGTCAGGCGAGATTGCTGCCAGCGTGCAACATGTCGTCGTGTGTGTGTGTATGAGGACGTTATTGCCTCTAAGGAACAGCAGACAGACTTTGCCGTGGCGGTGACTGACAACAGCCAATCAAAATGCATCTATAGACTCTCCGCTGTTGGTGCATGATGGGTAATAATGCAAATGTGGTTGGCGGCTACTACGTTGTTATTGGATGTCATGTTTAAATCAGCCCTGTGACCCTTCTTGTGTGCGCACACATATATGCAGTAGATATCACGCGCCGGGGGGGGGGGGGGGGGGGTGTGTGTGTGTGTGTGTGTGTGTGTGTGTGTGTGTGTGTGTGTGTGTGTGTGTGTGTGTGTGTGTGTGTGTGTGTGTGTGTGTGTGTGTGTGTGTGTGTGTGTGTGTGTGTCGCGTCAAGCGTATCTACAGGGAAGGTCATTATAGGAGCTTGGCTTTCGTCCGCCAGTACTGTACCATTACCTGAGGGTGACTTCTCCCACCTCCCCCTCTCCTTGCCCCCAAGAAATCCCTCTAAGTAGTGTCGTTGGCGGTGGTGGTCGGGCAGTGAGCTAGCTAAGTGATTGATTGTCAGGTAGAAATCCCATTCTTTAAATAGCCACGGTTAGCCATCAATCATATGGGCTGTCTCCTGGGGAAGGCACCGCGCCACCGGCACTGGCTCTCTCTGGCGCGCTTTCTCTCTCTCTCTCTCTCTCTCTCTCTCTCTCTCTCTCTCTCTCTCTCTCTCTCTCTCGCCTCTCGCTCGCCCTCTCTTTCCCGCTCTCTCTCTTTCCCGCTCTCTCTCCTTCTCTCTCTCTCTCTCTCTCTGTCTTTTATCTCTGTCTGTCTTTCAGTCACTTTCTCTCTCTGGAGGTACAGGGTCCAAGGCTGCCGCTCAATCACTCACTGCCTTATCAGGCCACTCACACCCCACGTGTGTGTGCAGAGGCTCTGGGACACACAGCAACTGTGTGAAAGGTATGAGAGGCTTACACACATACACACTTACAGTATATGCAGACACAGACTTCCTAAAGCTGGCAAACACACACACACACACCACACACACACACAACACACACACACACACACACACACACACACACACACACACACACCACACACACACATACTTGGGAAAGAGCAGTCTCCCTATCGGAAGAAAATATTGATGAACACAGCAAATGGAACAATGATTTAGGGTAAAATGTATGTGGGGACGTTAAGATTTTCATGACCCCACTATATTTCGCTATTGATTAAATAACATTTATTTGAGCTACAGCCTAACATGTACTAAATCCTGGAGTGAAATGATTCAGTGTAATGTGCCAGCGGCGATAGGGAATCAATAAACCTACCTACAGAATGAAAGCTGAAGCATTGGATGGGACGGTAACTTTTTTAATTTAAATGATAAATGGGCCAAACCATTGTCTTCATTAAATTCATTTCAGCTTATATAGCTCCCTTACAACATTTTCAGCTCAGTCTTTTTGAGTTATTGGATCATAGAATAGGATAGCTTGTTGAGGCCCCATATACATATTTCTATTCTAAATTCATTTGCACAGGGAGCAAAGCCCCGTCTGTGTAAGACGAAAAAAAATGTCTGACTGGGAATCAATCCTCTTCAAAGGCAATGGAAGGAGCTTTGAGGAGCACCCTGCCTGTCTGTTATAGCCCATAAATAGGGCATGATCTGTGTGTGTGTGTGTGTGTGTGTGTGTGTGTGTGTGTGTGTGTGTGTGTGTGTGTGTGTGTGTGTGTGTGTGCGCCTTTGTCTATCAGTGTCTGTGGTGAGCATAAATTTGCACCATACGACACTAAAATGCCCAACTCGGTTCATAACCACTACCTCCGCCTTTGCATCACCTTTACATCTGCCCATCCAGACCACTCTCCCTCTCTACATTAGACCCTTATGGGTTGGCACATCACCACCTCTCATTGAGAGGGTTCAATCCCTGACATGCTGTTGTGATAACCCTTGGTCCTGGTTACTATTCCCTTTGCCCTTGATCCACTGGTTCCTCTCCTCTCCCTACTCTCCTCTGTCCTCTCCCTACTCTCCTCTGTCCTCTCCCTACTGTCCTCTCCCTACTCTCCTCTGTCCTCTCCCTACTCTCCTCTGTCATCTCCCTACTGTCCTCTCCCTACTCTCCTCTGTCCTCTCCCTACTCTCCTCTGTCCTCTCCCTACTGTCCTCTCCCTACTCTCCTCTGTCCTCTCCCTACTCTCCTCTGTCATCTCCCTACTGTCCTCTCCCTACTCTCCTCTGTCCTCTCCCTACTCTCCTCTGTCCTCTCCCCACTCTCCTCTGTCCTCTCCCTGCAGCTACACCAGTCTCTCTTTTGACTGACAGATGGGTTAGCGAATCACCACCTGTCATTTATCTCTCGTCCCTGTCGTGATGTTGTAATAACCCCTGGTCCCCTTTGCCCATGATCCACTGGTCCCTCCTCAACAAGCTGGGATCAAACACCCCCACCCCTGTCCACAACACTGTACTGCTCACTTATGCCCCTAGTGGCTGGTTTTGAAGGCATTTCCTGACGTCCCTAGGCCATGGATAGACACCCAATATCTAAGTCAATCTAGAACAATCTCCCTGCCCTCCCCTCCCTTCTCTCCCTCTGCCCCAGGCCCTGGGGTGGTAAAACTAAACGTGTGTGTGTGTGGGTGCAGCTAAACCAGTCTCTCTCCAGCCTGTCTCTTTCTGGCCCAATCAGCCTCACAGGCCTGCCTCCTGCCTCCAGTCTCAGTATTGACTCAGTCTGAGCCCTGATAACATCTAATGAATCCAGCAGCGCTCAATCAGAGAGGGGCAGAGATGGAGAGAGAGAGAGATGGAGGGAGAGATGGAGGGAGAGAAAGATGGATGGAGGGAAGGAGAGATTGAGAGATGGTGGAAGGAGAGATGGCGGGAAGGAGAGCTGGTGGGATGGAGAGAGAGAAATGGAGGAAGGAGAGATGGAGGAAGAGAGAGATGGAGGTAAGGAGAGGGTGTTTAGGGTGAGAGGGTGTGTGTTTGTGTGTGCCTCACCTTGCAGAGTGTAGACTTGGACCACTCTGGAGGGAATCTCTGCAGGATCTTACAGTGCTTGTTTGGGAACCAATTTCAGATAGTGTGTTATGGTTTCATGCTGAGTCAGAATTTGCTGCATTATCTAAAGAAATCATTCCGGTTCTTCTGATAAGCGTCTGCTATTTGCTGTAGAAGCAGTAGATGCACTTCCCTAAAGGTAGAGCCATGCATACTCTCCTTCTTTGTGTTCCTTGTTCCCTTCACTCCATGTGTTGTTTGACAGTTATACGTTTTTCCCCGTTGTTCAATTTGAGTGTGATGAAATGTCCACCTGCCTGTGTGTCAGCCTCTGTACTGCTTTGGATACAGATGCTGTTACATTTAACAGCTTTATAGACAAATACCGTAGAGACATTGGCTTTCTATTGGTGAGGCAGATTCAGTTTGAGAGGGGAAGATTTTGTCTGACAAAGCAGGGGAGAAACAGGGTAACAGTCTCTGGGACAATGGTTTGAGTTGTGTTCGTAAGGTAGTCATATAACCTTATGGTCAACCAGCCGTTTGAGAGTTTTTATGAACTGCACTTGACTTTACAAAAACGTTTTAACACTTGTTTTTCTTAACACTGCATTGTTGGTTAAGGGCTTGTCAGTAAGCATTTGACTGTAAGGTCTACACCTGTTGTATTCGGCACATGTGACTAATAACATTTACATTTTTTACATTTAAGTCATTTAGCAGACGCTCTTATCCAGAGCGACTTACAAATTGGTGCATTCACCTTATAATATCCAGTGGAACAACCACTTTACAATAGTGCATCTAAATCTTTTAAGGGGGGGTTAGAAGGATTACTTTATCCTATCCCAGGTATTCCTTAAAGAGGTGGGGTTTCAGGTGTATGTGTTTAACATTTGAACTGGTGCTGTAAAAACTGCTCAGAGTTGAGGTGGTAGAAGGACTGTATCTAGATGTAAGGGTTGCTGGTTTGAGTTGAGGTGAGGTGGTAGAGGACTGTATCTAGATGTAAGGGTTGCTGGTTTGAGTTGAGGTGGTAAAAGGACTGTATCTAGATGTAAGGGTTGCTGGTTTGAGTTGAGGTGGTAGAAGGACTGTATCTAGATGTAAGGGTTGCTGGTTTGAGTTGAGGTGAGGTGGTAGAGGACTGTATCTAGATGTAAGGGTTGCTGGTTTGAGTTGAGGTGGTAAAAGGACTGTATCTAGATGTAAGGGTTGCTGGTTTGAGTTGAGGTGGTAGAAGGACTGTATCTAGATGTAAGGGTTGCTGGTTTGAGTTGAGGTGGTAGATGGACTGTATCTAGATGTAAGGGTTGCTGGTTTGAGTTGAGGTGGTAGAAGGACTGTATCTAGATGTAAGGGTTGCTGGTTTGAGTTGAGGTGGTAGAAGGACTGTATCTAGATGTAAGGGTTGCTGGTTTGAGTTGAGGTGGTAGAAGGACTGTATCTAGATGTAAGGGTTGCTGGTTTGAGTTGAGTCTGTCCTGGTGGTGTGTCCATTATAACACAAAGAGGAGGATTGCATTCGAATGGGCTGGTGACACCTTATTGTTGCAGTTTGAGTCGTGAAAGGATATTGCAGGATGAATGATGAATGGATGATAAGGTTGAGGATGATTTAAGGATGGAACGTTAGGGTGTGGCTTGTAAAGCCTTGGAGATACGATTGGACGTGGGTTGGATGGGGTATTCATCAGGGACACAGAACATAAAGGCCAACACGTCACAAAGTTGTGCCAGGTGGCTATTACAGGAAATGGGCTTAACAAATAACTACAAACTAAGGAGGCTGCCAGGACTAAACATAACCAAGGGGGATTGTCAAACTGAGGACATGGATACAGAAAGAGATATAACAGGGAGGTTAAAGGCAGCGTCATAGACATAGTATTTATTTTCAACAATGTAACAAACCTTCTTTCTCATATCACACACAAATGAAGGAAGGAAAATGTCCTCTACATGTTTTAATCCTTTATTTAACTAGGCAAGTCAGTTAAGAATAAATTCTTATTTACAATGACGGCCAACCCCGGCCAAACCCAGACGACGCTGGGCCAATTGTGCGCCGCCCTATGGGACTCCCAATCACGGCCGGATGTGATTCAGCCTGGATTCGAACCAGGGACTGTAGTGACGCCTCTTGCACTGAGATGCAGTGTCTTAGACCGCTGCGCCACTCGGGAGCACTAAGCATGAACCAGGAAGGAAGAAGCATGCTGCTTATGTGGGAAACAGAGGAGTGAGGGAAGGGGCGTGGCCTAGGGTAATTGGAGTCCTGTAGAGGTGACATGTGCCTTCACAACAAGCGCTATTAAATAGTGTTGGTCACATGACTACTCCGAACTGTGTGTGGTCAAAGCGGCCAATAAATGAACTATTTCTGATCCATGTTATTATCCCAGAATGGGGTCAGCGTTCATCTGCTTCGTGTTCTATCAGCAGTAACATGATAGGTCTTCAGCGAGAATAGCTACTTGTTTTCATTTTGCCATGAGTTGAATAAATGAATGAACCACACTTTGACTGAATCATATCAATGACTTTACAGTCTCCTCTAAGCATCTTAAACACAGCATGCATTTACTGTGCAGTGCTGTAATAGAGTGCTTGTCAATCATATGCCTGTTAACATAACATGAGGATATCATTCCATATTCATCACATTATGATGTTTACTACAGTATAAATGACACATGCACGTTTGTTTCTGAATTACAAAGCTTTATCTCTATGATGTGAAGTCTATCTGCTACCGTATGAGATGAATGGTAGGTCTGTTAAATGATACACGGGTGATATTTTGCTGTAAACTGTAAATCATATGCTGGCATAACTCATAAAATGGTGAAGTAAAGCCAACTCCTCTAGAGTGAGTGAGTGAGTGAGTGAGTGTGCATTCATATTTATGCATGTGTTTACGTGTGTGGTGTGTGTGTGTGTGTTACCATGTTTCTGACATATGCAGATCATGAGATGATGGCTGCCTCTTCCCTTCTCCATGATGTATTGTGACCCTGTACTGCATCCCAAATGGCACCCTATTCCCTTCACAGTGCACTACTTTTGACCAGGGTCCATAGGGCTCTCTCTCGCTCTCTCTCTCTCGCTCTCGCTCTCGCTCCTCTCTCAAAACAAAGTCCTCCATAGAAGTCCTGTTGAATAATGGAGCTGGGAGAGAGGGAGGGGGGAGACCGAGAGAGACAGTGAAGGAGGGAGAGTGAGAGGTGGGCAGGTGGAGGATAAAGAGGGAGGACACTGGGCTTTGGACACGGAAATGATAAACAGTGGAGAGAACACAGATTGTGTCACGTGGATCAGTGGAGAGATTTGCTGTCAAACAATGCCAGGGTGAGAGGAAGAACACACACTATAGTCCGTGAGGGAGGTGTGCTGTGGCTGGCGGTTGATCAGGGATGAAGGTTTCCTCTGAAGGTGGCTCTGCAGTACAGCCACTTTGAGGATTTTCTTGTATTCTGGACATTGGAGCGAGAATGTTGTGGTCGCTTGAAGGAGCCACCATATCTGTTGGAGGGTGAACAATTCAGTCAACAAACCTTAATCAGAAACACCTTTTTATATCTAGATCTTGTGGCCATGCATTGAAGCCTTTCAAAAAATGCCCTCTGGGTTAGTTAATAATTGCTGTTCACTTATACTTCCAACAGACAAAATATCTACCACACATAGACGCCAATCACATACTTTTTAGTAAGTCGTCTATGTCCCAAGTACATTCAAAGGTAACTATGACTTCCGTTTCATCTATACAGTGTGCCACTTAAAGTAACAGGAAATGGCCTGTGTTTACCATGTAAGGAACATTTGAAGGTTATTACTGTGCTGTGATGGTCTCTCTCCATACAGTGCATTGGCGTCAGTTAACTTTACTATAAAGGCTGTTGATTTCAATTAGCAGAGTGAGATGTTAGTGTAGGTGTATGGTTGCCCTGCGGTAACAGTTTGCTGCAGTGGAAACAGTGGGACTACACTCAGGCTCCTGAACCCCCACAGTGTCTACTGATTAGGGATTCTACACACACACACGCACGCATGCACACACACACACACGCAGGCACGCGCACACACACACACACACACACTAACACACACACTAACACACACACACGCTTGGTAATTATATATACAGATTTCTTAACTGTGTTTTTGCACAGCCAGCCATTCTAAAGGAGTTCAATCCTCCTCACTTAGTGTGTTAGATCCCACAGGTATATCTCTTTACTAAGGACAGAGAGACGTGTGTTAGATCCCACAGGTATATCTCTTTACTAATGACAGAGAGACATGTGTTAGATCCCACAGGTACAGGGCTTTACTAATGGCAGAGAGACGTGTTAGATCCCACAGGTATATCTCTTTACTAATGACAGAGAGACGTGTGTTAGATCCCACAGGTATAGGGCTTTACTAATGACAGAGAGACGTGTGTTAGATCCCACAGGTATATCTCTTTACTAATGGCAGAGAGACATGTGTTAGATCCCACAGGTACAGGGCTTTACTAATGGCAGAGAGACATGTGTTAGATCCCACAGGTATAGGGCTTTACTAATGACAGAGAGACGTGTGTTAGATCCCACAGGTATATCTCTTTACTAATGACAGAGAGACGTGTGTTAGATCCCACAGGTACAGGGCTTTACTAATGGCAGAGAGACATGTGTTAGATCCCACAGGTACAGGGCTTTACTAATGACAGAGAGACGTGTGTTAGATCCCACAGGTATATCTCTTTACTAATGACAGAGAGACATGTGTTAGATCCCACAGGTATAGGGCTTTACTAATGGCAGAGAGACATGTGTTAGATCCCACAGGTATATCTCTTTACTAATGACAGAGAGACGTGTGTTAGATCCCACAGGTATAGGGCTTTACTAATGACAGAGAGACATGTGTTAGATCCCACAGGTATATCTCTTTACTAATGACAGAGAGACATGTGTTAGATCCCACAGGTATAGGGCTTTACTAATGACAGAGAGACATGTGTTAGATCCCACAGGTATATCTCTTTACTAATGACAGAGAGACGTGTTAGATCCCACAGGTATATCTCTTTACTAATGACAGAGAGACGTGTGTTAGATCCCACAGGTATATCTCTTTACTAATGACAGAGAGACGTGTGTTAGATCCCACAGGTATAGGGCTTTACTAATGACAGAGAGACATGTGTTAGATCCCACAGGTATATCTCTTTACTAATGACAGAGAGACATGTGTTAGATCCCACAGGTATATCTCTTTACTAATGACAGAGAGACGTGTTAGATCCCACAGGTATATCTCTTTACTAATGACAGAGAGACGTGTGTTAGATCCCACAGGTATATCTCTTTACTAATGACAGAGAGACGTGTGTTAGATCCCACAGGTATAGGGCTTTACTAATGACAGAGAGACATGTGTTAGATCCCACAGGTATATCTCTTTACTAATGGCAGAGAGACATGTGTTAGATCCCACAGGTATATCTCTTTACTAATGACAGAGAGACATGTGTTAGATCCCACAGGTACAGGGCTTTACTAATGACAGAGAGACGTGTGTTAGATCCCACAGGTATATCTCTTTACTAATGACAGAGAGACATGTTAGATCCCACAGGTATATCTCTTTACTAATGACAGAGAGACGTGTGTTAGATCCCACAGGTATAGGGCTTTACTAATGACAGAGAGACGTGTGTTAGCTCCCTGTCTTCATTTAGGGCTTTACTCCCTGTCTTCATATAGGGCTTTACTCCCTGTCTTCATATAGGGCTTTACTCCCTGTCTTCATATAGGGCTTTACTCCCTGTCTTCATATAGGGCTTTACCAATGACAGAGAGATGTTTGTGTGTGGCAGCTCTGGTTTAGATGTATCAACCTCCATGTACTGGACACACCTTTGGAATGACAACATTATCAACAAGTGTGAAATGCACTTATGTATAACATTGCATCATGTGACATGTGGAGCACTGGGTCTACTGTCTGTAAGCAGATAACAGGAATAGAGCCAGAAGGTATTAGGATGATTATATACCCATTCTCCGTTTGGGCCCAGGGGTCCTCTGAGATGACCCACTGCCTCGAGGAATCGCTTCTCTCCCTCCTCCTTTCCGTTTGCTTTTCAGGTGTGAGGCAATGTGGTGGTGAGACACCTGAATCCCACACCACACACATGATATCTCTGGCAGGCATGCACACACACAGAGACACACAAACCTTTAAGATGTTGTGTCGAAACCAACCACCCGCCGAGAGTCAATTACAACAGAGCTCAAAACGGGATCGGGGATCAAGAGAGGAACTAGCGGTTGGAAACATCTCTGAGCAAAGCAGTTTTTTGAGTCTGAATAAGACGAAATGATCAACTTCTCTCTAGTGTGTATGTTGTTGCAGTGATGCTCTGTCGAGAACATGCTTTCCCCTTTATAACCCTGCTGACCTACCCCTGTGTACACTACCTATGCCTGAACGCTCTTCCTTTACAATCTGCTGTTGTTTTTTTTGTACTACGTGGCAGTCGTAATTATTGATGATCACATTTGACCCTGTGCTCCGTGATAAAAAAAACGAGCCTTGACACCGGAGACGGCACGGCACGGAAATGAAAGTTGAGAAACTGAGAAACATTGTGAATTATTCTCTTGGACAGTCAGTAGCCCCCAGGTGTAGCATCAATAATGGAGGTTGAGGCTGCTGGTAGAGGTGTCGGTCGGAGTTTATAGAGTCACTGGAGCTATCGAAGCAGGAAGTAGTAGATTGGCTCGCTGGTCGCGTTGCACGCCGCCGTCCCATGACCCACTGCTCTCATTAACTCAGGTTGCGGAGGTTAACGGTGCCAAAACAAACCGCACGAGTCGTTATTATTCAATTAACAGGAGTCTCCTTTGGCTTTTATGTGCGGAAGTAATCACATGAATTAGGTGACATTGTTTGAGTCAATGAGGCCGATAAGTTAGAGGTACAGTGGTTATTATTTAAACGTCTGCTCATGAGTCTATCTGTATCATCTGTTACAGTATGCACTATTTCTTTTTCTAGTCCCTCTAAAAGGATTGTACTATGACTATTATGAACCATTTGGTTGTGTTTGCACTTCTCACTGCCATTTAGCAGAGAGAATGTAATCTATATAATTAAAATGGCGGTACTTGTGTAATAATTTGGTGCCTGAAGTATCGCTGCGAAAGCCCACACTACAATCGTCAAGCACTACATTTTTCGTACCTTCAGAATGTGTCTCCACTACAGATCAAGAAAGGAGTCGACGAGGAATTCTGCCAGTTCTGTTGGCAACCGTGACCTCATAGTGGCTCTGCCTGTGGAGATCTGTTTCATCTTATGAAAGCGAAGGGAAATCTAGCTCCAAATGGTGGGGAACGGTGGTGTCAGTCATGCATAGCATCAACCCTTCAGCCTTGCGGGTGGTGGGTAGTGAGCTACAGAGGATACATCGGGTCAAGGACCCTATGAGGCAAGTTACTGTAATGAGATTTTGGGCTTCCTTGAAGTATCTGTGTGCATAAAATATGAATAATAATATTTTTAGCATTTTTCCTCATTACTGATTCTCACCAGTAAAATGTGCCTGTGACTAAATACTTGCTGTAACTTCATATAGTTATCAGGTCAAATGATTCTTTTTGTCAATCACTAGAATAATACAGCAGTACGAAATTAGCATCAGAACAACAACAAAAAAGACTTCCTTCATTCCCAGGTACATTGTTCATAGTTTAAGAACAGTTGTTGTGGTCTCTCTTTTTCAAACAAGCATTGCAGAGCTGGCTACAATTTCAATTTCATCCCCCTGAAAAGATAGAACAAATATTATGGCTGAACTCAAATGTGCTGGTTGATAAAATACCTGTATTTATGGGAAAGATGTTTGAAAAGGGTATTTTGTTCTTAAATGATATTGTAAATTGGAATGGTAGAGTTATGTCCTTCATGGAGTTATCAGAATTGTACGGAAAGGTCTGCCCAATCCAAGAGTACAACCAGTTTGATTACAGCATTGCCCTAAAAATGGAGGAGGTGGGTGGCAATGGGAGGAGGTTGGAAACTGGTCTGTCTGCCCAATATAAAGGATCAAAACTGGTAATATAAAGGATCATTTATTTTGGTATTGTCCATATGGAGCTCGTTTTTGGTCACAGGTCCAGGAATGGCTGAAGAATTGCAACATTTGCCTAGAACTAATGCTGCAGATAGCAATACTGGGTGATTTGAAAAGCCATAGTCAATCAATCAATAATATAATCATTATTTTAGCAAAAATGTTTATTTTTAATTTACAATCTGTAGAAGCTATGAGAATAGAAGGGTTCAATTGTTTTGTGAAGCATCACAGCACAGTTGAAAAATATATGGCAAATAGAAATCCGAAATGGATGGTGTTGAGAGATAGATGGGAGGGGTTGAATGGAGCTGAAGGGTGGGACTAATAACAAGATAAACAATGTAAAACATCCGGGGTCTGTAAAATGTATATAGGCTCAGAACTTTTGTGATATAGCACAGTTACAAATAGAAATCAAACTGGATGGACATCAGAAATAGAGGAAGGACTAAAAACAAACAAAAAAGAACTATTGTAAAATAGACTGTGTCTGTAAAATGTGTATAAGATGAATAAGTTGAAGGTAAAAGCCGAAGTGTTTATTAGTTTACTCCAATTGGGGGATCGGTGGTAGGGTTTGCGGGGAATAATAATAATAAAGGTATATTCTTTAAAAAAAGTATGTATGTCTATATAGATATGTATATGTATGCATGCGTGTATGAATATATATATATATACCCCAAAAATAACGGGGGATTGGAAATGATGCAGACAATTACATTGATGGAAGCAATATTCTTTCCGCCATATTAAGCTGATCCACCCAAAAAAATAAAAATAAAATAACTGGCGGAGGAATAAAAATAGCATAAATAGGAAAGTATACCAGTGTTACGAATCCCTTTGGCCCTGCAGTCTAGGGGAGATGAAACTGAGACCCGTAACATAAATCATGCAAATTATAATAGTGAAAAGTAACAGTGAGAACAAAAACCATAGACAACTGAAATCTACCGTCAAACACTAAAGGTTTATTGTTTAAACACACGGTAAGGGGGGGTGTGAGAAAAGGGGCTGAGCGGGACCCAAGCAAAGAAACAATAATCCAAAACCACCCCTAAGTTAGACTAGCCTATTTCAACAACAGCTAGCTAACTAACCAAAAATACAGGGGGTGGTCCGTCCAGTTCTAACTAGTGTATTTAGACACTGTTTTCCTACGGGTAATGTAGGCCCATGGGCGACTGGTCTTGTTACCCCCTTTTCCCAACAAACAAGACAAACAAAACAATACTCACAGGTACCAGACAAATGGGACATGTGGGGTGAAAGAAAAACAAAAGAGATGGGTGAGAGAGAGAGCATACAAAGCGAGATTGAGAGAATGACACAAAGATTGATCTCACAGAGAGCGATTGAACACAGAGTGATAATGAGCTAGAGAGAGAGCAACTGACTGGGGTTTTTAAACCAAGGGAAAGGGACTGTGATAGGTTGAGGGAAAAGGAACAGGTGTCTTCTGATTGGGGACTGATTGATGACTGATTGGGGAGTGATGATGGTCACCTGTGAGGAGGAGAAGGAGAGAAAAGAAGCACACACCGGATACATACACAGGATACCTCTATCCGTAACAACCAGTTTCATTTGAGGACCAGGATGTTGACAGCTGTGCCATACAGATTGCAAAATAGTTGGGAAGAGATTTCTGATGTTCCTATTCCATGGTAAAGAGTGTATGAGTTGATATATAAAACAACGCAAGATTCAAGACTTTGTGCTTTTCATCTAAAATTATTATATATAATTCTTGCCACCAACAAAATGTTCAATATTTGGGGTATAAAATCATCGAAGCTCTGCAGATTTTGTTGTGAGGATACAGAATCAATAGACCATTTATTTTGGTATTGCCCTCAGGAAGCCTGTTTCTGGTCTCAGGTTCAGGAATGGCTGAAAATGCATAGCATTGATCTACAATTGACCTTAGAAATAGTACTGTTAGGAGATCTGGAGAGACCGGGTCAGTCAATTACTAATATACTAATACTCTTAGTAAACATATTTATCTTCAACTCGCAATCTGTGGATTCTATTCGATTAGATAGATTGAAATGGTACGTTAAACATCACAGCATAGTTGAAAGATATGTGTTGCGTAGAAACCCGAAGTGTGTGGCCAGCAGAGATAGATGGGATGGGCTGAGGGAAGCTGAGGGTTGGTATGTGGAATTGGAGACAAGTGGGAGTGGAGTTGCTGGGCGGGAGATAGAATGATGGTCAAAGATTAAAAAAAATATTTTAAAAAACACTAAGTGGCAGTGATTTTACAACTAATGCCGGTTTGCCTAAGGCTGATGGCATGCATTCAAATAAGCACATACAAGAACACACACATACATGTAATAGTGCCAGACATGCACACAAACATATACAGTTGGCATTGCTGTTATGATTTTAGTTGTCCTTGATGTCCTTTGTTCTAAATGTATTATTATTATTATTATTTTTTTTTTTTTGCATTGTTGTTTGCTGTTTTCTGTCTTTTCCTTTTTTCTCTTTAGTTCATTCTCTTGGTTGTTGGTGCATTGGGGGGTTCTTGGGGGTGGGGAATGGAATTAATTGTATTTCTTATTTTTCTTCCTGGGGGGGACTGTGGGAGGGGTCTCGAATGGTTGAGGGACAGCTATTGGGGAACTGTGGGGGGGGATCTTGGAGGGATCGGGTTGTCACGTCCTGACCAGTATAGGGGTTATTTGTAGGTTGGTCAGGACGTGGCAGAGGGTATTTGTTTTATGTGGTTCGGGGGTTATGTGTATTGTAGAAGGGTGTTTTATTTATGTATTACGGGGTTTTGGTGTATGTTCTGGGTTTTGTATTCTAGGTTGGTTTTCTAGTTTGTTTATTTCTGTGTGGTCTGTGTGGCTCCCGATCAGGAACAGCTGTACGTCGTTGTTCCTGATTGGGAGTCATATATTAGTTGCGTGTTTTCACCTGGGGATTTGTGGGTAGTTGTATTTCGCACTGCTAGTGATTATTGTAGCCTGTGAAACTGTCACCTGTCGTTCTTTGTTTCGTGTTATCTTTATTCATTAAATATAATGATGAACATGCAACCCGCTGCACCTTGGTCCTCTCTACAATACGACAGCCGTTACACGGGTTGACGTTTTTTGGCCTGGTGGTAGATTGGTCAACATGCCCTTGAGCAGAGCATTGACCAGGGATGCTTTTGTGTGTCACTCTGAATGGGAATATGTTGGATGACGTTGTGGTGGAACATTTCTCTGGCTGTAACCAACCTTAAAGAAGCGGTTTCTGCCCCGGGTTTGTCCTCACCCCAACTCCAACCCTTCCTGCTGTGAAGGGAGCTCTGCTATCTGTCAGGAATCATTGTGTGTGTGTGAGACTGGGCTGCTGTGTGAGACCGAGTGATCAAAGCCTCATCAGAACCAGAGATGACATATCGTGGTGAGCCTCTCCCGTCAGCTGAAACATGGCAAACTGTGTGTGTGTCTGCTACAAGCAGGAATTAACTCCATAGCTGTTAAGTAGTTCAGTAGTGCCTCTCCGATGGGTACATTTATATTGTAGTCATTTAGCAGACGCTCTTATCAAGAGCGACTTACAGGAGCAATTAGGGTTAAGTGCCTTGCTCGAGCGGACGTCGACAGGTTTTTCAGTTAGTCGGCTCGGGGATTCGATCCAGCAACCTTTTAGCTACTTGCCCAACACTCTTAACCGCTAGGCTACCTGCAACACGGAGAAGTAGCAACAAGGCGGGGTATCTGGAATGTGATGTGACGGAATATGATGTGACCCCCCCCTCTGGATAACTTCCTGTAAGGTTCACTAAGCATGTGATGGTAATGGAGCATATACAGCCTCATTATAATTGAGATGATGGGCTCTTTGGCAGGCATTTTCTCTAGGTTTCTTCAGTTTATGTAGTAGCTGTCAAATAGAACCAGCGATGCTGCTCTTGTTTCGTGGTGCGTCTGTGATGGAATAGTGGCACAATCTCAAGGTCAAGGTCCTCGTTGTGAGTTTGTGGTTTAAAGATTTGTGTTCGGGTGAACTTGTCTTTGAAGCCATTGTACGGGCTAGTTTGTGATGACAAGTGGATGTCATATTAACCACTGCGATAGGGTCTGGTCAGCTATATCTGTGTGAAAAACCTTTTCATTCAGACAAAAAGACCCTCATGGTTTTGATACCAACCACACCGCTTGAAACCCCCCTGTCCTCCACCTAGCTTTTAATGAACTCCTATCTAGACCGTAGAGAACATTAAGGCAGTTATTAAAGAACGCAACGTTGAGTTGATTTGATTTTCAGAAAGTTGTATCTGATTCAACACAATTATTTTCTGATTTGTTCTCTGATTCGTTGTTTAATCTTAAATGATAACTTAACACATTCTCTTTCATAAGGAGAAATTCCACACAGACAGTAGTTGATGATTGATCCTTTGTTTTAGACTAATTATGCTTCTTGTGCAGGCTTTCCTTGTTTGGGAAATCCCATTGCCCCATATGGGATTCAGTTTGAGACGAGCAGATTCAATTGAGCGCAATTAAAGACAATAAACAGTCATTAAAGTAACGATCCAAACATGCGTGATATATTGAGATGCATGTTGTAAATCACGGCAACACACACACATTTCTTTGTGTGGAATGTGACAGCGTCGTAAATCAACGTTGTTAATCCAATATGGGTGATGGGAGCCGGTAGATTGAAATGATACAGTTCCTTAGAGAGAGAGAGAACCATCTTCCAATGGGACTGTTGCATTGTGGGAGGTCGATTATCTCTGTGTGACATTATGAAAACAGTCATTAAACCGTCACATGAGATTCTTGATCTATAAAGAGATTCTCACTTCTATATTATTCCCAAAAGATTGCTTTATGAAAATCAGCTATGCATATACAGTCCAGTTGCCAGAGTGATAAAGTGCCCCATCGAGACGAATTGGAGGCCATTTACAAACATTCTGCAGATTCTAAGCATTTCTGAGGAAGCGCATTCGCTTGGAAAGAAAGGCATTCAAGCATCCATCTTCTCCTCCAAGCCGTCAACACAGAGTCAACGCTGGGAAATAATAAGAATCTTGATGGAAAAAAATCACTTTGAATAAATTCGTGGGAAATATCCGGGCCACCGTCCTCCATGGTCCTAAGATAGAAGGCTTTTAACCTGCATAATTAGCCTGTTCATCAGATCAGTAGTGTTCCCATGACACTGCTTTAGGCCTCCTTAGCCTCTTTATAACCCATGTGTTTCACTTCATTCTGGATGGGTCTGACGCAGAGCGAACGTCATCATTAGCCTTAACGCTATCTCGCCTTGCTTGTCTTTCGTTGCCCTATGATGAGCCCTACTTGTCTGTCGCTGTGCAAGATTTAACTGATAGTGATTGGTGGAAGTGTTGGAAGCTTAATGATGATTGGTGGAAGCGGTGTAAAGCTTAATGGCTTCCCCTTTTATCTCCGAAGGCTTTTATCCCTCGTTGTAGCTTAGCAGACAATCAGAGGGCAAAGGCCGTATTGGTTGATGGATTTGTATAAAAGTCATTTTAAGTACTAATTGAGCCCTGATGCTTCCAAGCATATGTTAGGTCATGAGTGCAGGACTTGCATTGAAGTTCTCACAATTGACGTGTGTGTCTTTATCTGTAATTTGTTGTACATCGGTTCTCCAATGATTATTCCAATGTTCTTCGATGACACACTCTACAGTGTTCCTTTCTAGTGTTCCTTTCTAGTGTTCCTTTCTAGTGTTCCTTTACAGTGTTCCTTTACAGTGTTCCTTTCTAGTGTTCCTTTCTAGTGTTCCTTTCTAGTGTTCCTGTCTAGTGTTCCTTTCTAGTGTTCCTTTCTAGTGTTCCTTTCTAGTGTTCCTTTCTAGTGTTCCTTTCTAGTGTTCCTTTACAGTTACCTTGCAGTTAAAGCTATAGCTATGCTTGGAGACTGCTGGTATTGAGTGAACTGAACTATATTAAAACAGCAAAAGCATTACAGATGGAGTTAAGAGAGGCAATTTATAAATTGCACCACGCCTGGAACTAAAGAATTATATCCAATTAACTTTTTCTTTAAGACATTGTCTGGGCACATTCTCTCTTTTAATTAAGGTTACTTTTCTATTATGGCCAGACATGAGGAAATGACAATATCCTTTGCCCATAGTGTGCAGTTTGATTTACAAATGACTTTTTATTCATTTTTAATGAGAAATCATACTTCTACTGTGTACAGAAAAATCTTGCGCTGGAAAAAAAATAGCCTAGCCAATTAGCGGTTATGTTTGATCCTAATGAACTACAGTATGTACATAATGGTCAGTGTATGTGCGGTCGTAGCTTGTCATCTGAGCTAACGGCAACTAACGGATGCTGATCTACCTTGATTAGAATGTAGTGCGGTCCGGTACTTTCTCCATATTACCGCTAACAGCAAAGTGCTATTTCTGAGTTATAGCTCGACAAATTCTTAAGGTCTTTCTTCCAACGAGAGGCCAAACGAAGATACTTGAAGATCCCCTGAAAGGTACAGCCCTTGTGTCTTATCATTCATTTTCAACCACTCATTACTGTGGGGCTTTGATGATACAAGCAAAGACGAGAAGGGGAGAGAAGAAAAATCCTGGATTTATTGAAGATTGTTACTTGTATGAGACGACGTAGCTATTACATTAACCAAAGACCCTGGAGTCATTGAACAGCGACTCCTCGTTGATACGGCAGCTGTTGTCTGTACTAGAGGTCTTCACAGGTCCACCCGAACCCGAATATCTGACCCAGGACCGAAGTGGGTCCGAAAATCTAACTTTTCCCATGGGTCCGGGTCTATGTACTGTAACTACAACTGATAAACCCGAGTGGACCCAAGTGGAACCAACCACGGCTCTGCATAACCTATAGCATATTTATTTTACGCTAATAAGATTAATCTGTTCTGAACGGACCAGAGAACAATCTGACCCTAACCCGAATGGACCCAACGACAACCAGACCTAGACCCAACCCGTACCCTAATAGGTCTGGCTATAGGCCAGAACCAATAGGACCTGAGTGACAAAACGTTCATGTTTTTCAGCCAAGTAGCTCTTCTGTTTAACAAATAGGTCTCTATATGTTGGTTAGGCCTTTCCATAAGTCAACATTTTTTATCTTATGGCCTCCCGAGTTGTGCACCGGTCTAAGGCACTGCATCGCAGTGTTGCAGCATCACTACAGCCTGGGGTTCGATCCCACAACCGACCGGGAGTCCCATAGGGCGGCGCACGATTGGCCCAGCGTCGTCCGGGTTAGGGGACGGTTTGACTGGGGGGGGGGGGTTTACTTGGCTCAGGACTTTGAGGAAGAAATCATGGCAGAATAAAACTACCCCTGGTGGACGTGTTTAACTATACTGGGGACCAGAAGTCCCAACAAGAATAGTAAATGAACAGAAATTTGACTAACTGGGAACATGTTGTTGGTCCCCACAAGGTCAAATGCTATTAGGTTTAGGGTCAGGGTTAGGGTTAGGAGCTAGGTTTAGGGTTAAGGTTAGGTTTTCAGGTTAGGGTTAGGGTTTAGGGAGAATAGGATTTTGAATGGGACTGAATTTATCACGTTTCAGGTAAGACCCACATGCAGACAATGTTGAAGTAACAAAAGTTTATTACTAGAACAGGGGGCAGGCAAAAACGACAGGTCAAGGGCAGGCAGAGGTCAGTAATCCAGATCAGAGTACAAAAGGTACAGAGCGGCAGTGTCACGATCATGAGGAAAGACGGACCAAGGCGCAGCGTGATTTGAGATCCACATATTTTTAATCCAAAGTGAAACTACAACAAACAATAAACCACAAAGAGCGCACATCAACACTCAACAAAACAATATCCCACAAAGCAGGCGGGAGAAAGGGATTCCTAAATATGATCCCCAATTAGAAGCAACGATTACCAGCTGCCTCTAATTGGGAACCATACAACTCACCGACAGAGGGGGTGACTAGTGTCGGTGGCAGCTCCGGTGTGGGTTGTAGCCCCCGCCCAGACCCCGGATCCAGCCATGGGGCCGTGCCTGGACTGGGCATCGGCGCAGAGGAGGGCTCCGGCCATGGAGCTGGGTTGGCGGCCATGGAGCTGGGTTGGCCGCCGTGCTTGGACTGGGCACAGGCGCAGAGGAGGGCTCCGGCCATGGAGCTGGGTTGGCCACAGTGCCTGGATTGGGCACCGGTGCAGAGGAAGGCTCTGGCCTTGGAGCTGGGTTGGACACCGTGGCTGGACTGGGTACAGGTGCAGAGGAAGGCTCCGGCCTTGGAGCTGGGTTGGCCGCCGTGCCTGGACTGGGCACCGGTGCAGAGGAAGGCTCCGGCCTTGGAGCGGGACTGGATGCCGTGCCTGGATTGGGCATCGGCGCATGTTGCACCGGACTGATGACACGCTCCTCAGGTTGAGTGCGTGGAGCCGGCACAGGACGTACTGGACTGGGGAGGCGCACTGGAGGCCTGATGCATGGAACCGGTACAAGTGGCACCGGACTGGTGACACGCACTTCAGAGCGAGTGTGGGGAGCTGGCACAGGACGTACCGGACTGGGGAGGCGCCCTGGAGGCCTGGTGCGTGGAGCCGGCACAGGTGGCACCGGACTGGTGACACGCACTTCAGGGCGAGTGTGGGGAGCTGACACAGGACTCACCAGACTGCTGACAGGCTCTTCAGGTCGAATGTTGTGCAGAACACACCTGCACAACATCTCTCTCCTCTCTCTCTCTCTCTCTCTCTCTCCCAACTTCTCCATCGCCTCCCTGACGGTCTCTGGCTCTTCAGGACGAGTGCGGGGAGCCGGCACAGGACGTACCGGGGTGGGGAGGCGCACTGGTGGCACCGGACTGATAACACGCTCCTCAAAACACCTGCGCTGCAGCATACTCCTAGCCAAAATCATTCTCCGATATCGCTCCTCACACCGGCTCCACGCACCCTGGCGGACTCTGGCTCTCCCCTTGGCTCGGCCGACCACCCCTCGTGCCCCCCCCCCCCCCCCCCCCAAAAAAAATCTTGGGGTTTCTGTGGCCGCGGTCCCCAGCGTCGTCGCTGTCGTTCCTGAGTCCTCTGCGACTCCCGCCAAGGAAGGGTCTCGTGTCCTCCCATGACTTCTTCCCAGGTCCAAAACTCCTTTACCTCCATCACACGCTGCTTGGTCCTTGCTTGGTGGGAAATTCTGTCAAGATCGTGAGGAAAGACGAACCAAGGCGCAGCGTGATTTGAGTTCCACATATTTTTAATCCAAAGTGAAACTACAACAAACAATGAACAAACAGAGCGCACATCAACACTCAACAAAACAATATCCCACAAAGCAGGTGGGAGAAAGGGCTTCCTAAATACGATCACCAATTAGAGGCAATGATTACCAGCTGCCTCTAATTGGGAACCATACAACTCACCAACATAGAAATAGAATGACTAGAACACCCCCCTAGTCACGCTCTGACCTAAACACCATAGAGAACCAAGGGCTCTCTATGGTCAGGGTGTGACAGGCAGGCAATCTCGGGTCAGGGCAGGCAGAGGTCAATAATCCAGGGTGGTGTGACAACGTACAGAAATGGCAGTCAGGCTCAGGGTCAAAAGCGGGAAAACTAGTTAACAGGAACTAGAAACAGACAGGAGCAAGGGGAAAACCTCTGGTGGGCTTGACGAACAAAACGAACTGTCAACAGACAAACAGAGAACACAGGTATAAATACACTGGGGATAATGGGGAAGATGGGAGACACATGGAGGGGGGTGGAGACAAGCACAAAGACAGGTGAAACAGATCAGGGTGTGACAGAATTGTGTGTCCCCACAAGGTTAGTTATACAAGACTGTGTGTGTGTGTGTGTGTGTGTGTGTGTGTGAATGTGTGTGTGTGCCATGTGCGCTTCTGCATCCTTGTGTGTATGGAAATGTGTGTGTATGATAGTGTGCTCTGATTTAAGATGCATTGGCTGGACACAGCTCCGTTAACCTCTATGGGCTAGGTGGGACGCAAGCGTCCCACCCGTGGTGCACTCCATCAACAGCAGGTGCATTTCAAGAGCGGCAAATTTGAATCCAAATAAATGTCAAAATTCAAATTTTTCAAACATACAACTATTTTACACCCTTTGAAAGATAAACATCTCCTTAATCTAACCACGTTTTACGATTTCAAAAAGGTTTTACGGCGAAAGCATAAATTTAGAGTATGTTAGGACAGTACATTTACAAGAGTTGTGTGTAATGTTGTGCCAATTCAAAGACAGGCGTCACCAAAACCATAAAATCAGCTAAAATTATGCACTAACCTTTTACAATCTCCAACAGATGACACTCCTAGGACATTGTGTTAGACAATGCATGCATTTTTAGTTCTATCAAGTTCATATTTATATCCAAAAACAGCGTTTTACTGTGGCGTTGATGTTCAGGAAATCGTTTCCCTCCAATAACCGGCAGTCAAGTCAGCGTCACAAATTAAATAATTAAAATTAGAAAACATTGGTAAAATATTATATTGTCATTTAAAGAATTATAGATTTACATCTCTTGAACGCAATCAACTTGCCAGATTTAAAAATAACCTTACTGGGAAATCACACTTTGCAATAATCTGAGCACTGCGCCCAGAAAAATACGCGTTGCGATACAGACTAGCCGCCATGTTGGGGAGATCTAAAATCGAAAATACTATGTAAATAATCCATTACCTTTGATTCTCTTCATCAGATGTCACTTCCAGGTATCACAGGTCCATAACGAATGTAGTTTTGTTAAAAAAAGCTCATCATTTATGTCCAAAAATCTCCGTCTTGTTAGCACATGATCTAAGCCCGCCGGACTTCACTTCATGAACGAGGGGAAAAAAATATATTTACGTTCGTTCAAACATGTCAAACGTTGTATAGCATAAATCATTAGGGCCTTTTTTAACCAGAACATGAATAATATTCAAGGTGGACGAATGCATTCTCTTTTATAACGTATTGGAACGAGGGTACCCAACATCAACTCGCGCGCCAGGTGTCTAATGGGCCATCATCGTTCCATGGCTCTTGTTCGGTCAGATCTCCCTCCAGAAGACTCAAAACACTTTGTAAAGGCTGGTGACATCTAGTGGAAGCAATAGGAAGTGCCAAAATATTCCTCAGCCCCTGTGTTTTTCAATGGCATAGGTTTAAAGGTAATACAACACATCAGATATCCACTTCCTGTCAGAATCTGTCTCAGGGTTTTGCCTGCCAAATGAGTTCTGTTATACTCACAGACACCATTCAAACAGTTTTAGAAACTTTAGGGTGTTTTCTATCCATATATAATAAGTATATGCATATTCTAGTTACTGGGTAGGATTAGTAACCAGATTAAATCGGGTACATTTTTTTATCCAGCCGTGCAAATACTGCCCCCTAGCCCTAACAGGTTAAGGGCCACACCCACCTCCGGGCCAATGTCATAGCTGTTCTATCTCCCACAGCTGATTAGAAGTGCTTCATAATTGGAAATATCAAGTCTAGACCTTTTAAAGATATTTAATTTATTTTCTTCTAACAAAGCAATTAAACGATCGCGGACGTTTCAGCCATGCTAGTAAAAGGTTAGCTAATCTGCCTACTAGGAATCTTAACATACGGCCAAGATGTTTGTTTTTTTAACTCTCGCAACAATGATGTGTAACTAAATTAAGCAAAACTATTAAGCCCTCTTCAGGTCCTCAAGCCAACTTATCCTTCGCTTTTGGCCCCTGCGATTGGTTTAGTCAGAGTGTGGACGGTGCCTGGCACTGCATTCGGCATTGTCATGGTGATGATGTCAGACTTGGGTGTTATGGGTGCTAAGCCCTGTCTAAGTTGGGGGGGGGGGGGGGGGGGGTTATACCAAGGGTCACTTTACCTCTACCTACATGTACAAATGACCTCGACTAACCTGTACCCCCACACATTGACTCGGTACCGGTAGCCCCTGTATATAGCCTTGTTATATAGCCCATAGATTGGAAAGCAGCTGCTGTCATCCCCCTCTTCAAGGAGGGGAAACTCTTGACCCAAATTGCTACAGACCTATATCCATCCTACCCTGCCTTTCTAAGGTCTTCGAAAGCCAAGTCAACAAACAGATTACCGACCATTTCGAATCCCACCGCACCTTCTCCGCTATGCAATCTGGTTTCAGAGCTGGTCATGGGTGCACCTCAGCCACGCTCAAGGTCCTAAACGGTATCGTAACCGCCATCGATAAGAAACAATACTGTGCTGCCGTATTCATTGACCTGGCCAAAGCTTTCGACTCTGTCAATCACCACATCCTCATCGGCAGACTCAATAGCCTTGGTTTCTCAAATGATTGCATCGCCTGGTTCACCAACTACTTCTCTGATAGAGTTCAGTGTGTCAAATCGGAGGGCCTGTTGTCCGGACCTCTGGCAGGCTCTATGGGGTGCCACAGGGTTCAATTCTTGGGCCAACTCTTTTCTCTGTATACATCAATGATGTCGGTCTTGCTGCTGGTGATCCACCTCTACGCAGACGACACCATTCTGTATACTTCTGGCCCTTCTTTGGACACTGTGTTAACAACCCTCCAGACGAGCTTCAATGCCATACAACTCTCCTTCCGTGGCCTCCAACTGCTCCTAAATACAAGTAAAACTAAATGCATGCTCTTCAACCGATGGCTGCCTGCACCTGCCCACCTGTCCAGCATCACTACTCTGGACGGTTCTGACTTAGAGGATGTGGACAACTACAAATACCTAGGTGTCTGGTTAGACTGTAAACTCTCCTTCCAGACTCACATCAAACATCTCCAATCCAAAGTTAAATCTAGAATTGGCTTCCTATTTCGCAACAAAGCATCCTTCACTCATGCTGCCAAACATACCCTCGTAAAACTGACCATCCTACCGATCCTCGACTTTGGCGATGTCATTTACAAAATAGCCTCCAATACCCTACTCAACAAACTGGATGCAGTCTATCACAGTGCCATCCGTTTTGTCACCAAAGCCCCATATACTACCCACCACTGTGACCTGTACGCTCTCGTTGGCTGTCCTTCGCTTCATAATCGACGCCAAACCCACTGGCTCCAGGTCATCTACAAGACCCTGCTAGGTAAAGTCCCCCCTTATATCCCTCACTGGTCACCATAGCAGCACCCACCTGTAGCACACGCTCCAGCAGGTATATCTCTCTGGTCACCCCCAAAGCCAATTCCTCCTTTGGCCATCTCTCCTTCCAGTTCTCTGCTGCCAATGACTGGAACGAACTACAAAAATCTCTGAAACTGGAAACACTTATCTCCCTCACTAGCTTTAAGCAACAGCTGTCAGAGCAGCTCATAGATCACTGCACCTGTACATAGCCCATCTATAATTTAGCCCAAACAACTACCTCTTCCCCTACTGTATTTATTTATTTGATTTATTTTGCTCCTTTGCACCCCATTATTTATTTCTACTTGGCACTTTCTTCTACTACAAATCTACCATTCCAGTGTTTTACTTGCTATATTGTATTTACTTTGCCACCATGGCCTTTTTTGCCTTTACCTCCCTTATCTTACATCATTTGCTCACATTGTATATAGACTTATTTTTCTACTGTATTATTGACTGTATGTTTGTTTTACTCCATGTGTAACTCTGTGTTGTTGTATGTTGTCGACCTGCTTTGCTTTATCTTGGCCAGGTCGCAATTGTAAATGAGAACTTGTTCTCAACTTGCCTACTTGGTTAAATAAAGGTGAAATATATATCTTTTTTAAGTTGTTATTTTATTGTGTTATTTTTTATTATTTTTTACTTTAGTTTATTTGATAAATATTTTCGTAACTCTTCTTGAACTGCATTGTTGGTTAAGGGCTTGTCAGTAAGCATTTCACGGTAAGGCCTACACCTGTTGTATTCGGCGCATGTGACAAATAACTTTTGATTTAATGTGATCATTTAGCTATTTGATTTTGAATTTTAAGACCCCTTAAGGTATCAAAAAAGATTGGATGAAACATTAATTTGGCATTACTGCTATAAGCCAATAGAAACTCATTGAATAACAGATTCACTACATGGAACAACAGATAGTCCAACACAAAATCTAAACGATGTTTGTTCTGAAGTGTCTGTCCTATATCAGAGAGTTATTAAAAAGATCAGGAAATGTATTTATTGTGTTTAGTGTGCAGCCCAAACCGTTTGGACGCTGCAGACAGAAGTTGGCGGAATAGGCTGTTGTCACGGCCGTCGTAAGGAGTGGACCAAAATGCAGCGGGTACGTGAATGCTCATAATACTTTTATTAGAACATTACACAAAACAAGAAAACGAAAAAAACGAACGACAGCTAAACAGTATTGCAGGCTAACCATAGCAGTGCAAAAACAACTTCCCACAAAAGACAGGTGGAAAAAGGGATACCTAAGTATGGCTCCCAATCAGCAACAACGATGTACAGCTGTTCATGATTGAGAGCCATACCAGGCCAACACAAAGAAATACACAACATAGAAATACAAAACATAGAACAATACCCAAAAACCCCGACCACACAAAACAAACACACCCCTGCCACGCCCTGACCAAACTACAATAACAAATAACCCCTTATACTGGTCAGGACGTGACAGCTGTACCGACTTCGGACGAGTCTTGTGAGGCTTGTGGCCGTCCTAGAGGGAAATGGAGAACGCCGTCGTGTTCGTGGGAGTCTCATCAAAAATAGTTTGGACGCTAAAGATGTTTTTGTGAGACGACCGTTTCACTCATGGTCTGACAAACACCGCTCTAGCTCTGCCACCTTTCACCGCAGACGTGGAAGGGCGATATTGGCAGATGTGGTGGATTGAGACGCAGCCTATGCAAAACAAAAAGACTGGGATTTTTTTATTATTATGTTAATTAGATTTCCGAGGAGGGGGTGTGCAGATATTGTAGGCTAAGGGATTAATAGAGTGGAAGATTGGATGAGATGAGGTAGGCTTTAGTGTAGTGGGTGGGCGAGACATACACACCGCAATGAGTGAATTGGCTTTTCATGAGGTATAGAGGTGTCCTAGAAGAGATTGCAAGATGACAGCTATCTCTGAGGCTTCTCTCAGGGCTAATTAAAGGGTTAGGGTTAGATTGCAACATGATAGGTGTCTCTGGTCCTTCTCTCAGGGCTAATTAAAGGGTTAAGGTTAGGGTTAGATTGCAACATGACAGGTATCTCTGGTGCTTCTCTCAGGGCTAATTAAAGGCCAGCAATCAAACCCTCGAGAGAGCTGAGTGGACCTGACTTTTATTGTTACACTCCGACAGCCCTGGATTAAAACATATTTCATTGAGCGTTCTTCTCTATATAATCAGACGTACTCATACACAGAGAGAGAATCGACACACACAGTAACGCGTGTTAAAGTGTTCCGAGAGCCGATCTGTTATCCAACAATTAGTTTTATAGCCCAGCTACTGTAGATGTGAAAATTCCCCCTTACTTGCAATGTATTCGATGCTTAAGTACTCTAAAGTTTTACACAGTATCTGTTCAACAACATCTTTCTGCTTTCATTAATAAAATAACGATAAAAAATACTTTCAAAATGCAGATGTTTATTTCAACGACATCTCAGCTACATTTTAGTCGCACTTCCCCCCCAGCTCCACGACCACGGGTAAAACCTTGCTGAGATGATCAATGTATTTGTTGCATTGTTGTATCGTCAGTTTCTTGCTAGTAGGCTTGACAGAGTTACCGATGAATCTTTCACAGTAAAGTCGGCTAATGAAGGAAACACATTCATGCTTACTGGAACACCCAAAGTCATCCAATTGTTATAATAGGATTTGAAGCAATAGCATTTAACTAGCACACACAGACATGGACATGAACACACACACCCCACACACCATCCTCACTCTCCTCTTTCCCCCCCCTTCCTCGTTCTCTCTCTTCTTTTCATATCTACTGAGCTGTATGTGGGTTGTTGTAGGGCCGGGGGGTGGGGCTCAGTGTTTATCAGTGCTTTGGTTCCTACTCTCTGAGCCATGCAAATAATTGTGTTGTTGACTGTTGTCACATGCATTTTTCATCCAGCCACAGGAGCTCGACTAGCGAGCCAAAACCTCCCCCTTTTTCCTTTACTTCCCCTTCCTCCCCCTCTTCCATCTCTCGCCTCTCGCTCCCTCCTTCCATTCCTCCCTTCTCCGCTCTCTCCTTTGTCCCTCTCCCCCCTCCCCCAGTCGTTCCCTCCTTCCATTACTCCCTTCTCCGCTCTCTCTATCCTCCCTCTCCCCCCTCCCTCAGTCGTCCAATCCTTCCCTTCCTCACACATAGCTATCTGCCCTTTTCAGCCCCTATCATTGGAATCAATGGGATTGATTCTGTCTCCGTCAATGGATTTCTCTGTCAAGGTGAAGCTGCACTTTAATCATGGTGCATCTTAAATATTTTATCAGTCAGAGTTCATCACGGGGTTGGATAGCCTATTGAGGGAAGGGAGGGATTATTTGAGAGGGATGGAATGAGACATTTCAAGTGGCTGCTTTTTATCTCTCAATGGGAATACTGGGAATACATATCCACTTTTGTGTTTTTTGGAAGGATAGTGCTACTTTCTCTGTCTTACAGTCACGCATATAAACACCCCCCCACACACACACACACACGCTTCCTATCCTGTAAAGAGTACCTGGAGACATTTAATAGAAGAATTTCATGGGCGTCTGTGGGCATTTAAGTGGGCACGCGTGTTCTAAAAATAGACTTGAATGTCTTAAAGCCCATTGTTGGGGACTTTCTTCAGCACTGCCTCCAGTCCTAGGGGTTCCAGTGTCTGAATGTGGATTGGTGATGTTATTGCCCATAATGCCATAGCAGTGACTGCTTTGAACTCAGGCCTGATGACTCCGTCTACTCTGGGTAAATTGCTTATATAACAAACACTGTCTACTGTATAACCAAATTGTGTATTTTCTACAGTAGTGTTGAGGCAGGTCGAAAACGGCTAATTAAATAGTTTTGGGACATAGTGTAGCTACGTATCCCGCTTCCCTCCCTGAAGAGAACTTAATTTCCAGAATTGGCTAGACTGAAGAACATGAATAGACAGCACTAATAATGTCATAATTTGCATCCTAACTATGTAACAGCATAAACATGCAGAGGAAGAGAGAGACTGTGACAGATATAGTGGATGAGAAAGAGAAGAGAGAGAGAGAGAGATCAGACTTGCAGCATCGGTCTGTCTGCATCCTCACTGGCAATGAGTCATCACTTTTTTTCGTATTTGTCTCTCCCACACTCTCTGTCTCTCTCTCTCCTCTGGATGCTGGGAGCTGTGTCTTCATATGACCTCTTATACAAGTTCTTGCATTTGCGGTGGAGAGGTAAACTCAGAGACCTTCTCTCTGCACCTGTTGTAGCTGAGAAGCATTAGTGAGACTACAGTATTAGACCTGTTGTAGCTGAGAAGCATTAGTGAGACTACAGTATTAGACCTGTTGTAGCTGAGGAGCATTAGTAAGACTACAGTATTAGACCTGTTGTAACTGAGGAGCATTAGTAAGACTACAGTATTAGACCTGTTGTAGCTGAGGAGCATTAGTAAGACTACAGTATTAGACCTGTTGGAGCTGAGGAGCATTAGTAAGACCAATAGACCTGTTGTAGCTGAGAAGCATTAGTAAGACCATTAGATCTGTTGTAGCTGAGAAGCATTAGTAAGACCATTAGACCTGTTGTAGCTGAGAAGCATTAGTAAGACCATTAGACCTGTTGTAGCTGAGGGGCACTAATAAGAGCATTAGACCTGTTGTAGCTGAGAAGCACTAACAAGACCATTTGACCTGTTGTAGCTGAGAAGCACTAATAAGACCATTTGACCTGTTGTAGCTGAGAAGCACTAATAAGACCATCAGACCTGTTGTAGTTGAGAAGCACTAATACGACCATTTAACCTGTTGTAGCTGAGAAGCATTAATAAGACCATTAGACCTGTTGTAGATGAGAAGCATTAGTAAGACCATTAGACCTGTTGTAGCTGAGGGCCATTAGTAATACCATTAGACCTGTTGTAGCCGAGGGGCATTAATAAGACTATTTGACCTGTTGTAGCTGAGACACATTAGTAAGACCATTAGACCTGTTGTAGTTGAGAAGCACTAATAAGCCCATTAGACCTGTTGTAGATGAGAAGCATTAGTAAGACCATTAGACCTGTTGTAGCTGAGGGGCATTAGTAAGACCATTAGACCTGTTGTAGCTGAGAAGCATTAGTAAGACCATTAGGCCTGTTGTAGTTGAGAAGCACTAATAAGACCATTAGACCTGTTGTAGCTGAGAAGCACTAATACGACCATTTGACCTGTTGTAGTTGAGAAGCACTAATAAGACCATTAGACCTGTTGTAGCTGAGAAGCACTAATACGACCATTTGACCTGTTGTCGCTGAGAAGCACATACAAGACCATTTGACCTGTTGTAGCTGAGAAGCACTAATAAGACCATTAGACCTGTTGTAGATGAGAAGCATTAGTAAGACCATTAGACCTGTTGTAGCTGAGGGGCATTAGTAAGACCATTAGACCTGTTGTAGCTGAGAAGCATTAGTAAGACCATTAGGCCTGTTGTAGTTGAGAAGCACTAATAAGACCATTAGACCTGTTGTAGCTGAGAAGCACTAATACGACCATTTGACCTGTTGTAGTTGAGAAGCACTAATAAGACCATTAGACCTGTTGTAGCTGAGAAGCACTAATACGACCATTTGACCTGTTGTAGTTGAGAAGCACTAATAAGAGCATTAGACCTGTTGTAGCGGAGAAGCACTAATAAGACCTGTTGTAGTTGAGAAGCACTAATAAGACCAATAGACCAGTTGTAGCTGAGAAGCACTAATAAGACCATTTGACCTGTTGTAGCTGAGAAGCACTAATAAGACCATTAGACCTGTTGTAGTTAAGAAGCACTAATAAGACCATTAGACCTGTTGTAGATGAGAAGCATTAGTAAGACCATTAGACCTGTTGTAGCTGAGAGGCATTAGTAAGACCATTAGACCTGTTGTAGCTGAGGGGCATTAGTAAGACCATTTGACCTGTTGTAGCTGAAAGCATTAATAAGACCATTAGACCTGTTCAAGTTGAGAAGCACTTATAAGACCATTTAACCTGTTGTAGCTGAGAAGCACATATAAGACCATTTGACCTGTTGTAGCTGAGAAGCACTAATAAGACCATTAGACCTGTTGTAGATGAGAAGCATTAGTAAGACCATTAGACCTGTTGTAGCTGAGGGGCAGTATGTTCAACGTGTGTATACTAGACTACCGAACACATGCCACAATTCATCCACTGGGTGAATATCTCTCCAATCGTGCAGCGAATGAAGAGAAGGGGTACCCCTTTTTTTTTGTTACACCCACCCACAACGTGTACCCCCCAAAACGCATATGCCTTCTCCTCCAACACGTACCCCCCTCAACGGTACCCCCCACCCCACTCGTTTACACACTGAAGATCAATGATTTATACATTCATTCACGTCTTGTCGGGAGCACACAATCATAGGCCTTTCCTAAGCTCTGCTAGGTCACAAAGACTCTCGTTCCCTGCCTTAAAATTGCCACCTGTGGTAGAAATAATGAGTTTTCTCAAGTGTGACACCTACAGTGTGGTGTTCCAAGCTCCCTGGAGAGGCACAACATACGGGAAAAAAAGAAGCAGGGGAAAATTGAGCGAGAATGCTCACCTCGTCAACACCATTGCCTTCTGTCAAATGAAAAGAGCAGTGAGGAGAAATGCTTTATTACCTGGTAGCACCTTGATCAGTGGACTGTTGAGGATGGGTTATGAGTGTGCGTGCGTGCGTGAACTGAAGAGATCGCTATCTATCCGTCTCCCCGAATATTATTAATAACACTGCTTGTATATGCAGTTAAAAGCTGTAAGGCATTGGGGCGTTTGCCACTGCGACTGCAAATGCGACGTTGAATATGTAATGCCTGTAGAATAATGAGGTGGAAACGGGCGACAATGCCTCCTGAGTCATTGCTGTGAAACTACGTTCTCCCCAACAGTCGTGAATGGGTAAAACTGGCAGGTTTTTTCCTCCACCCGACTCTTAGTCTTCGAGCGACTGTAATAAGATTCCCAAGAGATTAGGTGATAAAGTGAAACCAGGTAAAATGCTCTTTCCTCTCCTCTCCTCTCTCCTCTCTCCCCCTCCTGGGACTTATTGAAAAGCACTAGACCATCAAAATCAGGTTGTTCCAGAGTCGAAAAGTGTTTTAAGGGTTTTGTAAATAATCCCCCGTGTGAGCAGTCGGCGATGGTAACAAGCCTCTTGAAGTGTGTCAACATTTGTACGTGAACCATTTTATAACAAAAACTAGTTATCAAATCAAATTGAATCAAATGTTATTGGTCACATACACATATTTAGCAGATGTTATTGCAGATGTAGCGAAATGCTTGTGTTCCTAGCTCCAACAGTGCAGTAGTATCTAAAAACAATTCACAATAATACACACACATCTGAAAGTAAAATAATGGAATTAAGAAATATATAAATATTAGATTGAGCAATGTCAGTGGCATTGACTAAAATACAATAGAGTAGAATACAGTATATACATATGAGATGAGTAAAGCATTATGTAAACATTATTTAAACATCATTAAAGTGACTAGTGTGCCATTATTAAAGCGGCCAGTGATTTCATGTCTATGTATAAGGTGCAGGGTTGCATAACCGGGTGGAAGCCAGCTAGTGAATGCTATTTAACAGTCTGATGGCCTTGAGATGGAAGCTGTTTTTCAGTCTCTCGGTCCCAGCTTTGATGCACCTGTACTGACCTCGCCTTCTGCGGGGTGAACAGGCTGTGGCTCGGGTGGTTGATGTCCTTGATGATCTTTTTGGCCTTCCTGTGACATCGGGTGCTGTAGGTGTCCTGGAGGGCAGGTAGTTTGCCCCCAGTGATGAGTTGGGCAGACCGCACCATCCTCAGGTCGTCAGAGGGTAAAGAAAAGTTATGATTAGTAGATGTTGTTCAATTTTGCTCATTAACCAGAGTTGTTTCTCTGTGTTATTTGTCAACTTAACTGTAATTAAAATCAGTATTTGCTTCAATATAAGACGGGAACCTTGAAAACAGAACTGTAGGTTGATGATTACGGAGTGAGACACAAACAAACAAGTTGAATGCCAAGGCTCATGAGGGTGAGAAGGACTTATCCATTCCATCTACAGTATTTCATCTATTCCAGTCCAGTGAGGTAAAACGTTTCATTAAGGATACCCTTAACAAAGGGCAAATTAACTCAATTACACATTCAAGGAAGTTGATCGACAATCGTGGAAGTTGAAGTTAATCCTCAATGTAGTCCTTTATTAGCTTTAGGGTTGGCTGGGTTTTTCAATCAGACTTCGCTAAATGAATTCACCATGGCATTTGTTATTATTGGAGAGCTCACCTTGAGCCAGGAATGAATAGTTCCGAACATTCTGATGCATCTGTTGGCATCAAGACAACAAATGTCTCAGTAAATTACTGTCAGTACATCGGCTCTTTGAGTGTGAAACTCAGCTCAGACCGCCTTACAAAATACTGTAGAACTCAACCACTCTTGACGATGGATTAGGTATGTTTTTCTTTTGTAGTTTAAAGAGAGTTACTCTACATTATACGAAGTAACGAGCAGGTTAGGTTATTCAGAGGTTATAGCAGCAGAGGCGTGTTACAATGTGTCATATTCAGAGGTTATAGCAGCAGAGGCGTGTTACAATGTGTCATATTCAGAGGTTATAGCAGCAGGCGTGTTACAATGTGTCATATTCAGAGGTTAAAGCAGCAGAGGCGTGTTACAATGTGTCATATTCAGAGGTTATAGCAGCAGGCGTGTTACAATGTGTCATATTCAGAGGTTATAGCAGCAGGTGTGTTACAATGTGTCATATTCAGAGGTTATAGCAGCGAGGCGTGTTACAATGTGTCATATTCAGAGGTTATAGCAGCAGGCGTGTTACAATGTGTCATATTCAGAGGTTATAGCAGCAGAGGCGTGTTACAATGTGTCATATTCAGAGGTTATAGCAGCAGAGGCGTGTTACAATGTGTCATATTCAGAGGTTATAGCAGCAGAGGCGTGTTACAATGTGTCATATTCAGAGGTTATAGCAGCAGAGGCATGTTACAATGTGTCATATTCAGAGGTTATAGCAGCAGGCATGTTACAATGTGTCATATTCAGAGGTTATAGCAGCAGAGGCGTGTTACAATGTGTCATATTCAGAGGTTATAGCAGCAGGCGTGTTACAATGTGTCATATTCAGAGGTTATAGCAGCAGGCATGTTACAATGTGTCATATTCAATTAACAATCAATCAATTAACAGAAGAAAAAGGATATCAAAGTGAAACAGTTCTCTAAAGACACAAGAGACAATAATACAAGAAACAACACTTCTGTAGCTTGTCAACTATGTGTCTGTCTATCCCTGTTCTCTCCTCTCTGCACAGGCCATACAAACGCTTCACACCGCGTGGCCACTGCCACTCTAACCTGGTGGTCCCAGCGCGCACGACCCACGTGGAGTTCCAGGTCTCCGGCAGCCTCTGGAACTGCCGGTCTGCAGCCAACAAGGCTGAGTTCATCTCAGCCTATGCTACCCTCCAGTCCCTAGACTTCCTGGCGCTGACGGAAACATGGATTACCACAGATAACACTGCTACTCCTACTGCTCTCTCTTCGTCTGCCCACGTGTTCTCACATACCCCTAGAGCATCGAGCCAGCGGGGTGGTGGCACTGGAATCCTCATCTCTCCCAAGTGGACATTCTCTCTTTCTCCCCTGACCCATCTGTCTATCTCCTCATTTGAATTCCATGCTGTCACAGTTACCAGCCCTTTCAAGCTTAACATCCTTATCATTTATCGCCCTCCAGATTCCCTTGGAGAGTTCATCAATGAGCTTGACGCCTTGATAAGTTCCTTTCCTGAGGATGGCTCACCTCTCACAGTTCTGGGTGACTTTAACCTCCCCACGTCTACCTTTGACTCATTCCTCTCTGCCTCCTTCTTTCCACTCCTCTCCTCTTTTGACCTCACCCTCTCACCTTCCCCCCCTACTCACAAGGCAGGCAATACGCTTGACCTCATCTTTACTAGATGCTGTTCTTCCACTAATCTCATTGCAACTCCCCTCCAAATCTCCGACCACTACCTTGTATCCTTTTCCCTCTTGCTCTCATCCAACACTTCTCACTCTGCCCCTACTCGGATGGTATTGCGCCGTCCCAACCTTCGCTCTCTCTCTCCCGCTACTCTCTCCTCTTCCATCCTATCATCTCTTCCCTCTGCTCAAACCTTCTCCAACCTATCTCCTGATTCTGCCTCCTCAACCCTCCTCTCCTCCCTTTCTGCATCCTTTGATTTTCTCTGTCCCCTATCCTCCAGGCTGGCTCGGTCCTCCCCTCCAGCTCCATGGCTCGACGACTCACTACGAGCTCACAGAACAGGGCTCCGGGCAGCCGAGCGGAAATGGAGGAAAACTCGCCTCCCTGCGGACCTGGCATCCTTTCACTCCCTCCTCTCTACATTCTCCTCTTCTGTCTCTGCTGCTAAAGCCACTTTCTACCACTCTAAATTCCAAGCATCTGCCTCTAACCCTAGGAAGCTCTTTGCTACCTTCTCCTCCCTCCTGAATCCTCCTCCCCCTCCCCCCCCCCCCTCTCTGCGGATGACTTCGTCAACCATTTTGAAAAGAAGGTTGACGATATCCGATCCTCGTTTGCTAAGTCAAACGACACCGCTGGTCCTGCTCACACTGCCCTACCCTGTGCTTTGACCTCTTTCTCCCCTCTCTCTCCAGATGAAATCTCGCGTCTTGTGACGGCCGGCCGCCCAACAACCTGCCCACTTGACCCTATCCCCTCCTCTCTTCTCCAGACCATTTCCGGAGACCTTCTCCCCTTCCTCACCTCGCTCATCAACTCATCCTTGACCGCTGGCTACGTCCCTTCTGTCTTCAAGAGAGCGAGAGTTGCACCCCTTCTGAAAAAACCTACACTCGATCCCTCCGATGTCAACAACTACAGACCAGTATCCCTTTTTTCTTTTCTCTCCAAAACTCTTGAACGTGCCGTCCTTGGCCAGCTCTCCTGCTATCTCTCTCAGAATGACCTTCTTGATCCTAATCAGTCAGGTTTCAAGACTGGGAATTCAACTGAGACTGCTCTTCTCTGTGTCACGGAGGCTCTCCGCACTGCTAAAGCTAACTCTCTCTCCTCTGCTCTCATCCTTCTAGACCTATCTGCTGCCTTTGATACTGTGAACCATCAGATCCTCCTCTCCACCCTCTCCGAGTTGGGCATCTCCGGCGCGGCCCACGCTTGGATTGCGTCCTACCTGACAGGTCGCTCCTACCAGGTGGCGTGGCGAGAATCTGTCTCCGCACCATGCGCTCTCACCACTGGTGTCCCCCAGGGCTCTGTTCTAGGCCCTCTCCTATTCTCGCTATACACCAAGTCACTTGGCTCTGTCATATCCTCACATGGTCTCTCCTATCATTGCTATGCAGACGACACACAATTAATCTTCTCCTTTCCCCCTTCTGATAACCAGGTGGCGAATCGCATCTCTGCATGTCTGTCAGACATATCAGTGTGGATGACGGATCACCAGCTCAAGCTGAACCTCGGCAAGACGGAGCTGTTCTTCCTCCCGGGGAAGGACTGCCCGTTCCATGATCTCGCCATCACGGTTGACAACTCCCTTGTGTCCTCCTCCCAGAGTGCTAAGAACCTTGGCGTGATCCTGGACAACACCCTGTCGTTCTCCACTAACATCAAGGCGGTGACCCGATCCTGTAGGTTCATGCTCTACAACATTCGCAGAGTACGACCCTGCCTCACACAGGAAGCGGCGCAGGTCCTAATCCAGGCACTTGTCATCTCCCGTCTGGATTACTGCAACTCGCTGTTGGCTGGGCTCCCTGCCTGTGCCATTAAACCCCTACAACTCATCCAGAATGCCGCAGCCCGTCTGGTGTTCAACCTTCCCAAGTTCTCTCACGTCACCCCGCTCCTCCGCTCTCTCCACTGGCTTCCAGTTGAAGCTCGCATCCGCTACAAGACCATGGTGATTGCCTACGGAGCTGTGAAGGGAACGGCACCTCCATACCTTCAGGCTCTGATCAGGCCCTACACCCAAACAAGGGCACTGCGTTCATCCACCTCTGGCCTGCTGGCCCCCCTACCTCTGAGGAAGCACAGTTCCCGCTCAGCCCAGTCAAAACTGTTCGCTGCTCTGGCACCCCAATGGTGGAACAAGCTCCCTCACGACGCCAGGACAGCGGAGTCAATCACCACCTTCCGGAGACACCTGAAACCCCACCTCTTTAAGGAATACCTAGGATAGGATAAAGTAATCCTTCTAACCCCCCCCCCCCCCCCCCCCTTAAAAGATTTAGATGCACTATTGTAAAGTGGTTGTTCCACTGGATATCATAAGGTGAATGCACCAATTTGTAAGTCGCTCTGGATAAGAGCGTCTGCTAAATGACTTAAATGTAAATGTAAATATTCAGAGGTTATAGCAGCAGAGGCGTGTTACAATGTGTCATATTCGGAGTTATAGCAGCAGGCGTGTTACAATGTGTCATATTCAGAGGGTATAGCAGCAGAGGCGTGTTACAATGTGTCATATTCAGAGGTTGTCCCTAAGGGCCAAGCTGAGCCCTCCGAGCTGACGTAAGTACACTCCTGGATCATAGAGCGCTCCAGTAGAATTGGTGAAAACATGTCGTGCCTTGTGTACATTATCGAGTATAATCTCCCGTGGGCAGATTCTGTATGCAGACCTCAGAATCTGCCAGGACTGAATGGGATGTGTGAGATAACAAGCGGCAGTAGTTCCAGTCTTTGTGTTTTTGTCACTGGTTATTTTGACGTATCTTCTCCTTGAGTGCTTCACGTGTGTGCCCACACAGATCGGAAAGGGGAGGGGCTTTGGCTGAAAGTTTCCTTGTACAAGGGTTGAGACTTAGTTTTTGCCAGAACTCTCAATTTCTAACATGTAGGTGACCAAATTACACAATATTTGACTTGTAAGTTAACAGAAATGACATCAAGTATAATACATTCTTGGAATTTACAAGTGTTTCAGTGCAAACATGCTCTGCCCTGTGTACAGTGGTACAATATCGACTCAAACACCTTGTTACAGTCACAAAGGCCAAACAACTAGATACTCAACAGTGGTTCTCAACCCTGGTCCTGGGGACCCAAAGGGGTGCACATTTTTGTTTTTGCCCGAGCACTACACACCTGACTCAAATCGTCAACGCCTTTTGATGAGTTGATCATTTGAATCAGCTGTGTAGTGCTCGGGCAAAAACAAAAATGTTCACCCCTTTGGGTCCCCAGGACCAGGATTGAGAACCAGTGAGATACTGTAATTCAAATGCCTGTCAAAGACTGTTGGGTTGAAAAAAAACATTGCCCAATACAACTGAGGACTTTTCTAACAGAGTGCAGGTCTCTATTATGTCTTTTATTCATAACTTACCCTGCACCTGCGGTATCAACCGGAAAACACACCTATTCTCAGAGGCTCCAAAAAGGGTTTCTTGGGCTTATAAAGGCCATTATATAGAGAGTGTAAAAAGGCTATGTTGTCGTGTTCTTTAAATAACATGGGCCAGAGCATTACGGCTATTCACAGTAATGGCCTGATCACAGAGTCCACCAGCTGCATTTCCTGCACAGCCTTTTGAATCCAATTTAGAAAAAAAAAGGGCCTGTTCAGTTAAAATAAATTCTGAATCTTAACAACTCTGCTCTCTCCACGTTCTGGTAAGCATGTCTTAGGCCACATTTAAAGCTCGAATCCTCAAGTGAAATAAGTTCTTAGTGCACCTTTAAAGCTAAAATCCTTAATTGAAACAATAACAAAGCCGTCAACCCGCCTCTGTTTCTGTAAAAGGCTTAGGGATGTGCCTGGAGAAATGTAACCGCTCTCAAAATGTATAGACAGAGCTATGGATGCGAGGACTGATACCCATGCTGTTACAGTTTTAACCACGTTTTGAGGCTATGCAGCCCTCAAACTCAACTCTGGACCTCGAAGCCAGTTCCATTGTGTTTTTTTCGTTGTTCCTCTCTAATCAGGGACTGATTTGGACGTGGCACACCAGATGGGTGTAATTAATTATCAGGTAGAACAGAAATCCGGCAGAAATCCAGCAGGTTCTGGACCTCGTAGGGTAAGAGAAAATCCTTTCTAGGTAGTGTTTGTTTACATTTACATTGTTTACAAACATTGGAGTAAAACAAGCTTATATTTTGGGTTCTGATAGGGTATGACAGTTGAACTAAGCTCATGAGGCATGTATAAGTTATATTCTTCAAGAATCAATGGGTACATACAGTATCATTCATTTATAAGTCCAAAAATGGATGTAGCAACTAAGAATTCTAGCTTTAAAGGACAGTAAATAGGCAAACCCTCAGGATTGACTGGAAGCTGCTCCTGTATGACGCTGTATGTATCAGTCTGCTGTGTTTTCCATAAACAATAACTGTTTTAGATATGGCGTGAGACAATATTTTTTTTATTGTTTTGACGGTTAGTTAGAGTGAAGTAAAAAATGGGCTGTGTGCTTGTGGGAATATTTCATCAACACAGCATAGGCTACGACGTTGAATCCCAGCCAGGAATTCAGCTCACATACACACCCCCCCCCCCCCCCTCTTTCTCTTCCCGCTGGGCGGGAGCGAGGCATGCTGGGAGGAATCTATTTGCATGGTGTTTCTGTACGCCTCATTATGTTTCAAAGGCGATCAACGCCAACACACTGGAAAGAACACAAGCTCTGCTGAGCCGTAGTTAGAGCCCAGGGTGTCACATTGTCCTGTATTCACAAAGAGTCTCCCTGTCTTATTCATTAGGATCCAAACCACAAAACGGATCCTAAATTAGCACTCCTACTCTAGGACACTGGGAACACGGGCCATTGTATCAGGGCAATGGATTCTGAGAATATTTGATGGTCGATAATTGTTAAAGTTGTGTCTCTAAATCATGATTTATTTCATTTTCAATACAGGTAGTCCTGTTGAGATGTAATATCTAATATGTAATATATATTGAACTCTGACAGCTGATAAGGACACTTGGATTTTAAAGAGGCACTTCCTGGGTTTGTTTGCCTTTCTGAGTGTTTGTTTGTGTGCTTCCTCCAACACTGTTGACCAGAGGCTACATAAACCTAGCCCCAGTATCAGACCGTCTGTTAGCATTAGCATTCACCATGCAAAACTACTGAGCGTTCCCTCCAATACTGACCATCTGAAACAGCCGTAATGTAGGCACGTGTGCATGAAAGTTACCCCAGCTAATGAAGCGAGAGAGAGAGCAAGAGAGAGAGGGCGAGAGAATCTAACCACATGCCAGCCAGTGCCAGCACTCAGTCGACTCGCTAATCTGGATTAAAACGTGTAACAGTCAGTGATTTGTCAGCTTCAGAATGGGACAAACAGAAGGCTGCAGCACAGAGCTGCTGTGTTGTGTGGATGCCTGCCTGGGTGTCTGTCTTCCTGTCTGTCTGCCTGGCTCTGTGTATTGTTCCCCGGGAGCAGACTTCCTGACCGCGGGTCTTCTTCTCTCAGCAGACTCCCTGCCAGACCCCCTGCGCCACGCAGACTTGAGCTGGTGAGTTGGCACATCCCGAGTGAAGCCATGCCATGCATTTGCATACACACACACACACACACACTCTCGCGGGCAAGCAGAGATGCACATGTGCACACGCGCGCCTGAACATGCAAAACCAAAATGCACACATGCATACACACTCTTCCAACCCTGTCTGTCAGTGTGTGTGTACATCAGTATCTGTGTCTGTCAGTGTGTGTGTACATCAGTATCAGTATCTGTGTGTGTACATCAGTATCTGTGTCTGTCAGCGTGTGTATGTACATCAGTATCAGAATATGTGGGGGTCTTCAGTCTCCAGTATGCCGACGGTGAGTCTCGTCGCCCTCCCATGTGTGTGGCTGATGGGAACTCTGATTCCCCGGCGGCTGCACCAGCACTGTTCCTCCTGAGCTGACGAGTGACACTGATGAATCAGATTATCTCTCTCCTTCCTTCCCTCTCTCCGTCTCTCGCAGGAGGCCTGACCTTTCCAAATAAAACTCATCTCTCTTGCTGATTCCTTGACTACAAAGCCCTTACAGCAACACTTCACGCTCCCTCCCCTCACAAATCCCTTACAGCAACACTTCACGCTCCCTACCATCACAAAGCCCTTACAGCAACACTTCACGCTCCCTACCATCACAAAGCCCTTACAGCAACACTTCACGCTCCCTCCCATCACAAATCCCTTACAGAAACACTTCACGCTCCTTCCCCTCACAAAGCCCTTACAGCAACGCTTCACGCTCCCTCCCCTCACAAATCCCTTACAGCAACGCTTCACGCTCCCTCTCATAAAGCCCTTACAGCAACACTTCACGCTCCTTCCCCTCACAAAGCCCTTACAGCAACGCTTCACACTCCCTCTCATAAAGCCCTTATAGCAACACTTCACGCTCCCTCCCCTTACAAATCCCTTACAGCAACACTTCACGCTCCCCCACCTCACAAATCCCTTACAGCAACACTTCACGCTCCCCCACCTCACAAAGCCCTTACAGCAACACTTCACGCTCCCCCACCTCACAAAGCCCTTACAGCAACACTTCACGCTCCCTCTCCTCACAAATCCCTTACAGCAACACTTCACGCTCCCTCCCCTCACAAATCCCTTACAGCAACAACTCACGCTCCCTCTCATAAAGCCCTTACAGCAACACTTCACGCTCCCTCCCCTCACAAATCCCTTACAGCAACACTTCACGCTCCCACTCACAAATCTCTTACAGCAACACCTCACGCTCCCTCTCATAAAGCCCTTACAGCAACACTTCATGCTCCCTCCCATCACAAAGCCCTTACAGCAACGCTGTCTGCTCCCTCCCCTCACAAAGCCCTCACAACAATGCTGTATGCTCCCTCCCCTCACAAAGCCCTCACAACAATGCTGTATGCTCCCTCCCCTCACAAAGCCCTCACAACAACGCTGTACTCTCCCTCCCCTCACAGAGCCCTCACAACAACGCTGCACGCTCCCTCCACTCACAGAGCCCTTACAACAACGCTGCACGCTCCCTCCCCTTACAGGGCTTTGTGTGTGTGTTCCTAGGATATCAATACAACCCCCCTACCTTCTTTCCTGTTTGAGATGTCACTCCTCTCACTCTAACTACTGTTACTGAGGAGTGGATATGGCAGTTATCCCCAACCTTTTTTGAAACGTGGCACACCTTGATGGGATGTACACTTGCTGTTAACGACCTCCATCTCATCTGATCCATTCTGCAAACCATCTATTTCCTGTGACAATTTTTTTAATACATTAAATAGGGTTTATTTGAAATATTTTAATAGTTCCTTACTGATGATGGTTAATTTGTGTGTACCCTTTTAAGATCGTCCTGCGACTCTACACCAGAAAGAAGAAAATGTAGCTAGCTCCGGTAAAATAGGTCTTTAGTGTTGAATGGTTTGGGCTACAGATGAGAGGTCTTCTGCATTGTAAAGGTGTAACCACAGACACAATGCTCTGTTTGTTTCTATGGCAGAGGCTGTGGTATAGTTAAGCCCAGAGCCATACTGTACCAGAGGCTGTGGTATAGTTAAGCCCAGAGCCATGCTGTACCAGAGGCTGTGGAACAGGCATTTCTCAGCCTTGACGTACAGGTCATGCTCCAACAGTTGTCCAAGTACCTTGCGCACCAAGGACACATGCTCGGCGCGTGTAGCGGAGTATATCAGAATGTCATTGATATACACCACTACACCCTGCCAGTGCAGGTCCCTGAAAATCTTGTCTACAAAGGAATGGAAGACTGATGGAGCATTCATCAACCCGTACGGCATGACGAGGTACTCTTAAAATGCCCTGAGGTGGTACTAAACGCCGATTTCCACTTGTCTCCCTCCCGGATACGCACCAGGTTGTACGCACTCCTGAGATCCAGTTTAGTGAAGAAGCACGCCCAATGCATTGACTCAATCGCCGTGTTGATAAGAGGTAGTGGGTAACTGTACCTCACCATGATTTGATTTAGACCTCGATAGTCAATGCACGGGCGCAGACCTCCATCCTTCTTCTTCACAAAAAGAAACTCGAGGAGGCGGGTGAAGTGGAGGACCGAATGTACCCCTGATGTAGGGATTCGGAGACATATGTCTCCATAGCCGCCATCTCTGCTTGTGACAGGGGATACACGTGACTCCTGGGAAGTGCAGCGTCTACCAGGAGATTTATCGCACAATCCCCCTGTGACGTAGAAGTCCGTCACTGGCCGCGACCAGCATTTGGTACTTTAACGCACGCACACATTCATCACTCCTCCCTGCTCCATTATCAGATAAATTAACAATGTGGGTCGACACACAAGTTAACTTCTCTATCTTAGTACATACATTTCACACTTACGTCAGTAACCGGTTAGGGTATAAAGAAATAAACATACAAGTGTTCATATTTAATATAAGCAATATTTATTATACTTAGATGTTATGGATGAGCGTGTTGTTTGTTCTGTTCCTCTCTCTCTCCATCTCTGTAGCTTCCGGGTATGCTGGATAAGGACCCGAGCTAAGGGAATTGGGCTTACTTTGTAGTGCCTGTCCGGAATTGCTCATTAATGTAAATGGGCATATTGAAAGTGTCACGATCCTCGTCTTCTGACGATATGTTGAAGTCACTGTCAGAGAAAGTGGACCAATACGCAGCGGGTTGCGTGCTCATCATCTTAATTTATTAAATAAATGTGAACACGTGAAAACAAGAAAACAACGAACGACTAGTGACAGTTTCACAGGCTATACATTCACTCGCAGTGCGAAATACAACTACCCACGAAACACAAAGACAAACACACCCTAACTATATAGGACTCCCAATCAAAGGCAACTCAACACACCTGCCTTCAATTGAGAGTCCAACCCCAATCAACTAAACATAGAAACACAGACATAGACCAGTGACAAACCCCATAAACATACATCAACTACCCTCTGCCACGTCCTGACCAAATTACAATAACCAAATATACTCTATACTGGTCAGGACGTGACAGTACCCCCCCTCAAAGGTGCAGACCCCGGAATGCACCTACACAAAACACAGAAAACCCCCCCAAAACAACCAGAAAAATCCCCTAAACAAAAAAGGGAGGGAAGGGAGGGTGGCTGCCGTCAACGACGGCACAGTGCTACACCCCCCCTCCCCAACCCACCTATATGGGAGGCGGCTCAGGTGCGGGATGTGGACTCCGCTCCATCCCTGACGTAGTCCACTTAAGTGGCGCCCCTAACTTCGCCCGGCTGGCGGGCGATTCTTGCCGCGCCCGGCTGGCGGACGACCCTTGCTGCGCCCGGCTGGCGGACGACCCTTGCTGCGCCCGGCTGGCGGACGACCCTGGCTGCGCCCAGCTGGCGGGCGACGATGGCTGCGCATGGCTGCGCATGGCTGGCGAGCGGCGATGGCTGCGCCCGGCTGGCGGACGGCCGCTCTGGCAGACCCGGCACGGCGGGCCGCTCTGGCAGATCCGGAACGGCGGGCCGCTCTGGCAGCTCCTGACTGGCGGGCGGCTCTGGCGGCTCCTGACTGACGGGCGGCTCTGGCGGCTCCTGACTGGCGGGCGGCTCTGGCGGCTCCAGACTGGCAAGGCTGGGTTGACGCACTAGATGCCTGATGCGTGGGGCTGGTACAGGATGTGCCAGCCTGGGCACACGCACCTCAAGGCTAGTGCGGGGAGCGGGAACAGGCTGAACAGGACTAGGCTGACTATTGGGAAGCTTGGTCCGGGTTGCTGGTACTGGTCGTGCTAGACTGGGAGTACTCACTTCCGGGATACTCCGAGAGGCAGGAACCGGAAAGACTGGGCCATGGAGGCGCACAGGTGGCCGTGATCGCACCGCCTGCACAACCCGTCCTGGCTGGATGGAACTAGTAGCCCTGCACGAGCGGGGTGCTGGTACAGGGCGGACTGGGCTGTGCATGCGTATGGCCGAGATACTGCGCACCTCGGCGAAACACGGCGCTCTCCACCTTCTTCACTCCTTCCTGCACTCATGGGTAGCTGGCTTATGGCTCTTCCAACGCCCAGCCAAACTACCCGTGTGCCCCCCCAAAAAAATTATTGGGGTGCCTCTCCAGCTTCCTAGCCAGACGTGTCCCCCGGTAGCATTCCTGTTCCACCCCAGCCTTCTTCCACGGGCCCTCTCCGGCCAGTATCTCTTCCCAAGTCCACTTCTCACAATAATCCATATATTCAGCGTCCCGCTCCCTTCTCCGCTGCTTGGTCCTGTTGTGGTGGGTAGTTCTGTCACGATCCTCGTCTTCTGATGATATGTTCAAGTCACTGTCAGAGAAAGTGGACCAATACGCAGCGGGTTGCGTGCTCATCATCTTAATTTATTAAATAAATGTGAACACGTGAAAACAAGAAAACAACGAACGACTAGTGACAGTTTCACAGGCTATACATTCACTCGCAGTGTGAAATACAACTACCCACGAAACACAAAGACAAACACACCCTACTATATAGGACTCCCAATCAAAGGCAACTCAACACACCTGCCTTCAATTGAGAGTCCAACCCCAATCAACTAAACATAGAAACACAGACATAGACCAGTGACAAACCCCATAAACATACATCAACTACCCTCTGCCACGTCCTGACCAAACTACAATAACCAAATATACTCTATACTGGTCAGGACGTGACAGAAAGACACTGTCAGTAGTGATGTAATTTTGTAAATGTGATATTGTTTTATAAAAAACGTGTTGCAATGAGTATGTTTAGTTAAATGGAAAATGTAGGTTTGAATAGGTAATTGCTTAATTAATTAGTGTTAATTGTTCTGAGGGGAGGGGCTACCCCTACAAAAGGAGCCTGTCTTTCAGTTCATCGAGAGGCATTTTTATATTGAGCTGTGGGTGGGGCAGCATTGTTTTTAAGCTGTCCCATAAGGTATACGTTTGATGGCAGTACTGTTGTTTTTGTTACGGAATCACTATGTAAATAAACACCCTTGCACAGAAGAACTTTTGCGGCTACGCCATCTTTTTATTTTGATGGAGGTTAGGTTTTCCAGTTTAGCCTTCTGGCCTACTCTTTGTGACACCCCCCGTCGATGGGGTGGTAATTGAGTCGCCTTCTTTTTACAGAAGGCGAGAGCCAAATCGGCATATTCTGGGGGGATGCGCACGGTGGAGACCTGGTCTGGACTTTCCACCATGGTAGCACCAACGGAAACCCCTACACACCTCCCAATGGAGCGTTGTTTTTAGAATACGGAGGCGGCATGGTTTATCCAGTGCTGCCGTCCCACCCACACAGCATTTGCCCACTCTCGTGACCACCCCGTGAGAGCCCTCTGTTGCCAGGAAATAGTGGGGTTATGACGAGCCAACCAGGGAAGTCCTAGTACCACGGGAAACGCAGGAGAGTCAATGAGAAAGAGACTGATTCTCTCCTTGTGACCCCCCTGCATCTCCATGGCCAGGGAGATGGTGGCTTCCCTGATTAGCCCAGACCCTAATGGTCAACTATTCAGAGCGTGTACCGGGAAAGGTCTAACCACAGGAATAATGGGGATCCCTAAACTAAGGGCTAACACTCTGTCAATAAAATTCCCAGCTGCGCCTGAATCGACGAGCGCCTTATGCTGGGAAATCTCAGGGAAACAAACCAGTACAAACATGTGGACAACAGAGGACTCTGAATGAGAGTGGTGCAGACTCACCTGGGGTGACGCCAGAGTGCCCTGCTTGCTGCCTCGACTCCCAGAGGGACCAACCCGGCACCGACCGGCAGTGTGCCCTCTGCGGCCACAGATGGTGCACGTGAAGGCCCCTCCTCCAGCCTCCCTACGCGCAGCCCCTCCCAACTCCATGGGCACCGGAGCGGGAGTGCTGGGAGATGGAACCGACAGAGCCCCCTCAGGACGTCCACGGGTGACCAGCAGGTTATCCAACCGGATGGACAGATCCACCAGTTAGTCAAAGGGGATGGTGGCATCCCTGCAGGCCAACTCTCGTCGGACATTCTCGCGCAGGCTGCATCGATAGTGGTCGATGAGGACCCTGTTGTTCCATCCTGCTCCGGCGGCCAAGGTCCGGAATTCCAGCGCGAACTCCTGTGCGCTCCTCATCCCCTGCCTTCAGGCGGATGGTCAAAGACGGCCCGGAAGCGAGTGAACTCCTTGAAGTGGTCCAACACCGCGTCTTCCTCTCCCCACACGGCGTTTTCCCACTCCAGAGGCATGAGACGAGGGCGGACACTCTCTCCCTTCCCGAGGGAGCTGGGTGAACGGTGGCCAGGTATAGGTCCAGTTGTAAGAGGAACCCCTGGCACTGTGCTGCCGTCCCATCATACTCCCTGGGAAGGGAGAGACGCATTCCACTGGAACTGGATCCGGACGGGACGGGTAGAGGTAACCCCGGTTGCGCTGGTCGAGGTGCTGGAGAGACTTCCTGTCTCTCCCAGCGGTCCATGGTCTGGACAACGCGATCCATCATGGCACCGAGACGATGCAGCATTGCCGCGTGTTCCTGGACGCGCTCCTCAACTCCTCTGACCGGGGTACCTGCTCCTGCTGACGCAGCTGCGTCCAAAAAACCTCCAGCCAACAAGGCAAAGTGTAAAGCGAGCAAAACAGTTACAAAACATCAAATGTATAACAATACAAACAGGCTTTGTGAAATAACACAAAAGAACGCACGCAAGCCTAGTGCGTACAAAACATGTAACACACAAACAATTTCACACAAAGACATGAGGGGGAACAGAGGAATAAATACATGTAGTGTGATTGGGGAATGAAAACCAGCTGTGCAGGGAACAAGACAAAACAAATGAAAAATGGAGTGGCGATGGCTAGAAAGCCGGTGACGTCGACCGCTGCCCGAACAAGGAGAGGAGCCAACTTCGGCGGAAGTCGTGACAATACTGTACCAGAGGCTGTGGTTTAGTTAACCTCTATGGGCTAGGTGGGACACTAGCGTCCCCCCCCGTGGTGCACTCCATCAACAGCAGGTGCATTTCAAGAGCGGCAAATTTGAAACCAAATAAATGTCAAAATTCAAATTTTTCAAACATACAACTATCTTACACCCTTTGAAAGATAAACATCTCCTTAATCTAACCACGTTGTCCGATTTCAAAAAGGTTTTACGGCGAAAGCATAAAGTTAGATTATGTTAGGAGAGTACATTGACAATAGCTGTGTGTAATGTTTTGTCAATTCAAAGACAGGGTCACCAAAACCATAAAACCAGCTAAAATGATGCACTAACCTTTTACAATCTCCATCAGATGACACTCCTAGGACATTATGTTAGACAATGCATGCATTTTTAGTTCTATCAAGTTCATATTTATATCCAAAAACAGCGTTTTACTATGGCATTGATGTTGAGGAAATCGTTTCCCTCCAATAACCGGCAGTCAAGTCAGCACCACAAATTAAATAATTAAAATGAGAAAACATTGGTAAAATATTATATTGTCATTCAAAGAATTATAGATTTACATCTCTTGAACGCAATCAACTTGCCAGATTTAAAAATAACCTTACTGGGAAATCACACTTTGCAATAATCTGAGCACTGCGCCCAGAAAAATACGCGTTGCGATACAGACTAGCCGCCATGTTGGGGAGATCTAAAATCGAAAATACTATGTAAATAATCCATTACCTTTGATTCTCTTCATCAGATGTCACTTCCAGGTATCACAGGTCCATAACGAATGTAGTTTTGTTCAAAAAAGCTCATCATTTATGTCCAAAAATCTCCGTCTTGTTAGCACATGATCTAAGCCCGCCGGACTTCACTTCATGAACGAGGGGAAAAAATATATTTACGTTCGTTCAAACATGTCAAACGTTGTATGGCATAAATCATTAGGGCCTTTTTTAACCAGAACATGAATAATATTCAAGGTGGACGAATGCATTCTCTTTTATAACGTATTGGAACGAGGGTACCCAACATGAACTCGCGCGCCAGAGTCTAATCGGCCATCACCGTTCCATGGCTCTTGTTCGGTCAGATCTCACAGTAAAAGACTCAAAACACTTTGTAAAGGCTGGTGACATCTAGTGGAAGCAATAGGAAGTGCCAAAACATTAATCAACCCCTGTGTGTTTCAATGGCATAGGCTTAAAGGTAATTCAACACATCAGGTATCCACTTCCTGTCAGAAAATGTCTCAGGGTTTTGCCTGCCAAATGAGTTCTGTTATACTCACAGACACCATTCAAACAGTTTTAGAAACTTTAGGGTATTTTCTATCCATATATAATAAGTATATGCATATTCTAGTTACTGGGTAGGATTAGTAACCAGATTAAATCGGGTACGTTTTTTTATCCAGCCGTGAAAATACTGCCCCCTAGCCCCAACAGGTTAAGCCCAGAGCCATACTGTACCAGAGGCTGTGGTATAGTTAAGCCCAGAGCCATACTGTACCAGAGGCTGTGGTATAGTTAAGCCCAGAGCCATACTGTACCAGAGGCTGTGGTATAGTTAAGCCCAGAGCCATACTGTACCAGGGGCTGTGGTATAGTTAAGCCCAGAGCCATACTGTACCAGGGGCTGTGGTATAGTTAAGCCCAGAGCCATACTGTACCAGGGGCTGTGGTATAGTTAAGCCCAGAGCCATACTGTACCAGGGGCTGTGGTATAGTTAAGCCCAGAGCCATACTGTACCAGGGGCTGTGGTATAGTTAAGCCCAAAGCCATACTGTACCAGGGGCTGTGGTATAGTTAAGCCCAGAGCAATACTTTATGAAATAAATGACTCTGGCTAAGCCTACGAAGACTTTGCTAATGGTTATCACAGACAAATTGATACAAATGACTTTGTTCGTGATGCGCACCCTTCAAATGATACAAATGTAATACCAGCCTGAGCACACCAGACTTGAAACAATGATAAAGATGTAACCATTTAATGTTTTATCTGACTGCCACTAGTGCTCCTAAGTCAAAATGCCATGTGCATTACATCCACGGGCCGTGTTTATAAGTGAGTGTAAATTTTTTTAATAAAGAATAGGAACATTTCCTCAAGGCACACCAGTGTGGGAACCCCTGGGATAGGGGACAGTTTCTGTAAAACAAGGGGGCTGTGAATGGTGGAGGCCTGTCGGGAGGTGTAACAGTTTCCACCTGGCTCCTTGCAGTGGTTTGTCTCATGTACAGAGTCACAGCTAGGCTAACATGAGACAGTGGATTGGAACAGGGTCTAGAGCTGTCGGCTGCAGAATTATGTGTGAGATTAGTTATTTTGTGGCTGAGTGAGAAAGCTGTACATGGCCAGGTTGTTACGCTCGTCGTTTGAATGAGGAGACCAAGGTGCAGCGTGGTAGGCGTACATCATTAACTTTAATAATGAACGCCAACAAAACAAGAAAATGCTAAACCGAACGTAACGTTCTGCAGGGCTAGACGGCACAATGCAAAAACAAGATCCCACAATCTCAGGTGGGAAAAAGGGCTGCCTAAGTATGATCCCCAATCAGAGACAATGATAAACAGCTGCCTCTGATTGGGAACCATACTAGGCCAACAAGGAAATATAAACATAGATTTACCCACCCAAGTCACCCCCTGAAGTAACCAAATAGAGAATAAAACAGACTCTCTAAGGTGAGGGCGTGACACAGGTGACAGAGTAGGTTATGGTGAGTAATGTGGGTGTACCTTGGGTGTGTGTGTGTGTGCAGGTAAAGCCTATTAACTAATTTCACCGCAATATTAACAGAGCAGAGAAGTCTGTCTCTCCGCCCGCCCGCCCGTCTGTCCGTCTAGTCCACAAAAGCCAAATATTTGACTTTACACTACTGTAATGTGGACATTTCATGGCCCCCAACTGAATAACAACCCAATGACCACTGTCAGGCAGTAAGCCTGTATTTCAAATACATCCCTGTAGCCGGCCGTGCCAAGGGTGAGGTAAACTATTTGCTTGCGGGAAGTTTATTTGATTTCATTATGTGATAAAAGAATATACTTTTACTTTGTTCGTTTTTTTAAAAATTGATCAAATCAAATGTTATTTGTCACATGCGCCGAATACAGCAAGTGTAGACTTTACCGTGAAATGCTTACTTACAAGCCCTTAACCAACAGTGCAGTTCAAGAAGAGTGAAGAAAATATTTACCAAGTAGACTAAAATAAAAAGTAATAATTAAAGTAACACAATAACGAGGCTATATACAGGGGGTACCGGTACCGAGTCAATGTGCGGGGGTACAGGTTAGTTGAGGTAATTTCTACATATGTACACTCAGGGAGTGCAGTTTAAGCTGAACTTTTTCCATTATGCTAGCTCATCTCAGCCAAGTTTCAGGCAAAGAGCGTACCACTAAGTCAGAAGGGCTTGGACAGAGGGCCGGAAGGGAGAAGAGGGGAGTTCTGGGTAGACTTTTAATGCTTTCAACAGCAAAAGTACGCCCAAGCCCTCACAATTGGTTTTCTGTGTTCTTCGATTATTTGCTTCCACAGCAAAGAACAAGAAAAGACAAACAAGGAAGGAGAACAAATGCAATTTTCCCCCAAGGATGCTTTAAACCCTACTGACTTCTTTAGGAGGGGGCTGTGGGCAGGGTGCAGTGGGGGGGTTTTATCAATACTGGAGATTTCTGCTGTTGTAGTGTACGTTATTGGTGTTAGTGCCTAGTCCTTCAGATAGCGGATAGTCCTAGTCCTTCAGATAGCAGATAGTTTGTGTGGGTAATAGTGTGTGCATGCGGGGGGGGGGGGGGTTTACTAAGCTAACATATGGAATGGTTTTATGATTTTCATACCATTGATATTTCATCTATTTGATTGGGATTCTTAAGACCCCTGTAGGTATCAATTCACTTTTTTAAAAGTATTATTTGATGAAACATTGAATTTGGCCTTATTGTTATTAGCCCACAGAAACCTTTTGAATAATACATTCATAAATGGCAAAACAGATAGTCAAAAATAAATCTAAAGGAAGTATGTTATGAAGTGTCAGAGAGATATAAGACCCATATTTAACCCCTTTTTTTTTAACACATTCACATTCATTTTTACTGCCCAGTACCTGGTTACCTTCTTGTGAAGTTTCTGGGGGTCATAGATCAAAACAGCTAGACACCGCTGATCCAAATTCTGTCCAGGGCTTTTAATGTTACTGTTGTCTCTTTTGGAGATTGACTGTCGACAGCCATTTTTTTTTTATGGCTGTGACTTAGCTAGCCAGGCCTCCTCTTGTAGACCTCCCAGGTATCTGCAGAGAACATGGAGAGACCGTTTATTTTCTGAATATGAGGAAGACTATTGCTCTAGAAGAGGCTAATCCTTAATAAGGGGAAAGAAAACACTGAAAGTGTACATACTTCGATTATTCTTATTCCAAACATTAGCCACCAGAGAGACCCAACAGTTTAGCCTGTAGCCTTCGTCAAGACTATCACTCCACCCTACCCTATCCTACACCTAGCCCTTAGCTAGTTGGCGCAAGAGGATAATTCAGTGGTGCAATATCTTCAACCTCCATCTACCGGAGCCAATTAGCAATTAGCCTCACGCTACCAGCTAGTGCAGCGCAGAGTGCACCAGAGGAATGGCCCCACTCACTGCTTTCTGTCTTGATGTGTTTCCATCAGGAAACAGAAAATGTCAGAGGTGGAGGAACTGAAGGACCAGTAACGACGGCTTGGCTTTGCGGAGAGAAGATAACAGACGTGGTAAGTACAGAAAGTTATTGGAGATGCTTAATGTGTTCTCACTTTATGGTGTCTTGTGGGTAACAGGGATGCTGAGGCTGTGATTGGTTAGATGAATTCAAAACCCAGAAGTAATTCATTCAAATGTGATTCTGAGGTAACTCAACAGAATAGTATAGGATCCCATTTGTTAGCTTGTCAGGCAAGTGGGCTTGAAAGTAACAAATTGACAAGATGTGGCAATTGTTTTTCCATTAGTCCACTGTTCATACAGTCCCAAAATGTTTTGCATGTCAGCAATCAAGTTTAAGATATTGGACTTTCAAGAAGCAAAGTGTTATCAGCCACATCATCATGATAATGCAAAATTATAATTGAGCTAATAATAAGCAGAGGCAAGGAAATTGATATCTCATTATTATTATTATTATGTTGTCAAGAGGCATTTCCTCGTATGTTGCCAGGAATGCTCTTGCCTTAACAAGTTACATGGCTTTGAAGCAAGTTTTACTTCAAAGATGTTGCGTTTGAACTCAGAGGACTCTATCCACTGCATGTCTGTCCATGAAGTCTGAGACTTTTTTTGAGGATTCTTCAGCCCCAACGACATCAATCGGCATTTCTTTTTAATTTTTCTCTTCAACTGGCAACATCCAAGTTAGGTGTGTGTGTGGGAAGGCTTGAAGGATTTCAAAGCCGTCATATCTGTCTCCGCCACCCCCAAAATCCTGAGGTAAAAAAAATAATGAAAAAAGTCCACTTTCGAAGCACAAACTCTACAGGCTTCTTTCTCGAGCCAGCCAGAGCCAGGGAAAAGCCAACAGACCAGGTTGTCAATACCAGGGAACTGAAAGAGAATGTGCTATAACTCTGACATGACAATGCATGATGAAAAATCAATAGTCTCCCTCTCTATGTCCTCTGAAAAGAGGGAGTTAAAAGAGGGGGAGAAAATGGAGAGAAAAGAGGGAGTGAAAGGGAAGGGATTGAGGGTTATGTTCTTGAACCCCTGTCTGTGTGAAGCCGGGATACCAGGGGGTCTTGAAAGGAATTGACTGTAGGTCCCCCTAGACCTGGACACAAGCCTATATAGTGGAATAATTCTATATGTACTCTGGGCAGAAGTATATACTAGCCATCTGAATTAATGGATTAATGAATGAAGAAATGTTCAAACAAAAGAGTAAACAAATTAACAAAAATATTATGAATATTTTGTCACCAAATAGGGTAGACTATTTTAAAAAAAATGTTTTATTTAAACTTTTTTTTAACTAGGCAAGCCAGTTATTAAGAACAAATTCTTATTTACAATGACGGCCTATCCCAGCCAAACCCTAACCCGGACAACGCTGGGCCAATTGTGCGCCGCCCTACAGGATTCCTAATCACGGCCGGTTGTGATACGGCCTGGAATCGAACCAGGGTCTGTAGTGACACCTCTAGCACTGAAATGCAGTGTCTTAGACCGCTGCGCCACTCGAGACTATTTCCAAATCTGTCCTGAAATAACATACCATTACTAATAATTCCTTCATGACATTCAAGCCTTACATACTGTAGTGTTATGAATACATCTCAAATTGGTCATCATGGGATTTATTGAAGTGCATTTTTGAATGATGGGGGTGGTATGTCTGAAATTACTTTGACCTATTCTAACAGTATGTTTTAGATGAAACATTTACAGACACATTGCCTCATTGAAATTGATGCAGGCCACATTACAAATAAAATAGTACCCATCCCAGCTTATATTCCCAATATCTAGTTCATTTGCAATACAAAAGCAGTCATCTTTCAAAATCGACTTTAATATAACTATCATGGTTTACTTGATCTGTCAGGTACATGAAACATTACCAACACAGTGTTTGGAAATGGAGGGAGATTCTATTAACATGTAGTATGAATAGTTTGACTAGCTAAAGTTTTCTGTTCAAACAGAAATACGTTGCCGTTATTGAGAGAAAAGCACCAACAATTCTGATCTTTTAAGAATTCAATATACACATATCTTAATGTCCCTGTATGGGGAATGAAATGTGTATGCAACGACGTTTGCACGGCCTTCAATTAAAATGGAACCCTTTCAGAAAACAGTAATGATGCATATTTTTTAAGATAGGAAAAGGACAGATGACAAATAACATTTGAAAAATGTATATTTTCCACTAAAGTGGGAAATACTTCTTTTTAATTGAGTTTTTAATTTCCCGGGCCATGGCTCAGCTCTAGTCTTACTGCAGTCTTTCATTCTAATCCATTGCATTGTATCCCTGGCTGAGCTGTCTAACGTTCCAGCCATAGTCTCTGAGAGATTCCAGTGTGAATCAAGCTATCGGCTCCTTCCCTCGCCTCTCTCTGTTAATAATGTGAAGGAGTGCATTAGGGATTCTAACGGCCCTCGAGTGCAATACTATCGGAATGGGTAAATGTGGAGATCCACTCGCCTGCCTTTGGGGCCGAATAGCTAAAAAGGGCATGTTTATCCTCCCTCTCTCTTTCTCCTCTCCTCTCTTTTGTGTGAGGCTCGCTCTCTCCATCTCTTGCTCCCTATTGATTTTCGCCAGCCGCCTCTAATAAGACAACAGATGTCGCCTTAAAAGAAACGTTGTAGAGTGTTAATGTATCAACACCAGCGGCCCAACGTCTGTTTTACCTCTACGGACGTGGCAAGTGTTTGTATGTGTGTTGGGGGTGGGGGGTTCTGTGTGTGTGGGTGTGTTTGTGTGTGTCTGCCACAATAACCACCCACAACTCATTAATCCAGAAAAAGAAAACATTCATCTCAGGTAAGGTTTCAGAAGAGTGGAAGGTGGAAGAGAGAGGAAAGAAGAGGGGGATGGAATACAACAGAGGAGAGGATGCCTGGCGGTGCAGAGTGGGTTCATCTGTTGTCCTCTCCTCCTCTCCTCTTTAGAGCTATGGCCAATTCATCTTCATTTCCCCCTCTCTGCCACCCCGACACAAGCCAGACAGAGCGCCACAACTAGGCTGTGTGAAATCTCACTGTCTTTCTCTAGCAATGATTAAGCCATCTACCTTCCTGAGATACAACATAGATATCGGTTGGAATGAGTCACTCGACAATGTTTTTATTGCGTTTCTTTTCTTTATGTCACCGCATGATTTAACCTTATATTGACACGTGTCTTAAGACTTAAATCACATTGGCTGCATTCACACAGGCAGCCCAATTCACTTATTGGTCTTTTGACCAATCAGATCCGCTCTGAAAAAGAGCTGATGTGAAAAGATCTGATGTGATTGGTCAAAAGACCAATTAGAGGAAATGAGTACATTGCACATTATTGTATGTGGGTGGTGTTGCTTACATTTATATTGACTGTATAATATGTGGCAGGCCAAGGCTGCACCTTTACTGTGCTTTGGATCAGAACATTCCTTCCTCATGTACAGGGGAATTTCCATGGTAATGGAACTACACGGAGAGTCCAATTTTTCACTTTAAAATGTATACAACCCCCCCAATTGATTTCAATGTTTCACACACCATACAATTCTATGCACAAGGACAGATAGTTTGGTAACAGATTTAAACTGAGCGAGAGTTTACCGTCATTCTGTTACCAAACATTGCATCTCCCCAGTTCTTCCAGTGAATGTGTTCTTGTGAAAATGTCTGTGTGTAAATTATTCTAATTAGTCCTTGTGCAGAGTTGTATTGCTTGTTAAACTTAGAAATCGATGCTTTTTGTTTGGCATATATTTTGAAGTGAAAACTCTGAGTGATTCTGTTATCGTGGAATTTCCCATAGGCCTTCTCCCCGATCATATGAATGAACATTGATTTTAGATATTGCCAAGACCTTGGTGACCAAATAACTAGATCTAACCTTCACAGTATAGAGAAGATGGAGGATGGAGAGAGGGAGGGGGTAAAAGAGGGAGAGAAAGAGAAAGAGAGTGAGGGGAAGGAAATGGAGAAAGGAAGGAAGGAGAGAGAGAGAGAGAGAGAGAGAGAGAGAGAGAGAGAGACTAACTATTTGCACATCGTTACAACATGGTGTATAGACATAATATGACATTTGAAATGTCTTAAGTCTTTTGGAAACTCTGAGTGTAATGTTTACTGTTCATTTTTATTGTTTATTTCACTTTTGTTTATTATCTATTTCACTTGCTTTGGCAATGTTAACATATGTTTCCCATGACAATAAAGCCCCACACACACATACACACACACACTTTTACACTCATCGTAAGCTGCTGCTGCTCTGCTGTTCTTTATTTTACCTTATTATTATCTATCCTGATGCCTAGTCACATTACCCTGCCTTCATGTACATATCTACCTCAAATACCTTATTATTATCTATCCTGATACCTAGTCACATTACCCTGCCTTCATGTACATATCTACCTCAAATACCTTATTATTATCTATCCTGATGCCTAGTCTCTTTATCCTGCCTTCATGTACATATCTACCTCTAATACCTTATTATTATCTATCCTGATGCCTAGTCACTTTATCCTGCCTCCATGTACATATCTACCTCTAATACCTTATTATTATCTATCCTGATGCCTAGTCACTTTACCCTGCCTCCATGTACATATCTACCTCTAATACCTTATTATTATTATTATCTATCCTGATGCCTAGTCACGTTACCCTGCCTTCATGTACATATCTACCTCTAATACCTTATTATTATCTATCCTGATGCCTAGTCACTTTACCCTGCCTTCATGTACATATCTACCTCTAATACCTTATTATTATCTATCCTGATGCCTAGTCACTTTACCCTGCCTCCATGTACATTGAGCTCCATTCTTGTATATTTTATTTTATTCTTCTTGTTAGCATTTCACTGCAAAGTTTACACCAGGTTATTCGGTGCATGTGACTACACAATCTCTCTCTCACACACACACACATACACACACAAACACACCACACACACACACACACACACACACACACACACACACACACACACACACACACACACACACACACACACACACACGGATGAATACACTCACAAACTCGTAAATGAACACATTTGATTCCCAATCCAATTCATATGAAGACACACTCAGACACACACACACACACACACACACATCTTGGCCAATCAATGAGGTGTTTGTCGAAAGATGCTGGAAGTAGCTCAGTTAATAATAATAAGCTGGGGAGCACAGTCCATCTTTATCTTTCTCTCCTGTACCAACCTGTAGTACCTGTTGGAGGAGTTGTCATGCTGCATCATCCTCAGAACCGTTCCCCAGCACTGCACCATCCTCAGAACTGTTCCCCAGCACTGCACCATCCTCAGAACTGTTCCCCAGCACTGCACCATCCTCAGAACCGTTCCCCAGCACTGCACCATCCTCAGAACCGTTCCCCAGCACTGCACCATCCTCAGAACCGTTCCCCAGCACTGCACCATCCTCAGAACCGTTCCCCAGCACTGCACCATCCTCAGAACCGTTCCCCAGCACTGCACCATCTCTCATAAAAAACCCACGGGGATATCCAACACAGCTATTCCCCTGGTCTTTCTCTCTCAAATTTCATTTCAATTCATGTGCTTTATTGGCATGGGAAACATATGTTTACATATGAAATACACAATAACAATTTACAGTGGACATTACACTTCCAAAAGTTTCAAAAGAATAAAGGCATTTCAAATATCATGTTATGTATATATATTCAGTGTTGTAATGATGTGCAAATAGTTAAAGTACGAAAGGGAAAATAAATAAACATAAATATAGGTTGTATTTACAATGGTGTTTGTTCTTCACTGGTTGCCCTTTTCTTGTGGCAACAGGTCACACATCTTGCTGCTGTGATGGCACACTGTGGTATTTCAGCCAGTAGATATGTGTCACGTCATGTGTGTAGGTGGCAGGGAAGTCAGGCGCAGGAGAAACAAACTTGGTATAACTGGAGTAGTTTAATAAAGTAAAAACATAATAAAATTAACATTGGTACAATAACCCGTCACGCACCAATCCAACAACACGAGCACATAACAACAAACAATCTCTGACAAGGACATGAGGGGAAACAGAGGGTTAAATACACAGCATGTAATTAATGGGATTGGAACCAGGTGTGTAGGAAGACAAGACAAAACCAATGGAAAATGAAAAATGGATCAACAATGGCTAGAAGACCGCTGACGTCGACCGCCGAGTATCGCCCGAACAAGGAGGGGCATCGACTTCGGTAGAAGTCGTGACAATATGGGAGTTTATCAAAATTGGATTTGGTTTCGAATTCTTTGTGGGTCTGTGTAATCTGAGGGAAATATGTGTCTCTAATATGGTCATACATTTGGCAGGAGGTTAGGAAGTGCAGTTCAGTTTTCGTCCTCATTTTGTGGGCAGTGTGCACATAGCCTGTCTTCTCTTGAGAGCCAGTTCTGCTTTTGGCGGCCTTTCTCAATAGCAAGGCTATGCTCACTGAGTCTGTACAAAGTCAAAGCTTTCCTTAAGTTTGGGTCAGTCACGGTGGTCAGGTATTCTGCCACTGTGTACTCTCTGTTTAGGGCCAAATAGCATTCTAGTTTGCTCTGTTTTTTGTTAATTACTTGACACATTGGAAAGAATTATCTTTTGCTCTCTCATGATTTGGTTGGGTCTAATTGTGTTGCTGTCCTGGGGCTCTGTGGGGTGTGTTTGTGAACAGAGCCCCAGGACCAGCTTGCTTAGGGGACTCTTCTCCAGGTTCATCTCTCTGTAGGTGATGGCTTTGTTATGCAAGGTTGGGAATCGCTTCCTTTTAGGTGGTTATAGAATTTAACGTCTCTTTTCTGGATTTTGATAATTAGCGGGTATCGGCCTAATTCTGCTCTGCGTGCATTATTTGGTGTTCTACATTGTACACAGAGGATATTTTTGCAGAATTCTGCATGCAGAGTCTCAATTTGGTGTTTGTCCCATTTTGTGAATTCTTGGTTGGTGAGCGGACCCCAGACCTCACGACTATAAAGGGCAGTGGGTTCTATAACTGATTCAAGTATTTTTAGCCAGATCCTAATTGGTATGTCGAATTTTATGTTCCTTTTGATGGCATAGAATGCCCTTCTTGCCTTGTCTCAGATCGTTCACAGCTTTGTGGAAGTTACCTGATGTTTAGGCAAATCTCTCTCTCTCTCTCTCTCTCTCTCTCTCTCTCTCTCTCTCTTTCTCTTTCTCTTTCTATTCAATTCAAAGGGCTTTCTTGGCATGGGAAACATATGTTAACATTGCCCAAGCAAGTGAAATAGATAGTAAACAAAAGTGAAATAAACAATATAACAAAAATCTTTCTCTAAGACTCACTGTGCTACAGTTGCACGCATACTTATTCTCCCCTCCCCTCTCTCTCTCCCTTCCTCCCCTCTCTCTCTTTCCCTTCCTCCCCTCTCTCTCTCTCTATGTTTTCATGTGCTCTGCCGTATGCATCTGCTAGCCTCACCTGCTGCATGGCAGATCTCCCATAAGGGGCTCAGCACTCATAGTCTTGTTAATTGCCTTTCTTAGAGAGAGAGAGAAGAACAGAGAGGGAGAGAGAGAAAGGGGAGGGAGAGCGAGAGAGGAACACACAGGGAAAGAGAGAGAGTCCCCTGCTGCATCGCCTGGATCTAGCTGTGGCAGTGCGTTAGAGAGGAGAGAGAGAGAGAGGAGAGAGAGAGAGAGAGAGAACGTCAGCATCCCATCCTGCCTGCCTCCACCAGTCTAGTCTAGGTGCTCCATCTGACAGCACAAGATTGATGGATTGAGCTGTTTATCGCACCTAACATCAATTCTGTCCTGCCTTCTCTTTCATTCCCTGCCTCAGTCCCTCATCCCCTCCCTCCCACCCCTCCCTCCCTCCCCACTCTTGGACCCCCACTTCCCTCTCTCCTCCGTTTTTAAAGGCGATGCTGCCAGAGAGAGCGGCGCAACAGTGAGAGAGTGAGAGGTGATCCTATCTGCCTCAAAGCCTTTCGCAAGGATTCGCGAGGAAGCGCTAGCCGGGACTGAGCTGGACTGGACCGTGGCATTCCTTGGAGGAAGAGGAGGGAGAGCCGTGGATATGGAGGACGGTGGGACACGGCACCTCAGCCATGAGTGCAGGGTGGACATGATGGAAGAGGAGGGGGAGCCGCTGACCGGAGGAGATGGACTGACCGGAGGAGATGGACTGACCGGAGCTGGTGAGATCTACATTTACTGTAGATCATAGGCAACTCCAGGCTTCGGTGGCCAAAGTGCTGTCACCCTTTTCCCCCCCATCCCCACAGATGATTCAACTAATTGCGTTCTATACTGAAGATCGTGATTAGTTGATTATTTGAGTCAGGTGTGTTAGCTGGGGCAACAGTGTGACACCAATCGGGCCCCTGAGGACTGGAGTTGGCCTTCCCTGCTGTAGATACAGCTTTCTTCTCTCTTTAGTTCACTCACTCGTTCTTAGAATGCTGCTCGTTCATCCTCTCCTCGTTCTCGCCGTCTATCTCGTTCTCTTTCTTTCTCCCTCTCCTATTTGCTTTCTCATTCATTCTCTCTCTGTTTTCCCTTTACCTGTGTCCTCAATTCTCCCCATCCATCCTCCACTAACCTCCACCCCTCATGCTCCACTTCTCTGCATTCTACCCCTCTGGACACCACTAACGATGAAATAAATAGAAAATGTCATCACGTCATTGAATTTAGGTTCAAAGTTGTGTGAAAAAAAATACAAAATGTCCTTACGCTGATGACTTTTTTTCAAATCCAGTTTTCCACGTTGATTCAACGTCATCACTTTGAATGTTTTTGTTGAACTGACGTTGAAAACAACCATCCGTACGTAAAATGTATGCCGGCATCACTGTAAGTCACTTTGGATAAAAGAGTCTGCTAAATAGCATATCTTTTTAGTATTATTGTATATTATATAGTGATTCAGTAATTCTTTGCCCAGTGGTTAGATTTGTTTGTCTGAAGCTTATTGACATACATGATTGTGTGTGTGTGTGTGTGCGTGCGTGCGTGACTATGTCTACGCTCTCAGAAAAAAGGATATGGCTATGGTACAGTATTGTTCCCTGGGGTAAAAAAAAGATCAAATGCACAATGTACCTTCAAAGGTACACATAATGATCTCACATGGTACCTTTTAGGGTACCGCCCGGCATGCTCTATTGCAGGGGGATTTTCAGAATTGTTTGTTTCAATATGTGTGTTTTTTCATGCAAATTGATTGATTGATCGTATGCTACACAAAGATAAATAACATACATTTTTCTAAACTAATCCAATTTGTTAGTAGTTGGACTTCTTTCACCCGTTACTGAGATTGTTCCCGTTTAGATTGTTAATCAATTTGTCTACCTTGGCAGTCATTCTAAATGCAGGTTGCAGTTGATTAAAAGTTCATTTTTTTTTAATATCCTAACTCTGGCTGGATTCCAATAGGAATTAAAAAGCACTTTGCAAGCCATCATAATGTGACTTGCCTGATGTGGCCTGCAATCCAGCAGTTTCAGATCACTGTGTTGGGGTAAAAATGGACTGTCAAAGTATGGCCTTATGATATATGTAATGTATTGTCATTAAGAGTTTCATTTAAATGATAACATTTTCACTTAGGCACTCACTTGGTGAAAGCTACAAGACTGAAAGCCATGAATGCAACAACCATGTCTCTGTCACTAGCAAACACAGTCATGGGTGGTACTGATAACTCTGAAATGAATCTGAAAGGCACCCTGGGAAATATGAAAATACAGTTTTACACCCTACAGTGTTAAAACAACACACCAGAACCTTTTTAGAGGTACATCTTTGCCACTTAAAAGGAACTATCTTGTCCCTTAAGGTACACTATTGGCTCTTTTAAGGTACCAGCTGCAAGGGTACAATTATGTACCTAGAACTAAAGGTACAAAGAATATACCTTTCAGGGTACCACAACAGTGACCAGCGTTTGTACCCCTTTAAGAACAAACGTTATTTCTTGGTGTGTGTGTGTGTGTGTGTGTGTGTGTGTGTGTGTGTGTGTGTGTGTGTGTGTGTGTGTGTGTGTGTGTGTGTGTGCGTGTGCGTGCTAAGGATCCTGAAAAAACCACCGTGTGGGCCAAACTGTTGTCACTAATAAGCTTTGGCAGAGGCAAAATACATCTCCCGTGATCACTCCAGGTGCATGATAATGAGATAAGCGTTGATTTCAGTGGTGGCACTGAGCCTCCATTCTGTCTCCTCCTGCGGCTGATGCCATGGCTCTTCAGGAGGACAAATACTGCAGTTTCACCATAGGGCTCAGTATTGTTAGCATCGTAGCACGCTAAACTCGGATGTCTTCCCTGAAGGGTAACAGCTAGTGATTGAAGCCTTTATGAAAATGAACGAAAAATGAGGAACAAGGAGCACACACACACATACATACAAACACACACACAAACCCTCTCTCTCTCTATTTCGTTCCTCTCCTCATCACAGCTTATGGGATCAGGGGATGTTTTGAAATATACGTCAAAATAAGATCATTTCCTGTCAAGTAAAGCTATTTTTTCCCCCTGTTCCTTCCCTCCCTCCCTCCCTCCCTCCCTCCCTCCCTCCCTCCCTCCCTCCCTCCCTCCCTCCCTCCCTCCAGCCCAACTTTAAGTGGGTAATAATGAACACCTCTGCTCTGAACCTGTGCATTCCAAATGGCACCCTATTCCCTATATAGAACACTGCTTTTGATCAGGGCCCATACGTATCCTAGGGAGTAGGGTGCCATTTGGGACGCAGCCGTTGAACACCTCCGTTTTTGTTTTCTCAAAGTGTGGAGGGGGAAACGGAAGAAGGGAATTGAACAAAGAAGGTAATTATAGAGCTACAGAGCCACAGACAGGTTGACAACCTCCCATTACCAATCACAAGGTTAATTTGTTTCTCTTGTCGCTGGGTTGACGTAGAAGATAAGAGGCAGTGGGAACAGCGTTGGGTGAGATGAGACAGCCTTGGCGCGTTCAGGTCACCTAGACTAGAGAGTTAGGTATTCATTGCGCCCACGCGCTCTACATCAAAAGTCTAAAAGAGGTTAAAGGTCAGAATCCATTATATTTTTGACCCTGACTGACACAGTTTTGAACAGTCCCCTGTATGAATCATATCAACATTGACTATACTCATGGGCCTATGTTATCGTTGTGTTTCTGGCGCTATAAGCAGCATAATGGTGTTACAAGCAGGATATAGCTTATAGTTAGATAACCTCATTATCAATCCATTACGACCCAAGCTGTGAAAACACAAATCCACCTTTACTATCTAGGATTTGAACCTTTACTAGTCTGGATGTTACCACTTAACCCTCTGACGTTTATCCATCCCTCCTGGTTCACCCGTCTAAAACCACCTCATTAACACGCAACTTAACTGTTTCACGCCGCTTCATTAAACCTAGGTGACAAATCCTTCCACCACCATTAACTGTCTGTCCTCTCTCTAGTAGGTCCCAGGCCCTTAATGTGACAGTAACTCACTCTCCCCATTCTACCACCACTTATTGGGCCTTTTGTTAAAACATCAATCTAGTCAGGTGTGTGCAAGCAGCAGGCCGTGCTAGCTGCTGTCGTTCTGGTGATTGAATCATCAGCATAGTCCAGGTGTTCTTCTGTAATGGCAATTTCTCTAGAAAAAGGAGAGACGGCGAGAGATTTCTTTTCTCCCAAGTTTCAAATCCCACTGAGCCCTCGTCAGGCAGTGAATTATGGGTAATGCGTTCAATGCATTCCCCTACTCCTAGGTAAATTATATTAAAAGAAAAAAACATGACTAGGTCTTGGGCCCGGCCTCTTAAATGTAATATCTATTCATGAAAGGGATAAGCGAGGTGATTAAGATCGTCGTAACAACGGCTGCTAACCCACTTTCACAGCCACGCCAGGGCTTTTTCCAGGCTTCTCCTTCTCAGGGAAATTGCTTCATTTTCTCACCACGTGGCTTCTGCTCACTCGACGCTCTGCAGGGGATGTAGGTGCGTGCAAGGTGGGAGGTATGGAGGGAGGGAAGGAGGAGGAATTTCTCTGGCATCATTTTGTGAGAACTGTGAATGAGCAGCATTCCCACGTGGGTCTTCCTCCCGAGTTCCGGCCTCCGCCTTCCCACTTTTCTCCGAGTTACGGCCCCGGCCCCAAGTGGTAAACACGTAGGAGGGGGAGGAAAGAGCGAGAGAGGAGGGAGGGAGGTTAAACGAGCATCTGCGAGACACAGACCCCCCCCCCCCCGCAAGTCCTTGGAGGTTCATTAGGGCTGTCATCCCAGAAAAATCACCCTGTGCACTTCAGAATACATTACCCCCTCCTTTCCCTCCCTCTCTCCCTCCCTCCTCCCTATACCAGAGCTATTATTTCTAGATTCATATGAAACGTATCACAGATGGGCACACCTCAGTTGGCGTGGCCCCCCTCTGGTGTGTGTGTGCTAGTCTGTGCAAGTGTTCATGTGTATGTGCAAGTCCTTTGTGTGTGTGTATGTGTGTGTGTGTGTGTGTGTGTGTGTGTGTGTGTGTGTGTGTGTGTGTGTGTGTGTGTGTGTGTGTGTGTGTGTGTGTGTGTGTGTGTGTGTGTGTGTGTGTGTGTGTGTGTGTGCCTGATTTGAGTGTATGCATGCTTGCATGTGTGTGCGTAGTCTCCTCCGGTGCATCTCCAAGGACCCCCCTCATTGGTCTATTTCCATATTTATGACGCCAGAGGAGTAGCGTAGGTTGTACATTATACTGCACCTGTGTTTCTCTGTCTCTCCATGCTAATCCAACACACTGGAGTTGGGTCACCTGTGTTTCTCTGTCTCTCTATGCTAATCCAACACACTGGAGTTGGGTCACCTGTTTGTTTATCAACTAGTCTAGTCTATACACCTGGCTAATTCTCTCCTGGTGCAATTAGAGTCAAACTAATTAGGAATTTGTTTGGCCGCGGTTGGGTTAATTCCATTCCTGAAAGGGGTCAATTACATAGTCCCTGGTAGTGGAAGTTGGTACAGCTATGAGGGTGCATGGATTCTGTTCTCTATTGATACATCATTTTGTAATTTGGTGTACAATTTAGAGGCAATTCAATATCATCTTGGATAGTTGTTGCCACATGTTGACTTCAACAGTGAAAGGAGTATCTCTTGACTTTCTAAAATCTCTGTTGGCCTACAGCTGAATTAAATGTGTGTAAGTTCTGTCAAATGGAGTAGACCAAGGCGCAGCGTGGTTAGTGCTCATTATGAATTTATTTGATCTGAACACTGAAACAAATAACGACAGCCAAACAGTTCTGTCAGGTAAGATATACTAAACAGAAATAAACCACCCACAAAACACAATGAGAAAACCCCTACATAAATATGGTCTCTAATCAGAGGCAATGCGATTCAGCTGCCTCCAATTAGAGACCAACCCCAAACAATCCCAACATAGAAACAGAAAAATTAGATATTTAAACATACAAATAGAACATAGATCAACCCAAAAAATCCAAAACACACAAAACAACCCCCCCCTGCCACGCCCTGACCAAACTATCATAACAAAATGACCCCTTACTGGTCAGGACGTGACAGTACCCCCCCCCCCCCCCCCAAAGGTGCAGACAAAGAAATGCACCTCAAACAAAAAGAAAACACAACACAACCCCAAACCTAAAGGGAGGGAAGGGAGGGTGGCCACCGTCAACGACGGTTCTTGTGTTACACCCCCCCTCCCAATCCTCCCCCCTATGGCAGTGGCTCAGGAGCGGGACGCAGACCTCCTGCATGTCGCCCGCCAGTCCGGCGCTGCCAGAGTCGCCCGCCAGTCCGGCACTGCCAGGGTCGCCCGCCAGTCCGGCGCTGCCAGAGTCGCCCGCCAGTCCAGCGCTGCCAGCGAGGGTCCCCAGTCTGGGGTCGGCAGCGAGGGACCCCGCTCTAGAGGCGCCACCAAAGTGGGGTGAGCCAGTGGTGGAGCGGGGTCCCTCGCCGCCGACCCCAGACTGGGGACCCTCGCCGGCAGCGCTGGACTGGCGGGCGACTCTGGCAGCGCCGGACTGGCGGGCGACCCTGGCAGTGCCGGACTGGCGGGCGACTCTGGCAGCACCGGACTGGCGGGCGACATGCAGGAGGCCTGGCTCTGGGAGCAGGCACAGGACTCACCAGGCTGGGGAGACATGCAGGAGGCCTGGCTCTGGGAGCAGGCACAGGATAGACCGGGTCTTGAAGACGCACTGGAGGTCTGGAGCGCACTGCCTGCACAACCCATCCTGGCTGAGTTGTTACTGTAGTCCGGCACGGGCGGAGTGCTGGCACAGGGCGAACTGGGCTGTGCTGAGGAATGATGGCTGCCGTGCGTAGAGCAGGCGCAGGGTAGCCTGGGCCTAGGAGACGCACTGGTGGCCAGATGTGTTGCGCCGGCGCACTTCTCCCTGGCTGGATGCCCACTCTAGCACGGCACTTGCGGGGGGCTGGTATCGACCGCACCAGACTGTGCGTGCGGATGGGCGAGACCGTGCGCACTTCCGCATAGCACGGTGCTCTCCACGCCAAACGCTCCCCATAATAAGCACGAGGAGTTGGCTCAGGTCTATTGCCTGACTTACCCCAACTCCCCGTGTGCCTCTCAGGCTTCCTTGCCAGCCGTGTTCCCTCATAACATTGCCGGTGGGCCTTCCTTCCTGCTGCCCCCACTCTCCTGGCTGCCTCCACCTGTTCCCATGGGAGGCGATCCCTTCCGGCCAGGATCTCTTCCCACGTGTAGGATCCCTTGCCGTCCCAGATGTCCTCCCATGTCCAGTCCTCTTTTCCACGCTGCTTGGTCTTCTTGTGGTGGGTGGTTCTGTAAGTTCTGTCAAATGGAGTAGACCAAGGCGCAGCGTGGTTAGTGCTCATCATGAATTTATTTGATCTGAACACTGAAACAAAGAAACAAAAAACGACAGCCGAACAGTTCTGTCAGGTAAGATATACTAAACAGAAATAAACCACCCACAAAACACAATGAGAAAACCCCTACATAAATATGGTCTCTAATCAGAGGCAATGCGATTCAGCTGCCTCCAATTAGAGACCAACCCCAAACAATTCCAACATAGAAACAGAAAAACTAGATATTTAAACATAGAAATAGAATAACATAGATCAACCCCCCCAAAAAAACACACAAAACAAACCCCCCCTGCCACGCCCTGACCAAACTATCAAAACAAAATGACCCCTTACTGGTCAGGACGTGACAATGTGTTAGTACTGTAGACCTACAGTTTAATTAAATGTGTTAGTCCTGTAGACCTACAGTTGAATTAAATGTTAGTCCTGTAGACCTACAGTTGAATTAAATGTGTTAGTCCTGTAGACCTACAGCTGAATTAAATGGGTTAGTCCTGTAGACCTACAGTTGAATTAAATGTGTTAGTACTGTAGACCTACAGTTGAATTAAATGTGTTAGTCCTGTAGAGAGTTGCTGATTGGTGGAGTGATTAGAGCCCTGTGAGGTAGAGAGAGCTGTAAAGTGGCTGATTGGTGGAGTGATTAGAGCCCTGTGAGAGAGCTATAAAGTGGCTGATTGTGATTGGCTGTCCCCTATGGTAAAGTGATGATGAGAGGGCCTTGAGCAGCTCAACAGCTGCCATTGTCCCATGATCCCTGACAAGGGTATTTTCTTCTCACCATACAGACTATTGAAGTTTCATCACCAGTCATTTACATTTACGTCATTTAGCAGTGGGTCATGGTAGTATCATGTTATTAACATGTCACATAGTCTTAATGTTAAACACCTGTCATGGTAGTATCATGTTATTAACATGTCACATAGTCTTAATGTTAAACACCAGTCATGGTAGTATCATGTTATTAACATGTCACATAGTCTTAATGTTAAACACCAGTCATGGTAGTATCATGTTATTAACATGTCACATAGTCTTAATGTTAAACACCAGTCATGGTAGTATCATGTTATTAACATGTCACATAGTCTTAATGTTAAACACCAGTCATGGTAGTATCATGTTATTAACATGTCACATAGTCTTAATGTTAAACACCAGTCATGGTAGTATCATGTTATTAACATGTCACATAGTCTTAATGTTAAACACCAGTCATGGTAGTATTATGTTATTAACATGTCACATAGTCTTAATGTTAAACACCAATCATGGTAGTATAACCAGTGGTGGTAAAAGTACCCAGTAAAAGTAAAGATACCTTAATTTTCAATTAAAAGTAAAAGTCACCCAGTAAAATACTACTTGAGTAAAAGTCTGAAAGTATTTGGTTTTGTACTTAAGTATCAAAAGTAAAAGTATAAATAATTTAAAATATCTTATATTAAGCAAACCAGACGAAACAATGTTCTTGTTTTTTAAATTTACAGATAGCCAGGGTCACAGTTCAACACTCAGCCCTAATTTACAAACGAAGCATTTGTGTTTAGTGAGTCCGCCAGATCAGAGGCAGTTAGGTATGACCAGGGATGTTCTCTTAATAAGTGCATGAATTAGACAATTTTCCTGTCCTGCTAAGCATTCAAAATGTTTGACTTGTGATTATAGCTAACTAGTGATTACTGATAATAAAATGAGTTAGTAACCTAATGATATGATCTGTCTTCGGTAGAAAATGTGTTGACTATTACCCAGAGTGCTGTGTTTGTAACACCCGGCCCATACGTCAAGACGTGTAGAGTACCCACGCTTCATTAGCCAGGTTGACGATGCTGGGAGAGAAGACAATTCTGCCCAGGCACTGCGGAACGAGGTCGAGGGGGGTGCACTGAGTGTGTGTGCGCGTGTGTGCTTATGAGTGCGTGTCTGTGTTTCTGCTTGTGTGTGTTGCAGAGAGTGTGTGAGTTTCTCTCTTGGCACGCTGCCCTCCAGCTATGGTGGTGAGCTCATGCCTCGATGATACCCGTCATACTGGCATCAGATGGTGGGTACAACCGATGGCTTCCCCCCTCCCCACCACCCAGCCTCCTCCATTAGTTCCCCATTGGGGTGGTTGTGGGGAGGGGGGAGCTGGGCATTCAGGGCGATGGATGTCGGGGAACTCTGGCTGTCACACACGCCGCAATCGGATAAATAGATTGCAGCCCCGTTTGTATAATCTAAAGCGATCCGGGCCATCAATCACACGTGAGGCGTTTCGCTCCGAGCCGTTACATAGCCACAGTGTTAAACCTCTCTGAAGACATATTGTGTTGATGATGGGGGAAGGTATTTTTCCATGCTTACTACCGTAGAGTGAATGGAAAGACTGGCACTGAAGTGGTGTTGGATTTTATTGCCTTTCATTTGGGTTTCATTTGGAGGAGAGGTGCCATGCTCGTCAACCTCGTTAAAAGCCAAAATGAAATGGTCGTAGAGGGCATAGTGGTTAATATGGAGATGAATGGTTATTTGATAGATGGTTTTGCCCTTTGCAGTGAAATGTGTGTGTGCGCTTGTGTGTGTTTCGGTGTCTGTCGGTGTGTCTGTCTGTTTTTTTTTCTCGGTGTGTCTGTCGGTGTGTTTCGGTGGCTGCACGCCTGTGTGTGTGGTGTCTGAATTATCTCAGATTATTCATTTTTCATGCGTGGACAGCTTTGTATTCTCTCTTAATGATCTTCCTCTCTCTCTGTTTCTGTATCACAGGTGTTATCCTGATTCCCAAGCTGCCCCATGTGGAGTTCAGCCTGGGTAAGTGTCTGTTCTCTCTCTGTTCTTCTCTCTCTGTTCTTCTTCTCCTTCTCTGTTCTTCTTTTTCTTCTCTATGTCCTCCTCTGTCCTTCTCTCTCTGTTCTTCTCTCTCTGTTCTTCTCTCTCTGTTCTTCTTCTCTCTGTTCTTCTCTCTCTGTTCTTCTTCTTCTCTCTGTTCTTCTTCTTTTTCTTCTCTTTGTCCTCCTCTGTCCTTCTCTCTCTGTTCTTCTCTCTCTGTTCTTCTCTCTCTGTTCTTCTCTCTCTGTTCTTCTCTCTCTGTTCTTCTTCTCTCTGTTCTTCTCTGTTCTTCTTCTTCTCTCAGTTCTTCTTCTTTTTCTTCTCTTTGTCCTCCTCTGTCCTTCTCTCTCTGTTCTTCTCTCTCTGTTCTTCTCTCTCTGTTCTTCTCTCTCTGTTCTTCTCTCTCTGTTCTTCTTCTTTTTCTTCTCTTTGTCCTCCTCTGTCCTTCTCTCTGTTCTTCTTCTCTCTCTGTCCTTCTCTCTGTCCTTCTCCTCTCTGCCCTTCTTCTCTCTCTGTTCTTCTTCTCTCTCTGTTCTTCTTCTTCTCTCTGTCCTTCTCCTCTCTGCCCTTCTTCTCTCTCTCTGTTCTTCTTCTCTCTGTTCTTCTTCTTCTCTCTGTCCTTCTCCTCTCTGCCCTTCTTCTCTCTCTCTGTTCTTCTTCTCTCTCTGTTCTTCTTCTTCTCTCTGTCCTTCTCCTCTCTGCCCTTCTTCTCTCTCTCTGTTCTTCTTCTCTCTGTTATTCTTCTCTCTCTGTTCTTCTTTTTCTCTCTGTTCTTTTTTCTCTGTTCTTCTTTTTCTCTCTATTTTTTTTCTTACTCTTCTCTGTGTTCTTCTTCTCTCTCTGTTCTTCTTCTCTCTCTGTTATTCTTCTTCTCTCTGTTCTTCTTCTCTATGTCCTTCTCTGTGTCTTCTTCTCTTAGTGTTCTTCTCTCTCTCTGTTCTTCTCTCTCTCTGTTCTTCTCTCTCTGTGATTCTCATCTTATTCCATGCCACAGGGTTCCAATTTCACCATGTAGTCAGAGCTCAGATAGCCAGACACATCCTACTATCGACAGAAGGCCACTATGAGACCGGTCAAACATACACATGTACTCACATGTGTGTGCAAACACACACACACACACACACACACACACACACACACACACACACCACACACACACACACACACACACACACACACACACACAGTAGAGTGGGTCTGGTTCTTCTTCCTGACTGTCTTACAGTAGAGTGGGTCTGGTTCTTCTTCCTGACTGTCTTACAGTAGAGTGGTTCTGGTTCTTCTTCCTGACTGTCTTACAGTAGAGTGGTTCTGGTCTTCTTCCTGACTGTCTTACAGTAGAGTGGTTCTGGATCTTCTTCCTGACTGTCTTACAGTAGAGTGGTTCTGGTTCTTCTTCCTGACTGTCTTACAGTAGAGTGGTTCTGGATCTTCTTCCTGACTGTCTTACAGTAGAGTGGTTCTGGATCTTCTTCCTGACTGTCTTACAGTAGAGTGGTTCTGGTTCTTCTTCCTGACTGTCTTACAGTAGAGTGGTTCTGGTTCTTCTTCCTGACTGTCTTACAGTAGAGTGGTTCTGGTTCTTCTTCCTGACTGTCTTACAGTAGAGTGGTTCTGGATCTTCTTCCTGACTGTCTTACAGTAGAGTGGTTCTGGTTCTTCTTCCTGACTGTCTTACAGTAGAGTGGTTCTGGTTCTTCTTCCTGACTGTCTTACAGTAGAGTGGTTCTGGATCTTCTTCCTGACTGTCTTACAGTAGAGTGGGACTGTCTTACAGTAGAGTGGTTCTGGATCTTCTTCCTGACTGTCTTACAGTAGAGTGGTTCTGGATCTTCTTCCTGACTGTCTTACAGTAGAGTGGTTCTGGTTCTTCTTCCTGACTGTCTTACAGTAGAGTGGTTCTGGATCTTCTTCCTGACTGTCTTACAGTAGAGTGGTTCTGGTTCTTCTTCCTGACTGTCTTACAGTAGAGTGGTTCTGGATCTTCTTCCTGACTGTCTTACAGTAGAGTGGTTCTGGATCTTCTTCCTGACTGTCTTACAGTAGAGTGGTTCTGGATCTTCTTCCTGACTGTCTTACAGTAGAGTGGTTCTGGATCTTCTTCCTGACTGTCTTACAGTAGAGTGGTTATGGATCTTCTTCCTGACTGTCTTACAGTAGAGTGGTTCTGGATCTTCTTCCTGACTGTATTACAGTAGAGTGGTTCTGGATCTTCTTCCTGACTGTCTTACAGTAGAGTGGTTCTGGTTCTTTTTCCTTTTCAACTATTAGAGATGGTTTCATGTATATTTTATACTTCTGCAATGGGAGAGTTGTATTTTTGGTCGATGCATTGTTGCCCATGACAAGGTTCACTGTGTCGGAGTCTGACAGGGTGGGTTATGCGAATCTTAGCTGCAGTGCTCTGAGTAGGGAGAAGAGGTTCATTGGCTTGGGAGGTGGGGAGGGGGAGAGAGGTGAGCCATAATCTTTCATCTTGACCACCCCCCAGGCATTGTGTTATCAGTAAAGCCAGTGTATTTTCCTTACCAGGTGATATAACCAGGTAAAACTGGGGTCCAGAGTTTTTCCTGGTCAGGTCAGTTGTCCAGAACAACTCCTGGCCCTAGTTATTGGGTCTTAGTGTGTAACTCTATAACTCAGTCAAGTCATCATTTAAATGGTAATGTGTCTCTGCTCATCACAAAGATATTGTTTTCATCCGTTTCATCTGTGTATAGAGAGAATAAAACTCCATATTAATACACATCACTGTTGTAGATTTAAAACAACAACATATGGACATGTTTTCCATTGAACACTCTGGACATTTTTGTCTACCCACAATGCCTGCTGAGCAGACCAGCAACATGCAGCAGGAGAGCAGCTGGCCAATCAGATTGCAATTTGAGTGCTGGTGCACACATACAGGGACTCCCAGCTCAGTTTAATTTCTAGACAGATTATCTGCAGTTAAGGACCGCGCGCATGCGTGTGTGTGTGTGTGCGCGCGTGCATGCAAGAGTCTATTAGTGTGCGCGCCCACACACACACACACACACACACACACACACACACACACACACACACACACACACACACACACACACACACACACACACACACACACACACACACATACACACACACAGTGTACAAACAAATATATGGTCCCCTTGGCCTGTTAACCATTGTACTACATAACACATTTAATTTAGGTGACAATAGAATTGACTGGAGTAGAGCTGAATAAATATGCACTGTGAGTCTTTGTGTAGTGATGCAATGCTTCTCCAGAGGTTGTGAAGTGGCTTCTGTTCTAATGTAAATGTTCTGGAACAATGGAGTCAGTCTGCTTGACAGCTGCTGAGGAAAGGGTGACATGTTTGTATAATTGCAGTGGTTGTGTGTCGTGTGTGTGAGTGTGCGCGCATGTAAGCATGTGCGTATCACTCTGTCCCTCTCTCTGTGTGTGTGTGTCGGCCTACTACATCAGCAAGACGTCCCCCCCACATCTTCTTCCCTTGATCCATCAAACTGTAAATACCAGTTGTGTTTACCTAGGCTTTAAATTACATGTGTATTTTATTCAGTTGCCATTCAACATTTTGACTGAAAGGGCTTTTGTTGCTTAGGGAAAACATGATTATCGTGAAGCTCTTAGCTTGAGGTACATGTGTTTTTATTGATAGAGGCTGGCAGTTCTTTTATTCATGCCTTCCTTTTCTCTCTCGCTCGATTGATTCATGAAATGTTATTGCCAGAAATACCAGGAATACATCCATTGAAAACCGCAAAGAAAAGGGGTTTCTTGGTAATCCTTGAAAGCTGAGGGCTCTTCACCTACCTGGGGTTCAAGCTACAGTATATTATAAAATATAAAATGACAATAACAAAAACAGTCACCCTGTCACTTGTTTTAGTACACAGCTGAGTGAAGTGGTTAGGAAAATGTAACCCCTCTCAAATTCATAGACATCACTGTAGTTCCAAGGACCGACAGTGAGAGAGAGATTCCCAGACCCCAGACTGCACCTTTAAGGGCAAGCCATTGAGCTGAAGGGCAGTTTGGCTGAATAAAGCTTTGCCAGTAAGCGTCGAGTACATTTCATAACGGGATGAGATGATTCTAGGTTAGGTCTCGGCTAATAAAAAATCAACGGCTTGGCAATGATGTCGATGGTTTAGCAGGTCTCGTATCACGACAAGCTAATCACCCGTGACAAATAAAACAATGATTCCAGCCAAAATGATTTCTTTCTGGCCCTAATTATCAATTACCATCAGAGTGGGTGATTTAGAGAAAACGGTACGAATAAATCGTTCTTTGTGCGTTCTACTCCACCCGGCTGGAATATCTTCTCACTTTAACCATACGAAGGGAAGGTTTCTGACAAGCGACATGCTCGTCTTCTGTAAAGTAAATGAGTGAAGACAGTTGATGTACAGCTCAGGATCGTAAGGGGATAGGTGGAGGACGAGCAGAGAGAATACGCTGTGCATCTGTGATCAAGAACTCTCTTAGGAGATGGATAGAGGTGAAAGAAAGAGGGAACTGAGTGAAAGAGGTGCCTGCCACATTCTTTCCACATCATTTATGCCCTATGCCGTTGCTCATTTAGCTCTGCCTTCCCTCGTAGGATGATATACAGTGAGTGTAGAAGACATTAAGGACCTCCTCCTTTTGCCCTCAGAACAGCCTCAATTCGTCAGGGCATGGACTCTACAAGGTGTCGAAAGCGTTCCACAGTGATGCTGGCCCAGGTTGACTCCAATGCTTCCCACATTTGTGTCAAGTTGACTGGATGTCCTTTAGGTGGTGGACCATTCTTGATACACATGGGAAACAGTTAAGCATGAAAAACCCAGCAGCGTTGCAGTTCTTGACACACTCAAACTGGTGCCCCTGGCACCTACTACCATACCCCATTCAAAGGCAGGTGAATATTTTGTCGTCACCCTCTGAATGGCACACATACACAATCCGTGTCTCAATTGTCTCAAGCCGAAAAAATCCTTCTTTAACCTGTCTCCTCCCCTTCATCTACACTGATTGAAGTGGATTTAACAAGTGACATCAATAAGGGATCATAGCTTTCACCTGGATTCGATGTCATGGAAAGAGCAGGTGTTCTTAATGTTTTGTACACTCAGTGGATATTCTGATGGATGTGCGCGAGTAGATTCTAACGTGCACTGCCTTATGTTAGCCTCTTTCCCTAGAGGGTGTTCTCCAAGCGAAAGCTTGTGTTTTTTACACCCGACACATCATCCACATGTGTGCTGAAGTTTGTATGCTATCTGCGTTTTAGATTTAAAAAATCGTCATCACTCGTAATCGCCTCTTTTTTAGTACTATGCGTATGATGTTTACAAAGTAACGACCAAGGTGGGAGGATATCCTTTCAATATCCAACCACAGATATTAACAAAAAGGCTACTAAGTATTCTGCTTGTTATCTTAGCACAAGCAAATAGGAACTCTGCATACTTTGAATGCAAAAGGGAAGAGTCTTGAGAGATTCACAATAACCTAACATTTAACCTCATAACGATCTTTGAACAAATATAGCTGCTTCTCGGGAGCGAGGTCACTAAGGGGAGAATTTAGAATGCTAAAAAGTAGTCCCTCTCAGTTACCCAAAACACTTTAGCATGCCTCGTATTCATCAGCCGCAGAAACATTAGCATTACTTCCACTTGTTGCCTAGTAACTGTGGAGGATTATTCTTTTCGGAGGAATGATTGGTGTCAAACGGTGTGCCCGGCTACGCACTCCAAACTAACTAAGCATTAGGCTTTTTATTCACTCATTCGACCACACATTCAGCTTGAAGTGATGCATGTATATCAACATCATACCTACAGCGGGTCTGAACAGTACTGTCAACACAGGAGTTCACATAGTGTCCATTATGTATTGCCGTTATAATTGTTTGTCACTATTCCATGGACTTTATTTGACCTAAACACTACAGGCATTGTGGAACTAAGACCTACATAGACACCCATAGTATGAATCTGCATACGGACACCATGGCCTTTAGTTGTACTGTAGCCTGATTGGTTGTAGTCACCGTGCCTAATCTCCCTGTGGACTTTGTTTGACCGCCACAGTGGCTACAGTCTCTCAGGCAGTCATGGTGTGGAAGGACATTCTTCTCTTTAGAGGTCACAACAGTGGGATGATTCTGCATAAAAACACCCTCCTGGCCAGTGTCTGATTGGTTGAAGCCAGTAGCCTCCAAACATCAGCATTCCCAATGGCCCAGTGCCACAACAGGAAGCCTCTCTCTCAGTGGCCTCCAGGGGGAAGTCTCCGTGGAGAGGGGCTGCCGCTGCGTCAGGATGCCCAGCTTGGCAGCTCCTCCTCTGGGTACCATGTTCTGGGGTTTAGGCAGGGTCCACGGGCAGTCCACCCAGCTGAGATGAGACTCACACCCCGGGGGAGTGGAGGAGATGCGGGGGAGAGGAGGAGGAGAAGGCGGGGTTGAAGGGGGTTTCAAAACCTTCCCAACACACTCTGCCAACTACCAATTAAAGCTTGATTAATCGGCTTCCCTCATTAGCTGTCGCTCGGCACACAAATTAGGTGCGGCTGTCTTTTGATAATGCCAACGTCGGAAAACAATGTTTCAAACGCCAGTGTCGTGTCCTTCATTTCCCATTCAGGTAACCTGTGTGTTACCTCTCTGAGCTATACACAGAGGGAAATGACCACTTCACACACAGAGGGGCATTTCAAAACCCCTTACTGTACTTTTTAAGTACAGTAGTTTTTGTCAATGTGGATCAAGCTTTACTTTGATCACTAGTGTTGATGATCATGGCCATATTATAATTAGTGTAAGCGAGGGGCAGGAGGTCATTTTAACAATACTACAGTAGATCTCTTCATCTACTTCTGTCTAGTAATGTTCTGAGGGAAACACACTTCTAACAAGTTGAAGGTAGCCTCTATTTTGGAAATGACCTCGACTAGATCTTAGAAAACAGCTTCCTATTCCTACATAGTGCTCTACTTTGTGTGCTATATAGGGAATAGGGTGCCATTTTGGATGTACCCTGGATGTTGGAACAACGGAAACACACATTCAACGTTTCAAAAGAGTGGAGCCCAATAGTATATTTGGATGCAATTGGCGCAGGATGCAATTGCTCCGGCCAAATGCTACGCCAAGCCCACGGACGTTCATTTCTTCTCCGCAATAAGTCTGGATCGGAGTACCTCCCCGACGATTTCTAGAACATAAACACATTCTAACCGTTCTGATTGGTCCAGAAACCGATGGGTTGGGCCAGAGCCAGAACACATGTGGGCTTTGATACTTTGATTGGTTAGAGATTATGCAATCACTGAAGACTTTTTTTTCTACAACACCCCGCATTTTGACATCCCCACAAATGACTTCAATGATGGCAGTCTCAGACTGAAGTATGTAGCGAACATAGAGCAGTTTGGGTCACCAGGCAACTGTTGTATAACTCCCTGTACTGTAGCTCCTTTAACAAAGGCCCAATCATAATTTCAACTCAGCATGGATACAGGGTAAAGGAAGGGAAGTGGCCAATTTGTTTCCCAGAAAAAGAACCACCAATTTGAAGGCAAACTCTCTTCAGCATGGATGCAAACAGTCCACATCTGTTACTGTGTGTCAATCTGACATGGTACAAACACACTTCAAAGATTTACTGAAGCCTATTCTGTTATGACACTCAATCAGCATCTATTTAAATAAATCCAAAGCCAGGTGAGAGAAGTGTGCCACTTTATTTATCATTTGTATAGAGCAGGGGTCTCTAACCTTTTCTAGCAGGAGAGTTGCTTTTAAAAAAATGAAACATATTGCGAGCTACAATTTTTTTTCTAGCTTTCAGATAAGCACGTTCTTCTCTTCCCCAGGTCCTTAGTGTACAAGAGAAAGTAGTTTCCTGTCAATATATCTAGTAAAATAATGGTTAATTAGCAACTCTAAGGGGGGCCATATAAAATCTGTGATTATTTTCCAAATTGTGTTTAATATTTTAGCAAATTATGTTTTCTCAGCAATTTTTATTTGGGGGGGGTCACTCTCGAAATTACAATTGTTCATAGATAAACAACGAAATTGGATGTTATGAGTCCATGTCAATTGCTAAATATCAGCAGACGACGAAACAAATGTAGGTTTGGAAGAAAGCGAAAAGATTTTTGAGTGTAATTCCCCTTTAATTGCACATCTGGCCCTTTAATTGCACATCTGGCCCTTTAATTGCACATCTGGCCCTTTAATTGCGCATCTGGCCCTTTAATTGCACAGGAACGTGCCGATCGAGCCTAATGTGCTGGTCTAGCGATGGTTCTGTACTGCTGCTGTTCATTTCATGGCAAAGTTTCCAAAGAATAAATAATAGATACAAATGATATACTCACTCATGATATACTTTTGCCAGGTAAGCCGCCTTTGCAGTTAACATTTAATGGATAAGGGTTTTGGGGAAAGTATTTCTGTCAACTCACAACACGGTTATCACATCAACTGGCTACACATGGAGTGATAGATAAACGCGCGTGCCACATAGACGGATAGGGGCAATATTGCTGGAAATGAATAGTATGAATAGTGAATGAATAGTGAATGAATAGTGGCTAACCATGGGTGGAATAATGTCAATGTTGCGTTGATTAGTTAGTAGCTGGGAGATTTGTGAGATTTGTTTATGACAGTTTGCAATGGAACACATGAAAAACTGCATATAGCAAGAGGTCAACCTGCTGGAGACCCCTGGTATAGATTATCAGTCACCAGTCAGCTCCTCACCTCATGGTGCGAGTTCTTTATTTTGTAGACTTCACAGAATCAACATCTGTCCATTAATTCTACATCTTTCACTAGTCTAACATCATATGGTTGTCATTTTCTCTGTTTAATTGACATGTCAGATGTATAGACTCTCTCCACAACATGAATTGTTATATTTTCCACAGACCTGATGGTGAACACTGAACAGGTGTGAAAATGGAGGCGGCAGATGCAAATAATGTTGTCAAATTAATTGAAGCGCTGATATAATTATCGTGATTAATAATCCTCATCTGGAGAGTGGTGTATTTGTCTCCCATAGCAACCCCCACTGTCTCCCTTTCTCTCCCCATTTGCCCTTCTAATGGAATTTAGATTCCCTGTAAGGTCACAGAGGAGATGGTACTGTATTAAAACAAATTCCCTGTGAATTCGTCTTGAAAAGTATCAATATATTCACATTTTTCTCTTGCTCTCTTTCTTTCTTTCTTTCTTTCCCTCCCTCTCTCTTTTCTGTTTCTTTGTCTCTTTCACATATCCCTGTTTCAGTTTCCAATTTTCTATTTCTCTCTCGCTCATCCCCAGCCCTATCTTTCTCTCCATCTTTCTCTCTTTCTCTCCATATCTCCCTCTTTCTCTCTCCATCTCTCTCTCAATCTATCTCCCTTTCCCTCTCTCTCTCTCTCTATCTCAAATGTTACTGACCTCATAAACTCAGCAGTTGAATTTAATGGCTGTGGCTTTGGTCCTATCACTCTGTGAAGCGATGCGGATAGAGATGTCCACTGTCACATGTCAATCCTCAGTAGAGTGTGATATTAGGTGAGATCCCAGGACCTGTCAGAGATCCTCTGAGCTTTTGAACTGGAGAGGACCAAACACTGTTGAGCAACTCCCCAGTTCTATACCACACTTCAAATCAAATTTTATTAGTCACATGCGTCGAATACAACAGACCTTACAGTGAAATGCTCACTTACGAGCCCCAACTCAACAATGCAGTTAAAAAAAAATACGGATAAGAATTAAAAGTAACAAGTAGTTAAAGAGCAGCAGTAAAATAACAATAGCGAGACTATATACAGGGGGGTACCGGTACAGAGTCAATGTGCAGGGGCACCGGTTAGTTGAGGTAGTATGTACATGTTATTAAAGTGACTATGCGTAGATGACAAAAGAGAGTAGCAGTGGTGTAAAAGGGTGGGGGGGGGGGGGGGGTGGTCAATGCAAATAGTCTGTGTAGCCATTTGATTAGATGTTCAGGAGTCTTATGGCTTGGGGGTAGAAGCTGTTTAGAAGCCTCTTGGACCTAGACTTGGCGCTCCGGTACCGCTTGCCGTGCGGTAGCAGAGAGAACAGTCTATGACTAGGGTGGCTGGAGTTTTTGACAATTGGATGTGTTACTATGATTGTGGGAGAGATGGAGAAAGAGAGAGACATGGAGAGAGAGAGAGAGAGAGAGAGAGAGAGAGAGAAAAATTATGAAACTGATGGTAAAGTTGAGGAACAGAGGGAGTGGATCTTCTATGGTCCCTGAGAAAATAGAATTGTGTTTCAGTGCGCGACTGTGTGCATGTCTGTTCTTCTGCCCCATCTGTTCTAGCGCTGCTTTCTTCAGCCCTGTGTGGCTCCAGCTCTTTACTGTAACTCCAACATATCTAATATTAGGATCTTGGTTGTTGGTGGAAGAACAGGTGAGCGTCACAATGTAGAATCAATCGGATGGAATAGAGATAGCACCACGTCGTGGTTGGCTGTGTTGTTTTGTTCTGCCTGGCGCTGCAGCTCCATGATAACAGGTTAGACATGGTGAAGGCATCTCCCTATAGCTCTGATTTAGATGGATACACATTCTGGAACAGTAGTTTTTATATTGTGTTTTAGAAACTAACCCTGATGGCAGATGCTTTGTGGCCTCCTGGAGCAACCAAGGCCGAAAGGCTAATCTATGATGTTTTTTTTGTGAGCTGACACACACATGTACAAACATGCTTGCTTGCAAGCAAGCAAGCACGCACACACACACACACACACACACACACACACACACACACACACACACACACACACACACACACACACACACACACACACACACACACACACACACACACACACACACACACACACACACACACACACACACATACACACACACACACACACACACATAAACACAAACAAACAAACACTTCACACTGTTTCTAGCCCGCGGTGATGAAGGATATGTATTAGCCCAGGGGAATCCAATACCGGAACGCTGCCTGTCTGCTCCAGTCTGGTGACAACATTACTAAGAGGATGTGTTGTCCCTGACACTCCGTACCATATGTCACACTGTCTGTTACCTCAACGACAGTCACTATGTCACTACGGATCCACAAGGACTGTTAGTCACACCGCCCTGTCTCAACCTGTGGTTTAATCCATCTATTTAACTGGCTCCTTTCCCTCACTTCTGCCTTCGTAGTGCCCCATGACTGCTGCGTTGTTGTGTCTGTCTGTTTACATGCCACTGTCGGTGTTGTAGTAGAGGAGAATATTCATAATGGAATGTAAAAATCAACTGTCTGTCTGTCTGTCTGTCTGTCTGTCTGTCTGTCTGTCTGTCTGTCTGTCTGTCTGTCTGTCTGTCTGTCTGTCTGTCTGTCTGTCTGTCTGTCTGTCTGTCTGTCTGTCTGTCTGTCTGCCTGCCAAAGGTCAAAATCCTAATTTAAAATAATAATGCCGTTGACAGTAAATTTGAAAGGTTGTTCATCATTCAAATAATGATCAGACTAAAAGCTAAGTTATTATTTCAGTTTACAACCATACAATTTACTCACCCCAAACCCCAGGGAGTCACAGAAAAACACCATATTTTCAGATAAAAGTCTCGGCTATTTTAGGATGATAAATTAGCGATGATTGTAGCCATTGCATCGGAGCAGAAAGTAATTTGCTTTAATGCTGAAGGACTTTAATCCAGATCGAGCCAGCCAATTAGCCTAACGGGCTGCATTACATCTGGGGTGGTCAGACCTCCTCTTAGCATTTTCATGACTCACCCACTCCCTCTCTTTCTTGCCTTCTATCACTTCACTCAAGCCTTCTCTCCTTCTATTCCTCTGTTCCCATTATCTCTCTCTAACTCTCCTTACCTTTCCTTACTTTCCTCTCTCTCTCGACCTGTTCTCCCTCTGTCGCTCTCTCCCTCTCTACACTCTCGCTCTCGACCTGTTCTCCCTCTCTCTCGCTCTCTCCTGTCTGTCTATCTCTATTTTTCTCGCTTTCTCTCTCTCTCTCGCTCTCTGTCTCTCTCTCCATTTGGACACTATTTGTGTCATAGAGAAGAGGCTCTTTGAGAGTATCATGGTACCTAGAGTGTTGTTAGTAAGTTCCATACAGCAGGCTGCTATTCTGCTATTCCATCCACTCTTTTGATCTAATAAAAAGCATTCAAGAAATATTTGTGTCCATTTCACTGACTGGGCAAAGAGACACGAACAACCTAAAGAGGAAATGGAATTAAATTCTGTGTGATTTAGGCTTATTTCTGATGTCACACGGTTTGAATGGGGTCATCGATTGAATGATAAATCATATACTTTTTTTTCTCTACCCTTTTTTCTCCCCAATTTTGTGTTTTCCAATTGGTAGTTACAGTCTTGTCTCATCTCTGCAACTACCGAACGTACTCGGGAGAGGCAAAGGCCGAAACACAACCTAGCCAAGCCGCACAGCTTCTTGACACAATGCCCACTTAACCCGGAAGCCAGCAGACTGATACCCCATTTCATTGATTCCCAATCCTTAGGTAAAGCTTATACAGTGCAAAATCAATGTCAATACACACAATAGGCTGACTGGGGAGGTGATTTCACACAGTCACAGTCCTGCGATAAGAGCTACAACGCTAATATTTGCGTAAACTCTTCACAGTTGTGTTCTCTGGGTGTCACTGAGTAGACTGATACCCCATTTCATTGCCCAATCCTTATTGTGACTAGTTTCATAACACATAACCCGGTCCAGTCGAGCTTCACTAGCCAGATGAAGCTAGCTGGCTGCTTATAACCTTAGCTTTGGGCAACAGGGTTAAGTAGCTGGCTAGCTATTTATTTTTCATGAGCTGAAGTTAAATTTCAATAGGCGAACAACAAGTGGCTATCTAGCTAATACTTACTCACAAGGATTCCGAAATCATTGCTAAGAATAATGAAAATGACTGCAGTTTCTACTGGTCATTGTTTTCAGGCTGGTTGTATTTGTGCTAGCTAGGTACCAAGCTAAAGCTAGCTAGCTACCCCAGAAGTTGCGGTCAAACATATAATGCTTTATTACCAACGCGGTATTGTAAACACATCGTTCGTGGCCGGTGTTTGCTTGTTTGCAGACTTTTTTTGTACAGCTTTGACAGTGCTACTGATAGTAGTGGTAGCACTTAGCTTGCACGTGTAAATTCAGAACACACAACATTCTATAATAGAACTGTTATTTGACGTGTCAAATTAAAAGCTTATTTAACTTGTCAAAGTGTTATTTGACGTGTATCTTTTTTGACACGCAAAGACCCAAACGGCATTCCATAGTATGTCGTGACGCTAATAGCAGTGAAGCTATTACTGTTTAACTCCTGTAAGGCAACATCTGAAAAATAGCGCACTTGGTAGTTTGTACCGGTGGTCAACTAGTCGTGAAAGCCAACATCAGTCAAGGGCAATGGATTTCGCCTTTGAGTTGTCTCGCTGAAATGTTCTTACTCTATCAAATGACTGCTCAACTTGTTGACTGCTCGATCCACACAGCAGACATTGTGGGCTAGGTTAGGAATGCTGTGTTGCACGTGTAGCGCCACATTTTACGTGGCGTCATTACATCATGTACCTATCTTATGTATGCACATCAGCTTTGATATCGGTTTTGCACATCGGCGTTAAACTAGACATCGGGCCGATACCGATGTTGGCATTTTTAGCTAATATCGGCCGATACCGATATATCGTGCATCCCTAAATGAGACCCTGTTGATATTTCACTTTGAATTTGACTATGTGTTAATAAAACGATGTGTTGCACTTCCAACAATGTAAATGCTTCAACCAGAACAGTGCTACATTGCTCTGACATCCCATTTCTCAGCAGAGTGGCTCAGCTAAATACTAAAACACTGTTTTATTTATGACAAAACTGCTTGAATCTCGACTTTGTTTGTGTTTGTTTGCGTTGGTAAAAAAGTCAAGGAGACTACTTTCACCTTGACAAGTCAATCAGCATTCTAATGCTGTAGGTAGGAAAATGGCTGCAATTTACATAAGGCCAACAATTATTTTTTTTGTGTGAGTCGTAAGTGCTTGCATGTATGCATATGTGTATGTTTGTGCATGCATTCAACTGTACATCTACATCTTGCAGTATGGTATAACTCAACTAAGGAAGGGATTCCATTCTACAGAGTGAACCCCTTGTCTTGGTGTGTGTCCCAGTGCATAGCCCCGTATCTCTAACACTCTCATCCTCCGAAGTCAGAGAATGCTAGATGGATCAGTTCACTGAGACTCCAGTACATCAAGAAAGAAAAGGTCTTTACAGCATACAGTAGAGGACATGTGTAGGTTGATTGGTCTGTCAGACACTGTCCCTCAACTTATGGCAGGCAGCAATGTAGTGCGCTGCCAACCCACAGCTCTCTGCGTCCTCCCCCAACAGGACGGGTAGCCTACTCTCATCAGAGAGGTCTTTGAAACCTTGAATAAGGGTTTCAAATTTGGGGAAATGACACTCTCTAATTGTTTTATATTTTTCACATTTTGTCAGGAAATGCAGCTCCGTCTCAGGTTGTGCTGTTGTGCAGTGGTAGCACAGCCTTTCCTCTACAGGGAGCCAGGTTTTCCTGTGTCTACCCTTCTCAATGGCAAGGCTGTGCTCACTGAGCCTGTACTTTGTCAAGGTTTTTATAAGGTTTTGATCAGTAACCATGGTTGAATAGCTGGCCACGGTATACTGTCGATTTAGGGCCGGATAGCACTGCATTTTGCTTTGTGCTTGTGTTTCCTAATAAGCAATGTAGTTTTGTTTTGACTGTGTTGTAATTTGGTTTATTCTGATTGATTGGATGTTCTGGTCCTGAGGCTTCAGTGTGTTAGTAGAACAACTTTGGAAGGATGAGGGGACTATTTTCTTTGCTCAGCTCTTGGCATTGCAGGGCTTGGTAATGATATGAGAGGGGTCACTGTATTTTAGATGTTTCCAAAACTTATTATATTTTTTTTTTTATTTTTTTTTTTAGTAGTAGATATTGGCCTAATTCTGCCCTGCATGCATTGTTTGTAGTTTTCCTCTGGACATGTAGGAGGATCTTACAGAACTCTGCCTGCAGGGTTTCAATGGGGTGTTTGTCCCATTTGATGAAATCTTGTTTTGCAAGTGGACCCCACACCTCGCTGCCATAAAGTGCAATTGGTTCAATGACACATTCAATTCGTTTTAGCCAAATTTTAATAGGCATTTCAATTTGAATTTTCTTTTTAATGGCGTAGAATGCCCTGCATGCTTTCTCTCTCAGTTCATTCACTGCCTCATTAAGGTGTCCAGTTGTGTTTATTTTTAAACCTAAGTAATTGTAGTGTGTGCAGTACTCTATATATTTTGTACCAATTGAGAACTTTGGTCTAATTCCCTGAGATCTGGATCTTCTCTGGAAAATCATTATTTTAGTCTTTTTGGGGTTTACTGCCAGGGCCCAGGTCAGGTAGTACTGCTATAGCAGGTCCAGGCTCTGCTGTAGGCCATGTGCTGTGGGTGACAGCAGGCATAGGTCATCTGCGAAGAGTAGGCATTTAACCTCTGAATTGTGGAGACTAACACCAGGGGCTGAGGATTTGTCTAGAATAGTGGCCAATTCGTTGATGTAAATATTGAAGAGTGCAGGGCTCAGATTGCAACCCTAGTGAAGGCCCCGCCCCTGGTTAAAGAATTATGTTATTTTCTTGCCAATTTTAATGCTGCACGTATTGCCAGTATACATTGATTTAATTATGTCATATGTTTTACCCCCTACACCACTTTCAATAACTTTGTAGAACAATCCTGTATGCCAAATAGAATCAAATGCTTTTTGGAAGGCGATAAAGCAAGCGTATATTTTGGTATTATTTTGGTGGACATGTTTATCAGGGTGTGTAGGGTGTAAATACGATCAGTCGTGTGATGTTTTGGTATGAATCCAATTTGGCTTTTACTCAAGGCATTGTGCTTATTAAGGAAGTTTAGAACTCTTACATTTATAATACTACAGAAAACCTTCCCCAGGATACTGTTCACACAAATCCCTCTGTAATTGTTAGAGTCAAATTTGTCTCCGTTCTTAAAGATTGGGGTTATGAGTCCTTGATTCCAGATGTCAGGGAAATAACCTACACTCAGGATCAAATTAAACAGTTTTAATATAGCCAATTGAAATTTTGCACTAGTGAGTTTGAGCATCTCATTTAGGATGCCATCAGGTCCGCATGCTTTTTTAAATTTGAGAGCCTGAAGTTTCTTATAGAGCTCCTGGTCAGTAATTGGGGAGTCCAATGGATTTTGATTGTCCTTTATAGCTTTTTCTAATCCATTCAACTTCTCATGAATTTGGTGTTGTTCTGCGTTTGTGTCAATTTGAACGGTGTTGTAGAGTGTTTTAAAATGTGTTGTCCATATGTCACCATTTTGTATCGCTAATTCCTCTTGTTTAGATTTTTTTAGTTTTTTCCAATTTTGCCAGAAGTTGGTTGTGTTTATGGGCTCCTCAATTAGTGTCAGCTGCTTGCTGTTGTACTGTGCTTTTTTTGGTTCTGAGTGTATGTTTATAGAGTTTTAAAGTCTCACAGTAATGAAGGCGTAATTCACCATTATTTGGGTCTCTGTGCTTTTGGTTGGATAGTGTTCTAAGTTTTTTGCTTATAATTTTACAATCTGCATCAAACCAGTTGTCATCTGTGATCTTTTTTGTTTAGTTTTTTATCAATTTCAATTGTTCTTTTGCCGTTTGCCTGAATATAATAGTTGATGTTTTTAACTGATAGATTGATGCCTTCTTTACTGCGAGTGAATGTGGTATCCAGAACGTTATCTAAGAGTGTTTGGATATTTTGGTTACAGGTTGCTTTCTGGTATTCTTCTGTGCTGTTTTGGGCCCTTCTGTATGAATTTCTGATGTTGTACAGCTTACTGGGCTGTGAATATGAGGCAGTTTCCATGTCTGTTTTTTTGAGGAACAACGTAATTTGGCTTTGTCTCTGTCTGTCTCTGTCTCTGTCTGTCTCTGTGTCTCGTTCTCTGTCTCTCTCCATTTGGACACCATGTGTGTCATAGAGAAAAGGCTCTTTGAGAGTATCATGGTACCTAGAGTGTTGTTAGTCATTTCCATACAACAGGTTGCTATTCTTGTTTTCCGTTAACTCTTTTGATCTAATAAGAAGCATTCAGGAAATATTTGAGTACATTCCCGTGACCGGGCAAAGAGCCAGTGATTCAGGGCTATTTCTGATGTCACATGGTTTGAATGGGATCATTCATTGACTTTCAAACCTGTTGATTTAAACTGGGATCAAAACAAGACTCACTTAAACGTGATTGATCTTTTGCTATATACAGCATATCAGCCTTGGAAACACATACAGTATCTATATATATCTACAGTTGAAGTTGGAAGTTTCCATACACCTTAGTAAAATACATTTAAACTCAGTTTTTCACATTTCCTGACATTTTATCGTAGTAAAAATTCCCTGTCATAGGTCAGTTAGGATCACCACTTTATTTTAAGAATGTGAAATGTCAGAATAAAAGTAGAGAGAATGATTTTTGTTTCATCAGACCAGAGGACATTTCTCCAAAAAGTATTATCTTTGTCCCCATGTGCAGTTGCAAACCGTAGTCTGGCTTTTTTATGGCGGTTTTGGAGCAGTGGCTTCTTCCTTGCTGAGCGAGCGGCCTTTCAGGTTATGTCGATATAGGACTCATTTTACTGTGGATATAGATACTTTTGTACCTGTTTCCTCCACATCGTCATAAGGTCCTTTGCTGTTGTTCTGGGATTGATTTGCACTTTTCACACCAAAGTACGTTCATCTCTAGGAGACAGAACACGTCTCCTTCCTGAGCGGTATGATGACTGCGTGGTCCTATGGTGTTTATACTTGCATACTATTGTTTGTACAGATGAACGTGGTACCTTCAGGCATTTGGAAATTGCTCCCAAGGATGTACCAGACTTGTGGAGGTCTACACATTTTTTTCTGAGGTCTTGGCTGATTATTTAGATTTTTCCATGATGTCAAGCAAAGAGGCACTGAGTGTGAAGGTAGGCCTTGAAATACATCCACAGGTACACCTCCAATTGACTCAAATGATGTCAATTAGCCTATCAGAAGCTTCTAAAGCCATGACATAATCCATAATCCATAATTCCAAGCTGTTTAAAGGCACTGTCAACTTAGTGTATGTACATTTTTGACCCACTAGAATTGTGATACAATGAATTATAAGTGAAATAATCCGTCAGTAAACAATAGTTGTAAAAATTACTAGTCATGCACAAAGTAGATGTCCTAACCGACTTGCCAAAACTATAGTTTGTTAACAAGAAATTTGTAGAGTGGTTGAAAAACGAGTTTCAATGACTCCAACCTAAGTGTATGTAAACTTCCGACTTCAGCTGTGTATCTATATACAACTGTTGAATGTCACTATTTTAGCTGGTTTCTAATGAGACAATTTTGATGTTTGACCTTGAATTTGACCTCGACCGTGTGTCAATGCTTCAACCAGAACAGTGTTACGTTGTTCTGACATCCCATTTCTCAGCAGAGAGGCTCGGCTAAATGCCAAAACACTGTTTTCCCTTTCCTCTCACACATAAACTGGGTGACAAATACCACTTGAATTTTGACTTTGTTTGTGTTCGTAGACCAGTCAAGGTGGCGACTTTCACCTTGACAAGCCGATCAGAATTCTAATGTAGGTAGAAATACACATGATACTTGCAGCAATTTACATAAGGCCAACAAACACTCTTTTGTGTGTGTGTGTGTGTGTCGTCCTTGCATGCATGCATGTGTGAGTCGTAAGTGCTTGCGTGTATGCATATGTGTGTCCGTGCATGTTTTGCGTGCATTCAACTGTACATCTACACGTTGCAGTATGGTACAACTCAACTAAGGAAGGGATTCCATTCTACAGAGTGAACCCGTTGTTTTGGTGTGTGTCCCAGTGCATAGCCCCGTCTCTCACACTCTCATCCTCCAAAGATCAGAGAATGCTCGATGGATCCGTTCACTGAGACTCCAGTACATCAAGGAAGCAAAGGTCTTTACAGCAAAGACAGTGTTTTATGCCTTAGCGCCATTCATCTTTTAACTCCTGGGCTACCTCTGTAGCTTCCTCTTAACTCTTCTTCAATTCCCCCTTGTTGTAACCTTTTTATTTTCTGTACCCGTACAGTCACTTATTCTGTAAAATTGACCCTCCGAGGGGGAATTACACATAAAAAGAACAACCTTCTGTCATATTTTGCTGCTTTTATGGATTTTTGTTCTATTGAGTAATGTTACACGGGGTTACGATTTCACTAAATAATGTGCTATAGTGACAATGCATTTGCAGAGCGGATCAATTCTTGTTTGTCTGCCAGAATGTTGCTAGTTGGATAAAGTGCACCATTTGGACATGGTCCAATGTCCTGATTCAGATGTCTCACCCTATAGTCCTAGAGCACTGTAGTCAGATAGTCCACCCTGTCTAGTAGTCCTAGAGCGCTGTGGTCAGATATTCCACACTGTCTAGTAGTCCTAGAGCGCTGTAGTCAGATATTCCACCCTGTCTAGTAGTCCTAGAGCACTGTAGTCAGATATTCCACCCTGTCTAGTAGTCCTAGAGCGCTGTAGTCAGATATTCCACCCTGTCTAGTAGTCCTAGAGCGCTGTAGTCAGATATTCCACCCTGTCTAGTAGTCCTAGAGCACTGTAGTCAGATATTCCACCCTGTCTAGTAGTCCTAGAGCACTGTAGTCAGATATTCCACCCTGTCTAGTAGTCCTAGAGCGCTGTAGTCAGATATTCCACCCTGTCTAGTAGTCCTAGAGCGCTGTAGTCAGATATTCCACCCTGTCTAGTAGTCCTGGAGCGCTGTAGTCAGATATTCCACCCTGTCTAGTAGTCCTAGAGCACTGTAGTAGTCCTAGAGCACTGTAGTCAGATATTCCACCCTGTCTGGTAGTCCTAGAGCGCTGTAGTCAGATAGTCCACCCTGTCTAGTAGTCCTAGAGCACTGTAGTCAGATAGTCCACCCTGTCTAGTAGTCCTAGAGCACTGTAGTCAGATAGTCCACCCTGTCTAGTAGTCCTAGAGCACTGTAGTCAGATAGTCCACCCTGTCTAGTAGTCCTAGAGCAGTGTAGTCAGATAGTCCACCCTGTCTAGTAGTCCTAGAGCAGTGTAGTCAGATAGTCCACCCTGTCTAGTAGTCCTAGAGCACTGTAGTCAGATATTCCACCCTGTCTAGTAGTCCTAGAGCAGTGTAGTCAGATATTCCACCCTGTCTAGTAGTCCTAGAGCACTGTAGTCAGATATTCCACCCTGTCTAGTAGTCCTAGAGCAGTGTAGTCAGATATTCCACCCTGTCTAGTAGTCCTAGAGCACTGTAGTCAGATATTCCACCCTGTCTAGTAGTCCTAGAGCACTGTAGTCAGATATTCCACCCTGTCTAGTAGTCCTAGAGCACTGTAGTCAGATATTCCACCCTGTCTAGTAGTCCTAGAGCGCTGTAGTCAGATATTCCACCCTGTCTAGTAGTCCTAGAGCGCTGTAGTCAGATATTCCACCCTGTCTAGTAGTCATAGAGTGCTGTAGTCAGATTTTTAACCATTCAGTGACAGCATATGGCTCTTTGTGGTTACTTCAATATCTACATGTATCGTCCAATATCACTTTACAGTAAATACTGGTGACCACAGCCTCGTACTGAGCCAGAGAGGGAGTGACCATTCCTGGACAGGAAGTGTTGGTTTCCTATGATGGCCTAGCCTCCCCTCGTCCCAGTCTTCCTGTCAAACAGGAAGCCTGGAGGAACTAGGGACTGACCAGGGGTTTCACTGACAAACATTAAATCCTAATAAAACAGACAGTCCTCAGCACACTCACTCAGCTGAGGGAAGAAGGAAGAGAGAAGACTTTGACTGGCAGCCATGTTAGTTTGACGACTGGGTCTCAGGAGACAAGCTGCTTTCCAGAACTAAGGACATAGCACTTCCCATTTCCTTTTACAGTGAGGATACTTCCCTGAGAAATAGCTTTTTTTAAATCCTTCCACCACTCTCACCTCATGCCCCAGGAATGGTGGGGTCACGGTGATTTCCCTCCTCCTTCCTCTCCTTCCCCTTTCCCTTTTGACCTTTCTATTCAACCTTGTGTTGTTTGATGTTAGGGTTTTACTCAGGGAATGTACTATACTGACTGTCCTCTCTCTCTGCCCTCCCCCTTTCATCAACTCTCTCTTTCTGCTCCATCTTTCTCTGTCCTCCCCCAATCTTTCTCTCTCTCTCTGTCTCTGTGCGTGTGTGTCCTCCCCTTCTCCAGAGTGCAGGGATCTGATTGGCTCTGGCAGAGACAGGAAGCCCAATGCTCTAGTCCAGGTTGCTGTCATCGACCCCCGGGAACAATACCTGGTCTCCCACGCCTGCACAGAGATAGTAGAGGTAAGGCACACACACGCATATGCACTGACACATACACACACACACCCTTTCACAAGCCACTTAATGCAGCTACCTCCCCTCCTTCTCATGCTCTCTTTCTCTCACACACACTCTTTTGCTATCTCAATCCCTTTCTCTGCCGGTGTTTGTTATTTTTACTGTTAAAGGGTCGCTCTGGTTCACTGGGTCTAAGTTGCTAATGTGGTTAACACGGAACCCAAACCGGGTGCGTGCGTGCGCCATTGTGCATAAATGTATTTTATCCCCCCACACCAAATGCGATCATGACACTGAGGTTAAAATATCAAAACAAACTCTGAAACAATTATATTAATTTGGGGACAGGTCGAAAAGCATTAAACATTTATGGCAATTTAGCTAGCTAGCTTGCACTTGCTAGCTAATTTGTCCTATTTAGCTAGCTTGCTGTTGCTAGCTAATTTGTCCTGGGATATAAACATTGAGTTGTTATTTTACCTGAAATGCACAAGGTCCTCTACTCCACCAATTAATCCACACATAAAACGGTCAACCGAGTCATCTCTCATCCTTCCAGGCTTTTTCTTCTCTTGACTTTATATTGCGATTGGCAACTTTCATAAATTACGACCTTGTTCGTCTTCAGTCACCAACGTGGGTATAACCAATGAGGAGATGGCACGTGGGCGCCTGCTTCTATAAACCAATGAGGAGATGGGAGAGGCAGGACTTGCAGTGCAATCTGCGTCAGAAATAGAACTGACTTCTATTTTAGCCCTTGGCAACGCAGATGCTCATTGGCGCGCGTGAGCATTGTGGGTGCAATAATTGAATAATATAGATTTCTACATTTGTTTTGCAGTCAGCCTGTTAAGTCTATCTCTCTCTCTCTCCTACTCATTCTCTTTCTCTCTCTTTCTCTCATTTGCTCACTCTCTTTTGTTCCCTCCCTCCCTCTCACTCTCATTCTATCTATCTATCTATCTATCTATCTATCTATCTATCTATCTATCTATCTATCTATCTATCTATCTATCTATCTATCTATCTATCTATCTATCTATCTATCTATCTATCTATCTATCTATCTATCTATCTATCTATCATCTATCTATCATCTCTCTCTCTCTCTCTCTCTCTCTCTCAATCTCTGTCTCAATTCAAGGGCTTTCCCTGTGGCTCAGTTGGTAGAGCATGGTGTTTGCAACGCCAGCATGGTGTGTGCAACGCCAGTGTTGTGGGTTCGATTCCCATGGGGGGCCAGTACAAAAAAAATGCATGAAATGTATGCATTCACTACTGTAAGTTGCTCTGGATAAGAGCGTCTGCTAAATGACTAAAATGTAAAAATGTAAAATGTAAATGTAAGGGCTTTATTGGCATGGGAATCATGTTATCTCTCTGTCTTTCTCTCTGATTTGTGGTTAGAGCCCTCAATCTGTCTCAATCTGACTATCAGAGTCAGTCAACTGCGGTCTGCGTGTGCAGACTGTCTGCGTGTGCCCACTGTGTGTGTGTTGAGTCTCTGCGCTCCATACAGTCTCACGGAAGTGTCTGTGCCCTCCGACCTCTGGCATGCCTCTTTTATTGCCCTCAGAGCTGGAGTGTCATTACCATGGCAACAAGAGCACAAGTGTTTTTGTGGCGGCGGCAACATCTGCCCCCTGTCCCGGGCTGGAATACCCACCTAGAACACACACACACACACACACACACACACACACACACACCACACACACACACACACACACACACACACACACACACACACACACACACACACACACACACACACACACACACACACACACAGTGGTGTAAAGTGCTTAAGTAAAAATAATAAATCATGTAAATGATGCCTGAGTGTTGGAGTGTGCCCCTGGCTATCTGTAAATTAAAAAACCAAATTGTGCTGTCTGGGTTGCTTAATATAAGGAATTAGAAATGATTTAATATTAATACTTGAGTATATTTTAGCAATTACATTTACTTTTGATACTTAAGTATATTTAAAACGAAATACTTTTAAAACAATTTTAATGGGTTACTTTCACTTTTACTTGAGTCATTTTCCACCATTGCGTGCGCGCACACACACGCACACACACACACACACACACACACACACACACACACACACACACACACACACACACACACACACACACACATCCACCCCTCAACAAATCAGTCACTCGTCTTTCCCTTTCTTCCCCCCTTCTCTCCGTCACAGACTGAGGGCTCAAGTGAGAGAACACAAAGTAGGGTTTATCTCTCTCTTATCTAGCTGATTAAGCAACAGGAAGATTTACTGTTTAAGACAGTCCCTTCGTCTCTTACTGTAGAAACTCCATAGAAAATAAAAGGAGTCCTCGTCCTCCACTCACTCTGGGTCTGGGACCAAGTGGAAAACACAGGATGTGGTGCAGCAGTAAGCAGTACAGTACGGCTCAGCCAAGCTCACTGCTGCAGGACTAGTGTGATTCCATCGCTGTAATGTGACTCTTGTTTTGGAGAGGGATCTGAGAACAACATGGACTGTTGCTTTCGGCTTCTCAAGAGGAGGGTATGTATGGATACTGTATGTATGTAACTGTGGAGATCTCTTCTGATCATACTGTAGACGTGTCTCTGGATTTACAGTCGCATGGTATAGTAAATATTGAACCAGACGCAGTGTAACTTCTGTATCTGACTGGTCGATGTATTGGAATGACTAGTCTCTCTAATTCATTACGAATCACTGAACACTGATAGGGACTTTTTGGGGGGATCAACTTGTATTTATTTTCAAAGGATAACAGACAAGAACAAAGAGCATCAGGAATGGTTTTACAGTAAGAGACTCAACAATAACACTAAACTGGCAGTACACCATGCAGAGTGTGTGTGTGTGTGTGTGTGTGTGTGTGTGTGTGTGTGTGTGTGTGTGTGTGTGTGTGTGTGTGTGTGTGTGTGTGTGTGTGTGTGTGTGTGTGTGTGTGTGTGTGTGTGTGTGTGTGTGTGTGTGTGTGTGTGTGTGTGTGTGTGTGTGTTTGTTTGTTTGTGTGGCCAGCCATAGGGAGTCCCTATGCAACATTGTTTAATTGAGCTCTGTCTGTCTGTCCATCATTCCTCAGTGCTGCAGCTGTTCCTTCATTGACCTTTCTGGTTAAAAGGGGAAAGGCCCTGTGTGTGTGTGTGTGCATGCTCACACTCATGTCTGTGTATGAAGTGTGAATATGTCGGAGACAGGCCGGCTGCCGTGTGTTGTTCCCAGTGGCCCTGGTGTTCAACAGCTGGGTCTTACCAGACTGGCAGCTACCGCTATGCCTGGAGACAGACTGGCAGCTACCGCTATGCCTGGAGACAGACTGGCAGCTACCGCTATGCCTGGAGACAGACTGGCAGCTACCGCTATGCCTGGAGACAGACTGGCAGCTTCCGCTATGCCTGGAGACAGACTGGCAGCTTCCGCTATGCCTGGAGACAGACTGGCAGCTACCGCTATGCCTGGAGACAGACTGGCAGCTACCGCTATGCCTGGAGACAGACTGGCAGCTACCGCTATGCCTGGAGACAGACTGGCAGCTACCGCTATGCCTGGAGACAGACTGGCAGCTACCGCTATGCCTGGAGACAGACTGGCAGCTACCGCTATGCCTGGAGACAGACTGGCAGCTACCGCTATGCCTGGAGACAGACTGGCAGCTACCGCTATGCCTGGAGACAGACTGGCAGCTACCGCTATGCCTGGAGACAGACTGGCAGCTACCGCTATGCCTGGAGACAGACTGGCAGCTTCCGCTATGCCTGGAGACAGACTGGAGACTGGTGGCCTGCTGCCTGCCCCACCTCTTTCTCTCTCACCCCCACACATGTGATCAGAGTGTTATTGAAGCCTTACAGAGCAGGTGTTTCCTTATCCTAAACAGTCCATCTTGGGGCAGTGTGAAGCCTATAGGACAGAGACCATTTCTTTCATTTGAATTATCTTTGTTTGAAACGTTGGGCATAAAGTTAAATAAATAAATATAAATATAAGCAGTAGATATCAACAGACTTCTCTCTTATCAATCTCTCCTATCAGTCTCTCCTATCAATCTGTCCTATCAATCAGTTTTATCAGGCATGTTGGGCGCAAGTGTAAACACTACTAAAATGCTATTGGAGATCCCCTCTCTCCATCTCTGAGCACCCAGAGTGGTGTGGGTTATATACTGTACCTCTGAGAGAGGAGACAGACAGGACAGAGAGGGTGACATTTAGGCCCCACGGTAATCTGTTTGTCTATGGGAAAATCCTATTCTGAAAGCCATTACCACCAAGAGCCCAGGAGTGGCCTTCTCAAAAAAGGGATTTGACGGCATGCTGTGGGGCCAAATGCCCAGTAGGATAAAACAAACCTTTCATGTCATGCTAGTGAAGCGAGGCGCACGTGTGTGTGTGTGTGTGTGTGTGTGTGTGTGTGTGTGTGTGTGTGTGTGTGTGTGTGTGTGTGTGTGTGTGTGTGTGTGTGTGTGTGTGTGTGTGTGTGTGTGTGTGTGTGTGTGTGTGTGTGTGTGTGTGTGTGTAAATATGATGAGAGGGTCAAGGGAATAGGTGAGAGCCAACTGTCTGAGAGAGCCTCCTGCCATGGGACGATACTCCCCCTCCACACACACACACACCCTCTAATAGTGTAATGCCTCGCCCATTCCTTGGAGGTCTGTAACCCAAAGGCACCGAGAGGGGCGTCACTGTCTATATACGCAGCTGACTCCCCTACTGCTCTAGACATACTGCCTGACTGGCTGCCCATTGACTGACTGTCTAGCTACTTCTCTCTGAAGTACTACTGCTGCTACTCCACTCTACCTGTTTGTACCGCTGTGTGAATTCGGCTGTAGATGGAGTTGCCAAACATGCTGGTAAGTATGAAAGAAGGCTATTCAGTTCAGAATGTCTTGTCGAGGGAATTTGAGGTGTGTGTGTGTGTGTGTGTGTGTGTGTGTGTGTGTGTGTGTGTGTGTGTGTGTGTGTGTGTGTGTGTGTGTGTGTGTGTGTGTGTGTGTGTGTGTGTGTGTGTGTGTGTGTGTGTGTGTGTGTGTGTGTGTGTGTGTGCATGCATGCGAGCACTCAGCGAGTCTTGATTTCCTCTTGTATTGCATGCTGTACCAGAGTATTCATTTCCCCTTGTTTTGCCCGCTGTACCAGATTGTGTGTGAATGTGCTGCTCCAGAATGCCCATATGCCCCTCAAAGCATGGTAGCATGGTATCTGGGTGGCAGTACTGGGCAACACTGTATACTGAGAGCATGGGAGTAGAGTGCTCTCCAATGGATTAGTGTTGTTTTCTCTCTCCCACTGCTTGGTGTTAATACAGGGGATGAAAACATCTAGTAGACTAGGGAGGAGGAGGGAGGAGAGGGGTTTGTGTAGAGGTTGGCTTGTGAGGAGAGGTGTGTGTGTGTGTGTGTGTGTGTGTGTGTGTGTGTGTGTGTGTGTGTGTGTGTGTGTGTGTGTGTGTGTGTGTGTGTGTGTGTGTGTGTGTGTGTGTGTGTGTGTGTGTGTGTGTGTGTGTGTGTGCGTGCGTGCGTGCGTGCGTGCGTGCGTGCGTGCGTGCGTGCGTGCGTGCGTGCGTGCGTGCGTGCGTGCGTGCGTGCGTGCGTGCGTGCGTGCGTGCGTGCGTGCGTGCGTGCGTGCGTGCGTGCGTGCGTGCGTGCGTGCGTGCGTGCGTGCGTTTGCAGAGGTGTGTAACACATGGTTGTCCTGGGGTAGCCTCATGTCTTGGCTGCCGATCTGTAACCACAGGTCCTTCCACAGTCTACATCCCTCCAGTACTCCCCTACTGTATGAATGGGCTTACTGTGTTAGGCTAAGATGTGTTAGTTGTTAGTCACCTTGGATAAGGATGTCCACGTAGTCAATAAAGGGACATGTAAACAGACTGGAGGCTTCTATCGATCCTTTGTTGAGGTGACTAATCTGAGCGATTTGGTTTTCCTAGCCGACGACCGTTGCTACGGCGGAATGCAGTACTGGAGACAGTGGAGACGTTTTTCATGTCGACAGATTATCATTAGGGTGTTTACGGGATGCACCAGGGCTGAGTGTGTGTGTTCTGAGTGTATGCTTTCTGAGTGTATGCTTTCTGAGTGTATGCTTTCGTGTGTGTGTGTGTGTGTGTGTGTGTGTGTGTGTGTGTGTGTGTGTGTGTGTGTGTGTGTGTGTGTGTGTGTGTGTGTGTGTGTGTGTGTGTGTGTGTGTGTGTGTGTGTGTGTGTGTGTGTGTGACAATGCCTCCATGTGCTTGTGTGTGTGTCCGCGTGCGTCCATGTGTGTGGGTACTGATTGTGAGCCCAGCCTGTCCCGGGGGCCTGCGTTCCAGAGCCACCCATCAGGGCAGGGCAACAGGAAGAGGGAGCCCCTGATGTAAACACCAGCTTTCTTTGAACACGCAAAGCTTCACTACACCAGGGTATATACAGACCCAGTCAGGGTACACATTATACCAGGTCACAGTAGGCTCCATAGGCCTCTCTCCGGGCCTGGGGCTATGGTGCTTGGGGGTCTTGTGGGAATCTGGGTGTGTTTGTGTGTTTAGGCTAGCGGAGGTCATGCATCCATGTGTCTGTGTACAGTACCAGCCCTTTATGGCAACAAGCTCTCACAGTCTCACTGCAGAATCAGATGTCCAAGCCCATAAAATGACACATTTCTTTGGCATTCACTCCGTAATCATTAAGTTAAGGATTGGCTTTAAACAAAACAACTTCATGGTTAAGTTTAGGCATTCATTCTGAATGGTTAAGTTAAAGGGATACTTCGGGATTTTGGCAATAAGGCCCGTAATCTACTTCCCCAGAGTCTGATTAACTTGTGGATACCATTTGTATGTCTGTGACCAGTATGGAGGAAATTACAGGTTGTTTTGCAAACCAATGCTAACTAGCATTAGCGTAAAGACTGGGAGTCTATGAGAAGTCTACCTATAGACTTCCATTTATTGCGCTAACACCCAGGAGCAGTAGGGAAGCAGACTGAGCACAGCTGTTGGCTCACTCCTCCCTCTCTCTCTCTCTCTCCACCTCTCCCCCCCCCACCCACGCACTCTCCTTCTCAATTTCAATTCATGTGCTTTATTGGCATGGGAAACATATGTTTACATTGCCAAAGCAAGTGAAATAGATAATAAACAAAAGTGAAATAAACAATAAAAAAATGAGCAGTAAACATTACACTTACAAACGTTCCAAAAGAAAACAGACTTTTCAAATGTAATATTATTTCTCCCTCTCTCTCATGTTCCTTCTCATCCTCTCTCAGGGTAGCAGAGACCCGTTGTTCCTGACAGGGGTGACCTTCCCTCCGGAGTACCCTGCCAGCCCAGAGACGCTAGTCAAGCTCACCGTCTACGATGTGAGAGACAAGGCCCGCGACAATGTAAGTAAACCGCTAAGTGTGTGAAGGGGCTGAGGGGGAGGGTGTGTACGGGGAGAGTGTGTGGGGGGAGAATGAGCAATGCCTCAAATTGTTGTGTTCTTTGCTGTGCGTGACGAAGGTCTTTCTTTTGTGTGTGTGGTTTTGTTTATCTGGCTGCGCTGCAAACACTTGCAGGGCGGTAGAGAACAGAAGTTGGGAGGCCTTAAGTATGGGTGATCTATCATGTTGTTACGCATTTGAAGTGAAGTTACAGGCCTTCACATTGAGTTCTGTCTGTGTGGCATGAACTGGGTCAAAGGAGATCTGAAAGCAAGAGCGAGGCCTTTGGTGATCTTCCCATGGGAATACATACCCAGAGATCAATGAGAATGGGGATAGCTCTGGACATGGAATTCTGAATGTTGGTCGGTCTGGGTCTTCTGTTTCGGCACCCTTTTAAACCGCCTTCAAATCATTTAATGGGTTCTCCAATATGAAACACTTTAGGCTTCCCTTGGATACTGGCTATGAAGGATTAATTAGCTATTAAGGCTACGGGTTACTTACTTCACAATGATGTCATAGCTGTTGTAAGGATTCTATACACTAGCTACCACTACAGCACTGTGACGGCACTACCTGGAGCACTGGAGCCAGAGGGAACAGAAAGATCTGGAACAGAGACATCATAGCTATTGTATGGGCTCTATTTAAGCAATAAGGGCCGAGGGGGTGTTGTATATGGCCAATATACCACAGCTACGGGCTGTTCTTAAGCACGACGGAATGCAGAGTGACAAGATACAGCCCTTAGCATATTGGCAATATACCACAAACCCCCGAGGTACCTTATTGCTATTGTGAACTGCTTACCAATGTAACTACAACAGTACCAATAAATGTTTTGTCATACCCGTGGTGTACGTTCTGATATACCACGGCTTTCAAGCCAATCAGCATTCAGGGCTTGAACCACCTGGTTTCTAAAGTCCATTACAGATGCCACATGGTCACCTAGCTTATGTAAACGTGTATCTCACTGCTACACACACATACAGTACACATGGGATACTTTCAGTCCCTCTATGCTTCTGACTTGTGGCTATAGCATATCCATTGTAGTGATTCTATGTTGTCATACTGCCGATATCACAACATGTATTTCACACCTACACATGAGAACATAAAAGTACATTAACTCTTAGTTGAAAAAGAGACAACTCGAACTGGACTTCCCTCAGGTTAGAAAAATAGGTTTGTTTCACTCTTCCTGAGCCTCAGATACTGTAGAGTAGTTGAATCCAGCTGTTCTGTTAAAAATATAGCAAGTTAGCAACTTGCTAACAACCCTTCAAGCCTGGGATCTAAACGAAGCAAGCTAGTTCCTTCTGAGGTCTTCATGTAATATTGATGGAAGACTACACCTATGTGAGCCCCAACACTGTTTAAACTCTACAACACCTTCACCGTGTAAGACTCGGTTAGACACTGGTCATGTCAAGCAATCAGTCGCGTATCCCAAGTGGTAGAGTTCTGTTAAAAATGAATGTCGACTCATTCGTGGCCACACAAGCTAACGCCTTGATATAAAGATGTTTTATAGATGCCTGGTAAAGGCATAAGCTGTGTTACAGCTATATCTGGGAATGGTTGGCGGGAGTTCATTGTCCAGGCCGCTTTGGAGCCTATGGGTTTTATAGAATGTTCTGGTTCTTTGGTCTGTCTTTGTTGAGGGATGAAAATGAAGTGAATTTCATTGTTTACCGCTCACAAATGGGAGGAGTCATGAACCTTATTGAGACAACATCGTCTTGGTCTTTTTGGTACAGCTACTGTACTTGGATGTACATTATAACCTCTGCTTTCAAACCTGATCGTAAAACCCAACCATCCATACAAGTATTCCAGCATCATCCTTTATTCCATTTCCTAAAACATCCATAATAATCAGAATCCATCAGAATACAGTAGAACAGTGTTCCCTCTAATTTGTTGGGGGCACTGAGCAAATTTCAGGTCTTTTGAGCAGAATTCTTTGCAACTTCTGGCCCACGTTTACAGTGAACACTGAGGCTGTCACTTTAAAGTTTTAGACAGTAGCCAATAGGCTATTTTAGTATAATGTAGGCCAATATAAGCGGCCTGCCAACAAAACCAATAGAGCAAATCTCATAACATTTTCACATGGAAATAGCTTTTGATTTCTATGATGTAGCCTATAGGTGGTGTTCAATGCAGGCCTACATTGCAACAGACTTTTAAAAACGTTTTTACATTATGCAGGGAATCAATTCATAATTTGTTACTTGGTCTGTAACACCATGGGCCAAATAGGTGACTGAGTTGTATGATGTAAGAAACCACATTACAAAATAAAATACCACACAGAGAATTAGACCATGTAGACTACCCTCTGCCTATTGGCTTATTTCCATATTCACGCCTGTGTAAAAATACAACACAACTTGAAATGTCGTCTACACGTTTTGTGTTCTTGTAGGAAGCAGTAACTCCCCATTGAGGACCAATACTTACCTATAACTTGGCTAATAACTCACTATAACTAGTAAGAAATATCAACAAATGTGCGGCTCTGCGCTCTGATCTGAAATGCACGTTCGCTGCAGGTGATTGAAAGACCGCTTGTGGGCTACCTGTCAATAGAATACTCCGTTACGCTCTGTGCTCTGCTTACAACAAAATCACAGACTCAATCTTACGAAGTTAGATTTGTTTTGGTTTGTTGCATTGAAAAGGGGCTGATATAATATTGATTCGATCACAGAGAAAAACGTTGATCTATATAGTGCATGGAAACTAATGTGGAGAATTCAGTGAAGTTCAATCTCTTGCGTCTCTTCACGCCACGGACACTCGCAGTTTAGAGGGAACATTGCAGCAGAATAAAACCAGACAGAATATTCTGCATTGCTGTGGAGACTGTCTCCTGACTAGGGCCTGACATCCTGTCAGGGTTCCTACTCACAACACTTCCATTCATTCAAAATAGTCCGAGAGACACCGTGCGTGCGCATGCGCGTGTCAGTGGTGGTTGTTATGGGGGCCGTTGAAGTTTTTTTTTCTCATGAGCATGACCTTATTTCTATTACAGCATATTGGATGACTGTCATTCAGATTCCATTCACCCAGTTCAATGTAACAGCGATAGGTTTAGGCTACTACATGATACTCTAATTTCCCCTATACCCATCATGAGGTTGATACAACCTAGCCTATGAAGGAAAGTTTACAACGTAGGTGCACACAGGTCCAGAGAAAAGGTGACAGACAGTGACACATGGACAGACAGTGACACATTCAAAACCGCCTTGCACAGTCTTGCCTTCATCTACAGTGCCTTGCGAAAGTATTCGGCCCCCTTGAACTTTTCGACCTTTTGCCACATTTCAGGCTTCAAACATAAAGATATAAAACTGTAATTTTTTGTGAAGAATCAACAACAAGTGGGACACAATTATGAAGTGGAACGAAATTTATTGGATATTTCAAACATTTTTAACAAATAAAAAACTGAAAAATTGGCCGTGCAAAATTATTCAGCCCCTTTACTTTCAGTGCAGCAAACTCTCTCCAGAAGTTCAGTGAGGATCTCTGAATGATCCAATGTTGACCTAAATGACTAATGATGATAAATAGAATCCACCTGTGTGTAATCAAGTCTCCGTATAAATGCACCAGCTCTGTGATAGTCTCAGAGGTCCGTTTAAAGCGCAGAGAGCATCATGAAGAACAAGGAACACACCAGGCAGGTCCGAGATACTGTTGTGGAGAAGTTTAAAGCCGGATTTGGATACAAAAAGATTTCCCAAGCTTTAAACATCCCAAGGAGCACTGTGCAAGCGATAATATTGAAATGGAAGGAGTATCAGACCACTGCAAATCTACGAAGACCCGGCCGTCCCTCTAAACTTTCAGCTCATACAAGGAGAAGACTGATCAGAGATGCAGCCAAGAGGCCCATGATCACTCTGGATGAACTGCAGAGATCTACAGCTGTGGTGGGAGACTCTGTCCATAGGACAACAATCAGTCGTATACTGCACAAATCTGGCCTTTATGGAAGAGTGGCAAGAAGAAAGCCATTTCTTAAAGATATCCATAAAAAGTGTTGTTTAAAGTTTGCCACTAGCCACCTGGGAGACAAACCAAACATGTGGAAGAAGGTGCTCTGGTCAGATGAAACCAAAATCGAACTTTTTGGCAACAATGCAAAACGTTATGTTTGGCGTAAAAGCAACACAGCTCATCACCCTGAACACCCTATCCCCACTGTCAAACATGGTGGTGGCAGCATCATGGTTTGGGCCTGCTTTTCTTCAGCAGGGGCAGGGAAGATGGTTAAAATTGTTGGGAAGATGGATGGAGCCAAATACAGGACCATTCTGGAAGAAAACCTGATGGAGTCTGCAAAAGACCTGAGACTGCGACGGAGATTTGTCTTCCAACAAGACAATGATCCAAAACATAAAGCAAAATCTACAATGGAATGGTTCACAAATAAACATATCCAGGTGTTAGAATGGCCAAGTCAAAGTCCAGACCTGAATCCAATCGAGAATCTGTGGAAAGAACTGAAAACTGCTGTTCACAAACGCTCTCCATCCAACCTCACTGAGCTCGAGCTGTTTTGCAAGGAGGAATGGGCAAAAATTTCAGTCTCTCGATGTGCAAAACTGATAGAGACATACCCCAAGCGACTTACAGCTGTAATCGCAGCAAAAGGTGGCGCTACAAAGTATTAACTTAAGGGGGCTGAATAATTTTGCACGCCCAATTTTTCAGTTTTTTATTTGTTAAAAAAGTTTGAAATATCCAATAAATTTCGTTCCACTTCATGATTGTGTCCCACTTGTTGTTGATTCTTCACAAAAAATTACAGTTTTATATCTTTATGTTTGAAGCCTGAAATGTGGCAAAAGGTCGAAAAGTTCAAGGGGGCCGAATACTTTCGCAAGGCACTGTAGCTGATATAGGGTGTAATCATTAGTCCAACATTTGCAAATGAGAGTTTCTATTGGACAAATTCAGGTATGTTTATCTCTGTTTTGTTGCGTTTGCTTCCGTTTAAGAAACATTTTTCAACAGAATCGGTGGAATGAATACACCCCTGTTCAGCGTAAACACAGTTAACTTTCATAACAGCCACGTTGTATTCCTTCTCGTATCTATGCGCTCTCCTCCTCTCAGCTTTTCCCTTCACTTGTGGACTTTAAGGCACAACACATCAGCTGTATGTGACCAGGCGAAAAAACCTTTCCAAGCCAAACCATATCATAACCGCTACACACAGCCTACATCGTTGTCACCATATTGGCTAAAGTAACATCATAGTCAACATAGCTAATAGAACTAACGTGTTAGTAAACCTGTTACATGCAGTAACGTTACAATGTACAGTCAGTAAGCAGTTTAGCACTTACACCGGCGGGCAACGGTGGCAATAAATGAGTAAAAACCAAAAGCTTAACTTGACTTGGAAGAGTTACAGTGTTGTTGGATAGTCATAGCCAGCTAGCTAACATAGCATCCTTCTATTTTAACAGGGCATTTGAGTTAGCTAAACTAGCTAGTTGCATTTGTTAGCAAAGTAGGTGAATCGGAAAGTGAAAAAAGTATCCTCTCTCTCTCTCTCTCTCTCGTATATATATGTGTGTGTGTGTGTGTGTGTGTGTGTGTGTGTGTGTGTGTGTGTGTGTGTGTTGCTTCGCCTTCATTTTGGAAGAAATTAATTTGTTAAAAAATGTGTTCAACTATTGTCTCTCTCTATTTGCGTCAACTACTCACCACATTTTATGCTCTCCAGTGCTAGCTAGCTTATGCTTTCAGTACTAGATTAATTCTCTGATCCTTTGATTGGGAGGACAACATGTCAATTCATACAGCAAGTGCTTTGATAGGTTGGAGGACATCCTTTCAGATGTTGTCATAATTACTGTGTAAGTCTATGGAAGGGGGTGAGAACCATGAGCCTACTAGGTTTTGTATTGAACTCAATGTACCCAGAGGAGGACGGACGCTACACCATGGAGTGCTGTTGAGGCTGCTGGTGTTGAGGCTATTGTAGACCATTGCAAAATAGTGTGTTTTAGTCAATTATTTGGGGACGTGATTATATTTAATATCATTTTATCTAAAAAAAAAAATGTTTTATTCACTGAGGAGGATGGTCAGCCCCTTCCTCCTCTGAGGATCCTTCAATGGTGTGTGTGTGCTGGTGCATGTGCCCAGACTGTCTTGTCTGCTTCACGACAGGCCCTCCTGTGCTTTTCAGATCATCCCCTCATACCTCTACTTTCCTCTAGTCCTCCTCTTCTAGTCTCCTCTAGTCTCCTCCTCTAGTCTCCTCCACTAGTTGTCTCCTCTTCTAGTCTCCTCTTCTAGTCTCCTCCTCTAGTCTCCTCTTCTAGTCTCCTCCTCTAGTCTCCTCTAGTTGTCTCCTACACTAGTCTCCTCTAGTCTCCTCCTCTAGTCGTCTCCTCTAGTTGTCTCCTCCTCTAGTATCCTCCTCTAGTCTCCTATAGTAGTCTCATCTAGTAGTCTCCTCCTCTAGTGTCCTCCTCTAGTTTCCTCTAATCTCCTCCTCTAGATGTTTAACAATTTTACAATAGTCTCCCCCTCTAGTCTCTAGTTTCCACCTCTAGTATCCTCCTCTAGTCTCCTATAGTAGTCTCATCTAGTAGTCTCCTCCTCTAGTCGTCTCCTCCTCTAGTCGTCTCCTCCTCTAGTCGTCTCCTCCTCTAGTCGTCTCCTCCTCAAGTCGTCTCCTCTAGTCGTCTCCTCTAGTCGTCTCCTCCTCTAGTCGTCTCCTCCTCTAGTCTCCTCCTCCTCTAGTCGTCTCCTCTTCTAGTCTCCTCCTCTAGTCTCCTCCTCTAGTCTCCTCTAGTTGTCTCCTCTTCTAGTCTCCTCTAGTGTCCTCCTCTAGTTTCCTCTAGTTGTCTCCTCCTCTAGTGTCCTCCTCTAGTCTCCTCTAGTTGTCTCCTCTTCTAGTCTCCTCTAGTGTCCTCCTCTAGTTTCCTCTAGTCTACTCCTCTAGATGTTTTACAATTTTACAATAGTCTCCCCCTCTAGTCTCTAGTTTCCACCTCTAGTATCCTCCTCTAGTCTCCTATAGTAGTCTCATCTAGTAGTCTCCTCCTCTAGTCGTCTCCTCTTCTAGTCTCCTCCTCTAGTCTCCTCCTCTAGTCTCCTCTAGTTGTCTCCTCCTCTAGTGTCCTCCTCTAGTTTCCTCTAGTCTACTCCTCTAGATGTTTTACAATTTTACAATAGTCTCCCCCTCTAGTCTCCTCTAGACTCCTCTCCGTCTCCTCACTTGCCCTACAGAGTACAATTAAGGACTTTCCCACTGGGCACACACTGTTGTTTCCACATAATTCAAATCTAATTACGTTGAACCAACGTGGAATAGACGTTGAATTGACGTCTGTGCCCAGTGGGTTGACTGAGAACTGCTCTCAAAGGAGACTTTGGTATGTACGAATCTGAAGGGAGAGACAATATTACAATTTCTAAAACGTCGACTTCTTTTCTCCCCCCTTTTTTGAGTTGTCTTTCTCGTCTTTCCTCTTTATTAGTGGTTTTCACAGCAGCAGTAGCTACAGTACAATGGTTCCAGATCTTTCTCTTCCCTCTGGCTCCAGTGCTCCAGTTCTCCTGAAGTGCTGTAACATACTAGACGTTTTGCTCTGCTGGGCTGGGCTCAGCTTGTACAGCGCTAGCTGCTTGTCTTGGTCTCATTAGCCAGTGTGTAGGTGGTACGGCCGTGACCCCAAACACGAGTTGACACCCCGCATCAGCCACCCTGGTACAAATGGGAGCCGATCAGCCAAAGCACCAGTAATTTAATGTCACATTTTTGGTGATAGAAAAGAAAAAGAGCGATTTGGAAATGTGGAAGAATGTGTGTGTGGGTGCATTTGTGAGGTTGTGTTTACAGATGAGCAACCAGCATTTTACAAGTCATATGCAGCTCGCAATTCATTCCAAAGGCGAGGACGTCACCGCTTCTAGTGTCGGTCATGAAAAAGGTGGTTATTTGACAGACCACTAGGTAAACATCAAATAAAATCTCTGGCGTCTTAAATTGGCCTGACGTGTGCTATCTGTATGTCCACTGCAAGGGGTTAGGTTGGTCATTGAAGGGGAAAGGAGAGGAGGACGAGAGGGGAAAACTAATGAAGCAGTTTTTCTAGATGAATCCCTTAATATTCCAGGAGGAGCAGAATGTTACATTTCATACTGGGGTGATTTCCCTTTGCCTCCGGCTTCCAAGTTGTCGGAGATGTGCATTCCGAGATGAGCCCCGGTGCTGCTGCAGTGCTGCCGTGAATACATGAGGGGACGGACAGAGCAGATGGAATGGTAAGAGGTAGAGTGGAGGTGGAGAGAAGGGGTGGGGGTGGCGAGGCCTGTTCTCTCTGACTGAGTGATCTGCCCCCAGGCCTTGTTGTCAAGGGTGACAGGTTACCCAGAATTACCCAGATTTCCTCTGTGCATAGCTGAATCCCATGGGCATTAGATTGTACATTCCGATCATGTCCCCACTTGTTCAATTAAACCTCTACACGTCAAGAACCCCCCCCCCCCCCCCCCCCCAAATCAGTGTATTCAGATGATTCCACTCCATCCAACACAACATATTGCTGGATAAAATGATTTTAGGGACTGGGAAAGATATTCCGTACTCCTCGTAGGCTGGCTTTGTAGGTTTGGCATTTTAGGCATCATTTGAGCCAGCGACCTCATGTTTGCGTGATTCATAACCTTTATGAAATAGTGTTTCTTGCATAATAGATATTATTTCTCCAGAGTACATTTTTCCTCGTACTCAAATTACGCGAATTGCACAAACAAAACCTAATTAGACTATTAGATAACCTTGAGAAACTGATAGAGAAGATTGACAGTGAACTCAGACGACAGATCCAGAATAACAGACCAAAAGCCTACGACCCGCAAAGACTCAAATTGGAGAAGAGAGAGAGCGACCGAGAGACGAGGGTTCGTGAACAGATCTGTGGCCAATTATTTCACAAAGTGCAGCGCATCAGAGGGCACTTATCAAAGTAGAGGGGGAGAAGAGATAACGACAGGCTGAGATGGAGGGCGAGAAAGCGAGGGAGAGAGACGAGTGAAAGGATATGGGAACAAACACAATATTGTTTGTGTGCATTGTTGTGTGTTGTCTGTATCGCATTCTAGTGCTCACTTACCTTGTTGAAGAACCTCGGAGACACGGAACACCCAACTAATATCGAGAGCAGGAGCTTCTTGTCGGAATCAAAGCGATTACCCAGCATCCTCTATGGTCTTCGAAGATAGGATGGAAGCCTGTAGATTGTAGTAGAGCCCTTGTGTGTAATCATAGGCTCATTTATCTCTACGTCTGGCCTCTATGATGTAATGAACATGTAATGCGGTTTTCATTGTGTGTTTGTCATTGTAATCTTCAGGCCATGAAGAGGGGATTTGATTGGGTTCTGTGATGTGTGATACACAGTACCGTGGCGAACAATAGAGAAGCTCCTCTCAGCAAAGTATAGAAATGGGGCGTGTCCAGTAATTTCCATGAAGACGCCATAACATGTGTTCAAATACAGAGCTTTTTACTTTATTGCTTTAATCACCATTTAAGATGGTCGTCCCGCAAACATTGACAAGCACGCACACGCACCAGCCTTTATACTGTCATTCAAGTGACACCCTTGAAGGTGTAGAGAAATACTTACTAGATCCAGGATGAGTACAAAGTAGCAGGGAGGGTACTGATCAATATGCTCAACCTCCAACCCCGTGTCAAAGCAGCATGGACACAGGAGCAAGGCATGCTTACGCTCACCTATCCTCTCCTCTCTTTGCTTTATAGTGTGGAGGAGATGGTGCAGGAAAAAAGCCCTACATCATGTCTAGCTGTAATTCACATCAAGTAATGTTGACATTAGCTTCACATTCCTTCACTGGACAAGCGTCAGAGTGTAAGACATGGCTCAATGGCACGTATGCTTAGCATCGTGCAATATACCAGTCATTACAGTGCCTGTCCTTCCAATGTACAGGTCATTGTCTCTCCTCTTTTAACTGACTTTTAGATAGTAGTTATAGCAATTCCCTAGGCTCTCTATTTCTACAGTCATCTCTCCATGTGACCCAAGGGAATCATTGTTCCAATTATGTAGCTACTGCTGATGCACTGACAGTCCTCCCCTAGTTTAATCCTCCCCGTCAATAATCATCATGTGCAAATGGGGTGACGCGGCACTTTTTTGGGTACGACAAGGATTCAGGGCTTTTCACCTGGGTGTCTGTCAAATCTGGAGCGAACCAGCTTCTTAAAATCTTCTTAAGGATCCACCCCTTTTTTCAATTTTCACCTAAAATGACATACCCAAATCTAACTGCCTGTAGCTCAGGACCAGAAGCAAAGATATGCATATTCTTGATACCATTTGAAAGGAAACACTTTGAAGTTTGTGAAATGTGAAATTAATGTAGGAGAATATAACACATTAGATCTGGTAAAAGATGATACAAAGAAAAAAAAAAACTGTTTTTTTGGTAGTTTTTTTGTACCATCTTTGAAATGTAAGAGAAAGGCCATCATGTATTATTCCAGCCCAGGCACAATTTAGATTTTGGCCACTAGATGGCAGCAGTGTATGTGCAAAGTTTTAGTTGGATCAATGAACCATTGCATTTCTGTTCAAAATGTTGTATCAAGATTGCCTAATTTGTTTATTAATAACTTTTCAAGTTCATAACTGTGCACTCTCCTCAAACAATACCATGGTATTCTTTCACTGTAATAGCTACTGTAAATTGGACAGTGCAGTTAGATTAACAAGAATGTAAGCTTTCTGCCAATATCAGATATGTCTATGTCCTGGGAAATGTTCTTGTTACTTACAACCTCGAATGACATTAGCTCAACTGTCCCGGGACACCGATCCTGCAGAGTCAGAAGGAAAGAATGGATTTTAATCCCAGGTGTGGCTTCCAGATGATAATCTATACTTTCCTATATACCTTGTCCAGGGTTGAGTAGGTTACTTTCTAAATGTAATTTACATTTTAGTTTTTTAACAGACGCTTTTATCCAGTGGATACATTTTTCATTTGTCCTGGTCCCCCGTGGGAAACGAACCCACAACCGTGGCGTTGCAAGTGCCATGCTCTACCAACTGAGCCACAGGGGACTAGTTACCTGTCCAAAATTATAATCAGTAATGTAATTTTGGGATTACCCAAACTCAGTAACGTAATCTGATTGTTTAGTTACTTTTAGATTACTTTCCCTTATGAGGCATTAGAAGAATACAAAAATGAATATTACCAATTTAACAACATTTATTGCAGGATCAATCACTCTTGGTTTACATGACTGGCCATAAATGGATGTTGCATTTTACTTTGTTATGTAGGCTTCTTCTAACCAATTACTTTCCACTACAGATAATAATATGATTAGGCTATATCTTTACATTAAAAACCAAAGTCTGTCAGATTTCCGGTCATTCCAATTAATTTAATACCCCTTGATCTTCAAGAATAGGACTTGGAAATATAGATTAGCTAGATTGTTTTACTTGAGCTTAACCCAGAAACGAAGGACTTATTAGCTTACTCAATTTGTGATTTAGTTGTCATGGAGGACTGATGGGCTCACTGCTTCGAGTTGAAGAATATATGCTGCTCTCATGGAATGACAAGAATGAATGCCTTATGCTGCATTTGCTATAAATGTATAGTTTTTTTGGTGACACATTGATATCTTGATGTGCGAGTTTGAGCATGTGTCCGTTAGACCTATGGATTATTTATTTTAATCAGAACAAATTATATTGAGCAATAAAAGCCCGCTCGTGGTCTTCTTAAATTCAGCTGGTTGTTGACAGTATGGTGCACAATGCCACGGCATAGTTTAGAAGGGAGGAACTCCCTCAAACCTTTAGTCCATAAGCTGGGATCCGCACTACGCAGCTGTTGCAAGAGCGCATTTGTCACTGGCTGTCCACTGGTCACAAAAACAATACATGATGAGCAGCATAAGCTTCTTCAATTCAAACATTATTGGGTTAAAGTACACATATACACATATACTGTACAGTACAGTTGTGAACAGCCACCCACAACAACCACAATCCATAAGGTGCAAAATAGCTATTGAGAGAGCAGCAGTGTGATTCATACTAATGCATTATGTCGATATCTGTAATAAGTTAGATCTGTATGCTGTCGTTCTTACCTGGAAGCGTTTATTCAAGCAGTTGCACCATTGGAAGACATAGCTTGGACCGTAACTACAAAAGCCTGTCCCTGCTCTTTTCCTGTGATCCATCGAACACGTTTGGTGTGTCATCATAGTGGTCTCTGACTTGTGGTCAGACTCGCTCAGGCGTAACAAACTTAAACTTTTTTCAAATCTGATTTGAATGTCATTAAAAAAACAGAAAGGTGTCCAATAATTTTTTCTCAAACATTCTTTCTGAATGTAAAAGTAATCCTAGAAGTAATCATCTAGTTTTTCCAAAAGTATCTGTTATCGGATTGCATTATTTTCTGGTAAAGTAACCGATTACAGTTGCAGTTGTATTGTAGTCAGTTACATGTAATCTGTTACCCCCCAACCCTGACCTTGTCATACTAGTATTCAATGACAAATCCTTCAGTAAATGCTAATGGAGGGTGGATAAAGCCAGGTTTAGGTTTAGGGTTGGGTTAAAGTGAGATTACTCTTTGAATAAAGTATGGTGGGAGGTTGAAGTATGTTATCATCCCAGGCTTCAGTTGTCATGGCCTCACGTCAATGTAAGAGACAGCTAATTAGAGGGCCGACTTGTATTTTACTCTCTCGCTCTCTCTCTACTCTCTTTCTTTCAACTCAATTTAATGGGCTTTATAGGCATGGGAAACATGTTTACATTGCCAAAGTAAGTGAAGTAGATAATAAACAGAAAATCATTTTTTTTTTTTACAGTAAACATTACTCTCTCAAAAGTTCTCTCTCTACTCTCTTCCTTTCCTCTTCTATCCATCTCCCCCCTCTCTTTCTGTCTCCCTCTCTCTCTGAATCATATTCAAAGTGGATCTTACCAGCGGGTGCTCTTCAGATCTCTCCAGAGGTCAGCCTGTGTTAACGGCAGACAGTTAACAGCAGCCGGTAGACAGCAAGACCTCCCCACTTGCACCGCCACTGGCCTGTCAGAGATAACACCTAGACATTCAGCCCCACAATCAAAGAGACAGGGTCAATAGAGCCAATCGAAGGGAAATACCAAGGAAAGAGCTATGTCGTGATAGGGCGGCAGACCATAAGGCTGTTGTGACAGATAAGGGGGACTGACTGTCATCTCAAGGCTGAAAGAAAGCAGTAAGGTGGCCTCCTCCTCCTGTTCCTTCGCCACCAGTCCTCCTCATGGTGTCAGTGTCACCGTCGGGTTGAACGGTAGAAATCTAAAGGGTTCTTAATCAGAACTAGTTGCTTAATGAGTGACATCTTGACAAGTGAATGTGTCTCCACTCTCTCTCTTTCTATCGGTGGCCAAAGATCCACTGCATATGTAGAGGTGATGGTTTCTACCGATCAGTTTCTTAGGCCTGAGGAGATGAGGAAATAACGGGTGGTGGGGGGTGGCCACCATCCAAGAACATTCTGCTTAATGCTGACGGGGGGAAATAAGTCCTTTTTTAAAACTGCATCTCCAGCTAGAAGCTAGAAGGGAAGAGTTGCAAAGATGGAATGTAAACATGTAAGTTATCTGGTGCAACAACCACCCTTTGGCTAGCCTGGAATTGGAACGGAGTGTGATTACTGTATTTGTAACAACCCCTGACTATGGTATTGTTTCCAGGGGAGAAAAGTATGTTACATGATTATAGTACACGGAAGAGCCACACTCTCTATCGTCCGGTGCTTTCTCTCCCCTCCGTCGCCGCCAGTAAATAATCGTCACTTATGCTGCATTTCATTTCACACCGTAGCCCGGACGGCCGCTGAGAAAGATTGCTTTTGATGGATGGCACAATTACATTTCTACTGTGTTGTATTTACCCTCCCCAAACTGAGAGAAACTGAATTTTTCACCTCATTTTTTTTTTATCCATCACACACATACACACAGGAACACACACAAAGACACAGCAACACACACCATGTCCCATATCCCATCATCATGATTTGTTATTAATTCCTCCATGTTCTTCAGTGTGTTGACTTTATATTCTCTCTCCTCTCGGGCCTTGCTGCAGTACGATTCCTTTGTAATGGTCGGTTTCATTAACTCTGAGGGAGAATCCATAGAGGGGAAGGAGGAAATGTAGCCTACTTCCTTGTTCCTCTGTGACGATATGGTCAGGCTTGGGTTGAAGTTAGTCCGCTATGTTTTAGACCTGTGTAGACATGTTTTGGTGCTGCTTGCTGGCAGTTTTAGACTGTGATGCAAGCGCTATAATCCGTAAAGACATTTAGAGAATGTTTGTATTGACTTATAGTTCTAATAAAACTGTATACAGTATGGAGAGAGAGCTAGAGAGAGATGGAGGGAGATCTCCAGTTGTTATTTGTTTACTGGTACCTAACATCAACTTGCCCATGCTCGTCATTGAATGATATTGAAAAGACTGTATAACTTTACATGAATCTGGCATCTATCCAAACCTGAATGGAATGGGCTCTTTATAAGTTAGATAAATGTGACATCGCAATGAAATGTCCCTTCGCTATCAGAGCCCAGATATGGATAGACAGCCTTTCAAACCTGAATGGATAAACTCTTTACAAGTTAGATAAGTTTGACATGGCAATGAAATGAAGTGTCCCTGCCTTTGTGTCTTCGCTATAGCTACCGAATACAAGATATGAAAAGAGACGGCGTGCCTTCAAGCTTTTCAAAGTTCTCTTCAACGTCTGCCTTTTTACATTAAAAAGAAAATCCCGTTAACTTTATACCACGGCTGTAAAAGTGTTGAAGGCAGTCAGACGAGCACAGTTGACAATTGAGGAGAAGTAAAACTGCCTCCATCCGGGAGAGTGGAAAGTTAAAACTCGCTAATGCGTTTTTATTGAAGCCAAAGCCTCGTCTGCTGTGTCAAGCTAACACTACACTTGCCATGTTACTCTGAAAAACCCCATCACAAAGAGGGAAATATCGCATTTGAGTGGCATCAAAGAAAATACTCCAGAATGTTAACTAAATTGTGTAACATGGTGAAGTCCACGTCTAGTCGAGTTTTTCGAGACTTCATTTGTTACGTCTCAATATAGTCTTGGTGCATCAATATCTCTGGTTTGTTTGTTAAAGACAGTGAAATACAGATTGCCTAATTGCATCACCCTCCTGTCCACCCATAAAACAACTTGAAACTCTATTTCTTGGACCTCAATCCAGCATTGACACGTCTGTATCTTCATCTTGTTTGTTATAGGAAGTACACGATAATTGCATCACCCTCCAGTCTGCCGTGTACACAATAATAAAACAACTCATTCTTTGCGTGAATGTTTAGTTGAAAATGAAGTGTTGGTTTTATTTGGTGGGTGTGTGGGCAGTCGGATGGGGAAATGCTGTTAGAATAGTGCCACGGCTATTAAAACCAGTGGAGTAAATCTAAACAGGGGGCAGTAATTAAAATATGCTGAGTGAATACAGATGTCTGTCGGAGCCGCCACAAGGAGATGCGCTTCCCCCTCCGGTCCAATGCTAATGCAATCACAGTGTCCAAGCTGATAAAGTCATGTACATAAAGGAGGGGTTGGCCTTCATCTAGGTGACGAGAATTTCTGATTAATGTAGACGGGGTAGAGAATAGTGTGGAGTAGAATCAAATAGAGAATGGACTCTGTAATAGCCTGTAGTATGTAGAGCAGAGTTCTCCAACCCTGTTCCTGGAGAGACACTCCTGTAGGTTTTAACTCCAACCCTGTTCCTGGAGAGACACCCTACTGTAGGTTAACTCCAACCCTGTTCCTGGAGAGACACTCCTGTAGGTTTTAACTCCAACCCTGTTCCTGGAGAGACACCCTCCTGTAGGTTTGAACTCCAACCCTGTTCCTGGAGAGACACCCTCCTGTAGGTTAACTCCAACCCTGTTCCTGGAGAGACACCCTCCTGTAGGTTTGAACTCCAACCCTGTTCCTGGAGAGCTACCCTCCTATAGGTTAACTCCAACCCTGTTCCTGGAGAGATACCCTCCTATAGGTTAACTCCAACCCTGTTCCTGGAGAGACACCCTCCTGTAGGTTTGAACTCCAACCCTGTTCCTGGAGAGCTACCCTCCTATAGGTTTTAACTCCAACCCTGTTCCTGGAGAGATACCCTCCTATAGGTTAACTCCAACCCTGTTCCTGGAGAGCTACCCTCCTGTAGGTTAACTCTAACCCTGTTCCTGGAGAGATACCCTCCTATAGGTTAACTCCAACCCTGTTCCTGGAGAGCTACCCTCCTGTAGGTTAACTCCAACCCTGTTCCTGGAGAGACACCCTCCTGTAGGTTAACTCCAACCCTGTTCCTGGAGAGCTACCCTCCTGTAGGTTTGAACCCCAACCCTGTTCCTGGAGAGCTACCCTCCTGCAGGTTTTAACTCCAACCCTGTTCCTGGAGAGCCATCCTCCTATAGGTTAACTCCAACCCTGTTCCTGGAGAGCTACCCTCCTGTAGGTTAACTCCAACCCTGTTCCTGGAGAGACACCCTCCTGTAGATTTTAACTCCAACCCTGTTCCTGGAGAGACGCCCTACTGTAGGTTTGAACTCCAACCCTGTCCCTGGAGAGACACCCTCCTGTAGGTTTGAACTCCAACCCTGTTCCTGGAGAGCTACCCTCCTATAGGTTTTAACTCCAACCCTGTTCCTGGAGAGATACCCTCCTGTAGGTTAACTCCAACCCTGTTCCTGGAGAGACACCCTACTGTAGGTTTGAACACCAACCCTGTTCCTGGAGAGACACCCTCCTGTAGATTTTAACTCCAACCCTGTTCCTGGAGAGACACCCTACTGTAGGTTTGAACTCCAACCCTGTTCCTGGAGAGCTACCCTCCTATAGGTTTGAACTCCAACCCTGTTCCTGGAGAGCTACCCTCCTGTAGGTTAACTCCAACCCTGTTCCTGGAGAGCCACCCTACTGTAGGTCTGAACTCCAACCCTGTTCCTGGAGAGACATCCTCCTGTAGGTTTTAACTCCAACCTTGTTCCTGGAGAGCTACCCTCCTGTAGGTTAACACCAACCCTGTTCCTAGGAGAGCTACCCTCTTGTAGGTTAACTCTAACCCTGTTCCTGGAGAGCTACCCTCCTGTAGGTTAACTCCAACCCTGTTCCTGGAGAGCTACCCTCCTGTAGGTTTGAATTCCGACCCTGTTCCTGGAGAGACACCCTCCTGTAGGTTAACTCCAACCCTGTTCCTGGAGAGCTACCCTCCTGTAGGTTAACTCCAACCCTGTTCCTGGAGAGCTACCCTCCTTTAGGTTAACTCCAACTACTGTTCCTTTTGATCCAACTCCAGTTGTAACTAACCTGATTCAGCTTATCAACCAGGTAATTATTAGAGTCAGGTGCGCTAGATTAAGGTTGGAGCAAAAACCTACAGGACGGCAGAGCACCAGGAACAGAGTTGGAGACATAGCCGTGGGAAGTAGGAGTGCTGAGGGTGTTGCAGCATCCCCTGAAAAATGAGAATTAAAAGAAATTACATATACATATATATTATTTTCTTCCACAAAAGTAGTGCACTGAGCCTTTACCCCCAGCAGCACCCCAAAACATCTTCCCGGGGCTATGGTTGAAGACTGGAGAGCCCTGATGTAGAGGGTATGGTACTGTAGGGTGCAGCACAACATGACAGACCTCACATAACTAATTTATGCATCATGACTTATACAACAGGCTTTAACAGGGCATGATGTTATCCTCTTCTCCTTGTCCCTGTGGGGATACTGTCTGTCTGTCGCTGTCTGTCTGTCTCTCCTCCTTGTCTCTGTGGGGATACTGTCTGTCTGTCTCTCCTCCTTGTCCCTGTGGGGATACTGTCTGTCTGTCTGTCTCCTCCTTGTCCCTGTGGGGATACTGTCTGTCTGTCTGTCTGTCTGTCTGTCTGTCTGTCTGTCTGTCTGTCTGTCTGTCTGTCTGTCTGTCTGTCTGTCTGTCTGTCTGTCTGTCCTCCTTGTCTCTGTGGGGATACTGTCTGTCTGTCTGTCTGTCTGTCTGTCTGTCTGTCTGTCTGTCTGTCTGTCTGTCTGTCTCTCCTCCTTGTCTCTGTGGGGATACTGTCTGTCTGTCTCTCCTCCTTGTCCCTGTGGGGATACTGTCTCTGTCTGTCTCTCCTCCTTGTCTCTGTGGGGATACTGTCTGTCTGTCTCTCCTCTTTGTCCCTGTGGGGATACTGTCTGTCTGTCTCTCCTCCTTGTCTCTGTGGGGATACTGTCTGTCTGTCTCTCCTCCTTGTCCCTGTGGGGATACTGTCTGTCTGTCTGTCTCCTCCTTGTCCCTGTGGGCATACTGTCTGTCTGTCTGTCTGTCTGTCTGTCTGTCTGTCTGTCTGTCTGTCTGTCTGTCTGTCTGTCTGTCTGTCTGTCTGTCGCTGTCTGTCTGTCTCTCCTCCTTGTCTCTGTGGGGATACTGTCTGTCTGTCTCTCCTCCTTGTCCCTGTGGGGATACTGTCTGTCTGTCTGTCTCCTCCTTGTCCCTGTGGGGATACTGTCTGTCTGTCTGTCTGTCTGTCTGTCTGTCTGTCTGTCTGTCTGTCTGTCTGTCTGTCTGTCCTCCTTGTCTCTGTGGGGATACTGTCTGTCTGTCTGTCTGTCTGTCTGTCTGTCTGTCTGTCTGTCTGTCTGTCTGTCTGTCTGTCTGTCTGTCTGTCTGTCTGTCTCTCCTCCTTGTCTCTGTGGGGATACTGTCTGTCTGTCTCTCCTCCTTGTCCCTGTGGGGATACTGTCTCTGTCTGTCTCTCCTCCTTGTCTCTGTGGGGATACTGTCTGTCTGTCTCTCCTCTTTGTCCCTGTGGGGATACTGTCTGTATGTCTCTCCTTGTCGCTGTGGGAATACTCTCTGTCTGTCTCTCCTCCTTGTCCCTGTGGGGATACTGTCTGTCTGTCTGTCTGTCTGTCTGTCTGTCTGTCTGTCTGTCTGTCTGTCTGTCTGTCTGTCTGTCTGTCTGTCTGTCTGTCTGTCTGTCTGTCTGTCTGTGTCCCTGTGTGGGTTCTGTCTGTCTGTCTCTCAGGCAGCATGTGTCTAGGGGAGGCATGTCAGAGTGTTGTTGAGTATCAATGTGTGAGAGACCAGACCACTCATCACTGAGAGCGACTCGAAACCAGAAACCTTGTCATTCCCACACCCCGTCAAAAACCCCTCCCAGCTAAACCTCTCCCAATCTCCTCAAGCTGGGATTTGTCTAGATCAATTTCATAATTCATTTTTCATTTGGAAATGTAATTATTATCTCTCACCATCCTCCCATCCTCCCATCCTCCCGTCATATCCCTGATTGTTACAGCCATCACCTGCAGTAGCAGATTATCAGCCAAATGAATTACCGGGTCACAGGTGAATTAAACGGTTGGCTGACTCCAATCATTCCCTGGGAAAAGTAGCTTAGCTTAAGTTTGTTTTTTAAGGAAGGAGAGTCTTGCAGAAAATCAGCTTTCCCTTTCTGCCTGATTCCCGCCTTTTCTGTGAGGTAATGGCTTCCTTTGAGAGAGACGGGATGGAAAGTGCTGATGCGGGTTAGCAGCGTGTGACGACGGCTATTTTCTGTGGTTAACCAAGCTCCTGAAGAGCTTGCCGTGTGTGTGTGTGTGTGTGTGTGTTAGTGTGAGAACATGAGCATGCGTGGGTGAGTGTGTGTACCTGCTTCTGTGTAGTGTGTGTGCCTGTTTGCATGCAATAGAGACGCATTGCTTGTAGAACAGTGGTTTATGGAAGCACACAGACACAGTCTGCGAGGTGTTTTTGAAGGACGTAAAGCAAACCGTCCATGAAGCGATGGCGGCCATTTTCCCCCTTCCCTTTCAATAGAAACCTCTCATATGATATTTCCCACATGGACAACCACAGCCGAGTTTGTAGCTGGGTCATTTCACAAAATGACTCCCTTTTGCGTCTCTTTGATATTTTATGTAGAAATTGTCCACCAATATTGCGTTTTAAAAGCCTGTTATATTAAATGAAGTGCGCTTTAATTTACGGTAGACCGCATGGAAAATTCAATACATTTTAAATTCTGCCCTGTCCCTAAATGTCCCTCTGTCCCTTTTAACCCACTAAACCCCAGCATTTCTCCAAGTCCTTGTAGCTTTGTTCTTATCTGCATGCAAATGGCGGGCTTAATAGTGCAATAACTTTTGTATTTTCCAGTCCGTTCTCTCTTTTATTTCTTCTTTTTTCTTCCTTTCTTTCAAAGAAAGACTTGAAAGCGAATGAGAGCAACAGACTAGGATAGTTGTGTCCTTGTAGCTTTGTTGTCGGTTGATGTTAGTCTCTCTGCACCCTCTTTGACTTTTGGGAGGTTTTAACCCAGTTATCCCAAGAATTTCTCCCAAGTTTTCACCATCATTGTAAAGCCCTAGTTATTTCATTGATCTGACAAAGTCATTTCAAATTTGTCACATGTGCCAAATACAAGTACACCTTAGAGTGAAATGCTTAATTACAAGACCTTAACCAACAATGCAGTTAAAAAAAAATTCAAGTAACAAATAATTAAAGAGCAGCAGTAAAATAACAATAGCGAGGCTATATACAGATGGTACCGGTACAGAGTCAATATGCGGGGCCACCACTTAGTCGAGGTAATTGAGATAATATGTACATACAGGTACGTGTAGAGTTATTAAAGTGACTATGCATAGATAATAATAGAGAGTAGCAGGAGCGTAAAAGGGGGGTAATTCATGTGATTAGTGATTCATTTTCAGAAGAAAAAATTACTTCTCCTTCATTTTAAGGTCAACCCTTGTTACGTGAACTGAACTCTCATAATATGGTCAACCTATTCCTTTTAAAATATTTCTTTCAAAAACCTTCGGCATCTAATAGTCAAATCATAGTGTAAAGCAGGTGAGCTGGTTCTACTCTTGTTGGCTGTTTTGTGGTGGAAAACTGAGTGGACGAGCATAACACATCAACCCTGTTACCCATAGACAGGTAAAACATTTTTTTTAACAATTTTTTAAAAGTTGGAGGTTCGTGATCTTTTTTTAACCTTGTGGAAGATCTGTCGATGTGCCGTTGAGCAGGGCGTTGACCCTGGTTGCTCCCGTGGGTCACTAGATGGGAGTCTATTAGATGACTAAATGTAATGTACATGTTGAGCGGCTTCACTGCAGGTAGATTGTCTGTTTTTCATATTCAATAAAAAAAAATAAAAAAATTGTAATAAAATAGTGTCTTTGGAAAGTGTTCAGACCCCTTGACTTTTTCCACATTTTGTTACGTTACAGCCTTATTCTAAAATGTATTAAATAAATAAAAATCCTCACTAATCTACACACAATACTCCATAATGACATAGTGAAAACAGGTTTTTAGAATTTTTTGCAAATGTATTAAAAACAAAAACCAGATACTTTATTTACATAATTATTCAGACCCTTTGCGATGAAACTATAAATTGAGCTCAGGTCCATCCTGTTTCCATTGATCATCCTTGAGATGTTTTTACAGCTTGATTGGAATCCACCTGTGGTAAATTCAATTGGTTGGACATGATTTGGAAAGGCACTAACCTGTCTATATAAGGTCCCACAGTTGGCAGTGCATGTCAGAGAAAAAAAACAAGCCATTAGGTCGAAGGAATTGTCCGTAAAGCTCAGAGACAGGATTGTGTAGAGGCATAGATCTGGGGAAGGGTACCAAAACATTTCTGCAGCATTGAAGGTGGCCTCCATCATTCTTAATTGGAATAAGTTTGGAACCACCAAGATTCTTCCTAGAGCTGGCCGACCGGCCAAACTGACCAATTGGGGGAGAAGTTCCTTGGTCAGGTAGGTGAACAAGAACCCGATGGTCACTCTGACAGAGCTCTAGAGTTTCTTTGGAGATGGAAGAATCTTCCAGAAGGACAACCATCTCTGTAGCACTCCAGCAATCAGGCCTTTATGGTACAGTGGCCAGAAAGAAGCCACTCCTCAGTAAAAGGCACATGACAGCCCACTTGGAGTTTGCCAAAAGGCACCAAAAGTCTCAGACCATGAGAAACAAGATTATCTTGATTGATGAAATCAAGATTGAACTCTTTGGCCTGAATGCCAAGGATCACGTCTGGAGGAAACCTGGTCCCATCCCAACGGTGAAGCATGGTGGTGGCAGCATCATGCTGTGGGGATGTTTTTCAACAGCAGGGACTGAGAGACTAGTCAGGATTTGAGGGAAAGATGAACAGAGCAAAGTACAGAGATATCCTTGATGAAATCCTGCTCCAGAGCGCTCATGACCTCATACTGGGGTGAAGGTTCACCTTCCAACAGGAAAATGACCCTAAGCACACAGCCAAGACAACGCAGGAGTGGCTGCGGGACAAGTCTCTGAATGTCCTTGAGTGGCCCAGCCAGAGTCCAGACTTGAACCCGATCTAACATCTCTGGAGAGACCTGAAAATAGCTGTGCAGCAACGCTCGCCATCCAACCTGACAGAGCTTGAGAGGATCGACAGAGAAGAATGGAAGAAACTCCCCAAATAAAGGTGTGCCAACCTTGAAGCGTCATACCCAAGAAGACTCGAGGCTGTAATCGCTGCCAAAGGTTCTTCAACAAAGTATTGAGTAAAGGTTCTGAATACCTATGTAAATGTTATATTTATAAGCAAACATTTCTATGTTTCGGCTATTCTAACATTTGGGCTATGAAAAGCCAACTGACATTTACTCCTGAGGTGCTGACCTGTTGCACCCTCGACAACCACTGTGATTATTATTATTTGGCCCTGCTGGTCATCTATGTCTTCCCTGTAACGCACAGCGCTGAGATTGCCTGCAATGACAACAAGCTCAATCCGATGATGCTGTGACACACCGCCCCAGACCATGACTGACCCTCCACCTCCAAATCGATCCCGCTCCAGAGTATAGGCCTCTGTGTAATGCTCATTCCTTCGACGATAAACACGAATCCGACCATCACCCCTGGTGAGACAAAACTGTGCCTCATCAGTGAAGAGCACTTTTTGCCAGTTCTGTCTGGTCCAGCGACGGTGGGTTGTTGCCAGTGATGTCTGGTGAGGACCTGCCTTACAACAGGCCTACAAGCCCTCAGTTCAGCCTCTCTCAGCCTATTGCGGACAGTCTGAGCACTGATGGAGAGATTGTGCATTCCTGGTGTACCTCGGGCAGTTGTTGTTGGCATCCTGTGCCTGTCCCACAGGTGTGATGTTCGGATGTACCGAGCCTGTGCAGGTGTTGTTACATGTGGTCTGCCACTGCGAGGACGATCAGCTGTCCGTCATGTCTCCCTGTAGCGCTGTCTTATGCGTCTCGCAGTACGGACATTGCAATTTATTGCCCTGGCCACATCTGCAGTCCTCATGCCTCCTTGCAGCATGCCTAAGGCACGTTCACGCAGATGAGCAGGGACCCTGGGCATCTTTATTTTGCTGTTTTTCAGAGTCGGTAGAAAGGCCTCTTTAGTGTCCTAAGTTTTCAGAACTGTGACCTTAATTGCCTACCGTCTGTAAGCTGTTAGTGTCTTAACGACTGTTCCACAGGTGCATGTTCATTAATTGTTTATGGTTCATTGAACAAGCATGGGAAACAGTGTTTAAACCCTTTACAATGAAGATCTGTGAAGTTATTTGGATTTTTACAAATTATCTTTGAAAGACAGTGTGTGTGTGTATGTATGTATGTATGTATGTATGTATGTATGTATGTATGTATGTATGTATGTATGTATGTATGTATGTATGTATGTATGTATGTATGTACACACACACATACACACATCCACACACACACACACACACATACATACACACACGCACACACTACCATTCAAAAGTTTGGGGTCACTTAGAAATGTCCATGTTTTTGAAAGAAAACCACGTTTTTTTGGTCCATTAAAATAACATCAAATTGATCGGAAGTACAATGTAGATATTGTTAATGTTGTAAATTACTATTGTAGCTGGAAACGGCTGATTTCTTTTATGGAATATCTACATAGGCGTACAGAGGCCCATTATCAGCAACCATCACTCCTGTGTTCCAATGGCACGTTGTGTTAGCTAATCCAAGTTTATCATTTTAAAAGGCTAATTGATCATTAGAAAACCCATTTGCAATTGTGCTAGCACAGCTGAAAACTGTTGTACTGATTAAAGAAGCAATAAAATTGGCCTTCTTTTAGACTAGTTGAGTATCTGGAGCATCAGCATTTGTGGGTTTCGATTACAGGCTCAAGATGGCCAGAAACAAAGAACTTTCTTCTGAAACTCGTCAATCTATTCTTGTTCTGAGAAATGAAGGCTATTCCATGCGAGAAATTGCCAAGAAACTGAAGATCTCGTACAACGCTGTGTACTACTCCCTTCAGAGAATAGCACAAACTGGCTCTAACCAGAATAGAAAGCGTGGGAGGCCCCGGTGCACAACTTAGGCGTCTGTTTGAGAAACAGATGCCTCACAAGTCCTCAACTGGGAGCTTCATTAAATAGCATCCCGGAGTCGCCTCTTCACTGTTGACGTTGAGACTGGTGTTTTGCGGGTACTATTTAATGAAGCTGCTAAACTTGGATTAGCTAACACAACAAGCCATTGGAACACAGGAGTGATGGTTGCTGATAATGGGCCTCTGTACGCTTATATAGATATCCCATAAAAAATCTGCCGTTTCCAGCTACAATCGTCATTTACAACATTAACAATGTCTACACTATATTTCTGATCAATTTGATGTTATTTTAATGGCTAAAAAATGTGCTTTTCTTTCAAAAACAAGGACATTTCTAAGTGACCCCAAACTTTGAACGGTAGTGTATGTATGTGTATATATATATTACTTCTTGCATTCAATTGTCCCTGCCTGTTACACACAACCCACTTCCATTCCCCCTGTCGTAAGGGGATTTATGGCTGATTTTAAGATGAAATCCTCAAACCTGTTACTTTATCTGGCACATACTGTAATCATTTTTTTTGTTTAGCCTTTTGAGATGGGAAAACATGTTTTTTATTAAACTGAACATGTGCTCTTCATGACAGAATGTTTAAATTAGGTGAAATAATAAATTCAATTTCGTGGGATGACCCAGCTAAGTTCATCTACAAGCGAATGAAGGGTTTAATAGCGTAATACCTTTTGTCTTTTCCAGCCCATTCTCTCATTTATCGCTTCCCTTTTCTTCCTGTCTTTTAAAGGGGGATTTGAGAACGATGGAGTAGTGGCGTGGACTCCTTGTAGCTTTGTTGTCGGTTGATATTTGAGCATATTGAATGATGTGTTAATCAGAAATCTGCTGACATCATTTCCTCCTGGCGGGGTCTCTTGGGGATGGGAGGCCATTAAACATCTCAAAGCGTCATTTTCCCCTCAGGAAGTACAAGTGTATTTGTTTTGATCTTATCTTTGCATTTTTGAAGAGCTCTCTACTAATGCACTATTCATGAGACGACGACGACAACAACAAAAAGGTTCCATTTTCTGGAAATGTATTCATGTTTTATCTCCGTACTCACCAAGGACGAATTCTACTTCCACATAAGTAGCATATTTAGTTCAAAAGAGCCTCTTGTTGGTGTTGTTAACATTGACTGGCAAATACGCCGTTTAGGCAACCGATCCGAGACAACAGAGCTAACAACAATAGCTAGCGGCTATGCGTCCTATCCCCTCTCCCCTGTATTCTCCTGTTTACAAAGTCAAGGTAGAGCGCGATGTCTCCATTTGCCATGCTGCACAGAGTACCATTACAATACCCCATGGGAACATAACAGAATGGATGTGTTAGGAAGTAAAACTCCCACACAATGAGAGTGTGCTGCTGGAGACATTTCGCTTGGTTACTGTGTGCCTACAGCCTAGCTGGGTGAGCACACACAGGCACACAGATACTGCAATTAGACAGGCAGGCCAATTCTGTTTAATTTTCACTGATTTGTCTTTTGACCAATCGGATCAGCTCTTTAAAAGATCTGATTTGAAGTAGATCTGATGTGATTGCTCAAAAGACCAATTAGTGGAGAAACAAATATCAGAATTGGACTGCCTGTGTAAACGCAGCTAGACACTCACTCACACACACACACTCACACACACACACTCACACACACACACACACACACACACTTGTGTTAAACCCCTAGAGAGCAGCTGTGTGTTCTGATGTGATGGCCTGCAGTCTGATGTACTAAAGGCCGCCCTCACAGTGACCACAGTAATGATGCTATTAATTGCTAGCTCTGAGCTACTCTGCACACACACAAACACACACACACACACCGCTCTCAAGGCCAATCCGCAGTTACTGGTATGAGTGTGAATCAGAAGCGCTATGGGTATCCCCACTGTCAACACACACACACTGTCTCACACACATACACACCCACTGTTAAAATCCCCGTAACACACACTCAGTCAGATCACAGACATCGCTTCAAACACACACCTTGCTCAAATACCCCTTCCCCGGGCCCCACCTGCACACACCCACACATACTGCCCCTAACGTCCCACCTGCACACACCCACACATACTGCCCCTAACGTCCCAAATCACACACCCACACATACTGCCCCTAACGTCCCACCTGCACACACCCACACATACTGCCCCTAACGTCCCACCTGCACACACCCACACATACTGCCCCTAACGTCCCACCTTCACACACCCACACATACTGCCCCTAACGTCCCAAATCACACACCCACACATACTGCCCCTAACGTCCCACCTGCACACACCCACACATACTGCCCCTAACGTCCCACCTGCACACACCCACACATACTGCCCCTAACGTCCCAAATCACACACCCACACATACTGCCCCTAACGTCCCAAATCACACACCCACACATACTGCCCCTAATGTCCCACCTTCACACACCCACACATACTGCCCCTAACGTCCCAAATCACACACCCACACATACTGCCCCTAATGTCCCACCTTCACACACCCACACATACTGCCCCTAACGTCCCAAATCACACACCCACACATACTGCCCCTAACGTCCCAAATCACACACCCACACATACTGGCCCTAACGTCCCACCTGCACACACCCACACATACTGCCCCTAACGTCCCAAATCACACACCCACACATACTGCCCCTAACATCCCAAATCACACACCCACACATACTGCCCCTAACATCCCAAATCACACACCCACACATACTTCCCCTAACATCCCAAATCACACACCCACACATACTGCCCCTAACATCCCACCTGCACACACCCACACATACTGCCCCTAACGTCCCAAATCACACACCCACACATACTGCCCCTAACGTCCCACCTGCACACACACCCACACATACTGCCCCTAACGTCCCAAATCACACACCCACACATACTGCCCCTAATGTCCCACCTTCACACACCCACACATACTGCCCCTAACGTCCCAAATCCCACACATACTGCCCCTAACGTCCCAAATCCCACACATACTGCCCCTAACGTCCCAAATCCCACACATACTGCCCCTAACGTCCCAAATCCCACACATACTGCCCCTAACGTCCCAAATCCCACACATACTGCCCCTAACGTCCCAAATCCCACACATACTACCCCTAACGTCCCAAATCCCACACATACTGCCCCTAACGTCCCAAATCCCACACATACTGCCCCTAACGTCCCAAATCCCACACATACTGCCCCTAACGTCCCAAATCACACACATACTGCCCCTAACGTCCCAAATCCCACACATACTGCCCCTAACATCCCAAATCCCACACATACTGCCCCTAACGTCCCAAATCCCACACATACTGCCCCTAACGTCCCAAATCCCACACATACTGCCCCTAACGTCCCAAATCCCACACATACTGCCCCTAACGTCCCACCTGCACACACCCACACATACTGCCCCTAACGTCCCACCTGCACACACCCACACATACTGCTCCTAACGTCCCAAATCCCACACATACTGCCCCTAACGTCCCAAATCCCACACATACTGCCCCTAACGTCCCAAATCACACAATGGAGAGTTAACAACCTGTATATTTTCTTGTTTGAGCCCTGGGCCTCAAACCACGGGATGTCCTATAGCTAGGTACAGTAATAGGTCAATCAATGTTCCTGCTACAGCAGCAAAATAATCCTGTAGCAACAGGAAATGTGAATTATTATGTGGATTTTAATTAATGGACATTTTTGGAAGGGGTTGATCGATGTTTTGTTCGGGAAAATAATCACGTCTGAAGCCTTTTTTTAACCTCAAGTACACTACAAGTTCTACTGCGACAGGGTGATCAAATACACTACAAGTTCTCCTGCGACAGGGTGATCAAATACACTACAAGTTCTCCTGCGACAGGGTGATCAAATACACTACAAGTTCTCCTGCGACAGGGTGATCAAATTAAGATCCATCTGTAGGTCCTCTTCAACATCGTATAGTGCTTCAACTGGTCGTGTGTGTGTGCGTGTGCGTGTGCGTGTGTGTGCGCGCGTGCGTGCGTAGGTTTGTGTTCATCACTCGAGGCCTATGTTTGTGAGATGATCCGATCATTTCAGACTGCGGTGAATCAGGCGATGGTTTCAGTTTTGTGAAAGACCATCCTGCACCGTCACTCATCTAGCCATCGGTTTCCACTTCAGCGACTGTGGTGAAAAAGCTTTCCAGAATAGAGCTTCTGCATCAGTTTAAACTATATTTGACTGGCCAGTTTAGCCGTGTGAGAGGAAGGCTTCTCTGTGAGAGGAAGATGTCTACGCAATGTGCTCAAACTGATAATGAAATGGAGAGTATCACTTCTCATGACGTCTCCTCTCGATAGAACACACACACACACAGTACTAGAGAAAAGGGAAGTTGTGCAACCACTGAGAAGGCTGGAGACTTGATAACAGTCTGATAAGGGCTCTTCTCACTTTCTCTCACCATTGAGGTGTGGGGCTGTGTACTGTAACACTTGGAAACTAAACCGTGCCATCCGCTGATAGTGACAGAGAAGACGGTATTCATCTGCACTTGTTTCAGTACTGGTGAAGCGTACGGTAGAATAGAGGATTTAGTATGGGAGTCCGAGTATGGGAGTTAGTGCTTTGGAATTGAATGGGGGAGTCAATGCATTGGAATTGAACGAAGGTCTATGTAGTGAAGTCTATAGACCTGTGTTGGCTGGGAGGCTTTACTGACTGTGAGGGGGAAAAAGGTCCTTTGCTTTTATCACCTCCTCTACAGTGGGATTAGCCATTAACTTTTATGGACTAGACTGGCCAGGGGGACGTCTAGAGGTGCTTTCGCCCCCACACAGAGCACCTAAGGCGGGCTGCGGTTACCAAGAGCTCAGCCTGTTTCTCACGTTTCAACCCCCTGGAGCTCTACTAGTAAGACAGGAATTGATTTGGACTGAAGTACGGTCTACTGGCAACTCTACTGTGCTTCCAGATCACCTGAAAGGTGTAAGGGATCCTAAAGGGAATCTTGGATACGCACAGTCTGCTTGGTGTGACTCTGTAAGTTGCACAAGTTAGCCTGCGACCCTACATGTTTGTCTGAGAGGTCAGGACTCAGCCACATGAACATGGCCCGTGCTTACTGCCCTTGTTTCCATGGCAGAAGAAGGACTGAGGTAAGAGAAGGTGGTTGGAGGGAGGGAGGGAGGGAGGGAGGGAGGGAGGGAGGGAGGGAGGGAGGGGTGACAGCATGGGAGAATAGGTGTCTTGGTTCAGGGCATGTGTGGACAGGCTGTGGAATGTGTGTGATTATTAGTGTGTGTGTGTGCGTGTGTGTGTCTATTGCTGTGTGCGTACTGTACATGCAGGAGCACATGTGCACATGTGTTTGCACAGTTGTAATCTGTCTGGACAGATCCCTTCCGTTCCTACAGCTCACCTGATTTATTGTGAAAATGTAGCCTGTAGCTCAGTTTCACTAGAGAAGAATCATTCTGTAGTATTGACCTCGGTGTGCTTCAGCAGCTAGCCTCTCTTTCTCCTATACCTCCAGCACTATGGATCTACTCCCTAACTGCCATTGAAGGGATCCTAAAAAAAGAGCGTCATTAATCACAATATACGTCTGTAGGTTATTTATTTTCCGCAGTGTACCTAGGGGTAACTTTCTTTCTTTCTTTCGCTCTGTCTGTCTGTCTGTGGAGTTTACATTGTCCCCGTTCCTGGCACACTGTAGACTGTTGTCCTTTTCTGACTCCTTCAGGAACTGGAGCCTCGGAGCAAAAGCATATTCCACCTGGTGCCAAGATTCTCCGTTGTGTTGTGTTTGGTTAAGGCAGATGATATGAGTTTCTTGTGCATTGAGGAGAGTGATAGCCTATGATTTTCTATGGGTCCATCTGCTTCTCTCTGTCATTGATGGTTTGTTAGTTAAACATGATGCTTTTGCCTTTTTAGATGTTTTTCTGTACACTCGGCTCCTAAACACAAGCTGTCAGGTAATCAACACCCAGAATGCATTGGTAATAACACAACATCATGACATTTGATTGGTTAATGCATTGCTGTAATAGACAGAATGGGGATAATATATGGGTATGTGGTCATAGTGGCTTTTCTGGCTGTAAAGATATGTTTCTGAAGATGGCTGTGGTCTAAGCATGGGCTTTAAAGATATGTTTCTGAAGATGGCTGTGGTCTAAGCATGGGCTTTAAAGATATGTTTCTGAAGATGGCTGTGGTCTAAGCATGGTGTCACGTCCTGGCCAGTATAAGGTTAATTGTTTTTGTAGTTTGGTCAGGACGTGGCAGAGGGTATTTGTTTTATGTGGTTCGGGGTGGTGTGTTTGTGTAAAGGGTGTTTGATTTAGTATTTCCGGGTTTTTGGTTGATGGTCTATGTGTTTGTATTCTATGGTTAGTCTGGTGTGTGTGTTTCTATGTTTGGTTAATTGGGGTTGGGACTCTCAGTTGAAGGCAGGTGTTGTCTATCTGCCTTTGATTGAGAGTCCCATATATTAGGGTGTGTTTGTGTGTGTGATTTGTGGGTGATTGTTCTGTGTTGAGCTTTGCTTTGCCAGACTGTTTGTTAGTTGTTCGTTTTTTCGGTTTTGTTATGTTGTATGTTCATTTTTGAAGATAATTAAAAATCAAGATGAGCATTCACGTACCTGCTGCGTTTTGGTCCTCCATTTCTACCAACGACAACTGTGACACATGGGCTTTAAAGATATGTTTCCAAAGCTGGCAGTGGTCTAAGCATGGGCAGTTTCCCCACAAACATACATTTAATTCTGACAAACATACAATTTAAGCTTTTCGCTCAATCACTTGAGCGTTAGTTGATGGGATACAGTTGAAGTCGGAAGTTTACGTACACCTTAGCCAAATACATTTAAACTCAGTTTTTCACAATTCCTGACATTTAATCCTAGTAAAGATTCCCTGTCTTAGGTCAGTTAGGATGACTACTTTACTTTAAGAATGTGAAATGTCAGAAAAATAGTAGCAAGAATGATTTATTTCAGCTTTTATTTCTTTCATCAGATTCCCAGTGGGTCAGAAGTTTACATACACTCAATTAGTATTTGGTAGCATTGCCTTTAAATTGTTTAACTTGGGTCAAACATTTTGGGTAGCCTTCCACAAGCTTCCCACAATAAGTTGGGTGAATTTTTGCCCATTCCTCCTGACAGAGCTGGTGTAACTAAGTCAGGTTTGTAGGCCTCCTTGCTCGCACACGGTTTTTCAGTTCTGCCCACACATTTTCTATAGTATTGAGGTCAGGGCTTTTTGATGGCCACTCCAATAGCTTGAATTTGTTGTCCTTAAGCCATTTTGCCACAACTTTGGAAGCATGCTTGGGGTCATTGTCCATTAGGAAGACCCATTTGCGACCAAACTTAAACTTACCGACTGATGTCTTGAGATGTTGCTTCAATATATCCACAATTTTCCTTCCTCATCTTCACAAGGTCCTTTGCTGTTGTTCTGGGATTGATTTGCAATTTATCGCACCAAAGTACGTTCATCTCTAGGCGTCTCCTTCCTGAGCGGTATGACGGCTGCGTGGTCCCATGGTGTTTATACTTGCGTGCTATTGTTTGTACAGATGAATGTGGTACCTTCAGGCGTTAGAAATACCTCCCAAGGATGAACCAGACTTGTGGAGGTTACAATTTGTTTTCTGAGGTCTTGGCTGATTTCTTTTGATTTCCCCATGATGTCAAGCAAAGAGGCACTGAGTTTGAAGGTAGGCCTTGAAATACATCCACAGGTACACCTCCAATCGACTCAAATTATGTCAATTAGCCTATCAGAAGCTTCTAAATGACAAATTACGTGTCCTGCACAAAGTAGATGTGTCATAAGCATAGTAAGGGACAGACCAAGGCGCAGCGGGTATAGTGCTCATCTTCTTTCTTTAATTAGAGTGAACACTCAAACAAAATAAACAAACGACCAAACCGTTCCGTAAGGCACACGGCTATACAGAAAACAACCACCCACAAACCCAAAGGAAAAAAGAGCTGCCTAAGTATGGCTTCCAATCAGAGACAACGGAAGACACCTGCCTCTGATTGGAAACCATACTCGGCCCCACATAGAAAACGAACATAGAAAATGAAAACTAGAACAAATCCCCTCTAAATAAACCAACCCCAAAACACACAAAAACCACACCACCTGCCACGCCCTGACCATACTACAATGACAAATGACCCCTTTACTGGTCAGGACGTGACAAGATGTCCTAACTGACTTGCCAAAACTATAGTTTGTTAACAAGAAATTTGTGGAGTGGTTGAAAAACGAGTTTTAATGACTTCCGACTTCAACTGTATTTGCATATCTCTCTCAGTGACTGTTGTCTTTCATGGTTGCTGTCACTGACCCAGTAACTCACGTCTCCAGTTACTTTGTGATTGGCAGAGTTTTGATCTGCTAGCGTTTTGAAACGAGACCGTTTTCTTCTTCATTTGAAGGAATTCTTGTTTAATCGTTTGAAGGCAGACTGCTCAGTGGGAGTCTGGGAGTAAAGATAGTCTACACTATTATTGAGCAGCCTGTTTATCCCATGTAACGGCCGATAACTGTTATATTAAATATGAAAGGCTTCATTCTTTCTCTTTTTCTAAATCAGACACAATATGAATTCATAGATCAACTGTATTTGTACGTGATGGCAGACTCAATGGAATGAATATAAATTGTATTCCAAGTTGCCGCTGCGGCCCTTGATGGGCTTCAGAATTGGGTTTTCATAACCGATACAAATATGAATTGAAAAATGGATAGGTAAATATGTGGTGAAAAGAAAATGATACCTGATCGTTTGGCCAGAACTCCCGGTCATTAAACAGCCTGACACTGCAGAAACAGACACAGTACACTACTGAGAACGAAGACTGTTGATGCTATGATGTCATTCACGCTCCGCTGTAGCACTGAAACCGTGGCGATGGGGACGGTAGAGGGGCTGGGAAGGAGGAGCTTAGTCTGATGGCTGACCTGTTATTTGGGATCAAAGGGGAAGGGAGGACAAGCCGTGCAAAGAGGGAGGGAAACGATGGGCTCGCTCAAGCATGACACCCCTCCTCCAGGGTGTGTGTGTGTGTGTGTGTGTGTGTGTGTGTGTGTGTGTGTGTGTGTGTACAGGACAAAAAAACATTGTGCAAACAGTACCAGTTTATGTACAGTACGAAGGTGTTTAGATGTGAGCAAGTGTGTGTATGTTTTTTAATCACAGTGATTCCAGCCGATATTCAACACAGTCCATTGAGTTCCTTTAAAAGGCTCTGTAAAACCAGTGAGATCAGTATACAGTCCATACAAGTTGATGGTAGTGGAAAAGTTTCCCTTTTTGTGGTTTCAGGGTGACCTTTCTATGACCCAGTGTTGGAGCTGTCTATTTTAAAAGCTGCCCTAGTTGACTCATTTGGCCAGGGTGTGTGTGTGTGTGTGTGTGTGTGTGTGTGTGTGTGTGTGTGTGTGTGTGTGTGTGTGTGTGTGTGTGTGTGTGTGTGTGTGTGTGTGTGTGTGTGTGTGTGTGTGTGTGTGTGTGTGTGTGTGTGTGTGTGTGTGTGTTGTCTGTCTACGATATGTGTACCTGTGAGTGTTGATAAGCTGTGTGGTTTTCTTTCTGCTGGTATTACTGTCTCCCATGGTAACATGGCACATTAAACCTGTTTAATCCACGCCTGAGCTCAGATCAGTCAACAGACTCAGTGTGTTTGTATGTTGTTGCAGAACATGTGTGTGTTGGGGTGTTTGTGAGTCTCTCTCTAGGTTTCTTTCCATCTGTCGACAGTGTAATTGTGTCTGCCTGTCTGTGGCTCTGAGTGTGTCTGTGCAGTGCAGTTCTGTCTGTCTGTGATGTTGGGTGTGTCTGTGCAGCTCTGTCTGTCTGTGATGTTGGGTGTGTCTGTGCAGTTCTGTCTGTCTGTGATGTTGGGTGTGTCTGTGCAGTGCAGTTCTGTCTGTCTGTGATGTTGGGTGTGTCTGTGCAGTTCTGTCTGTCAGTGATGTTGGGTGTGTCTGTGCAGTTCTGTCTGTCTGTGATGTTGGGTGTGTCTGTGCAGTGCAGTTCTGTCTGTCTGTCTGTGATGTTGGGTGTGTCTGTGCAGTTCTGTCTGTCTGTGATGTTGGGTGTGTCTGTGCAGTGCAGTTCAGTCTGTGATGTTGGGTGTGTCTGTGCAGTGCAGTTCTGTCTGTCTGTGATGTTGGGTGTGTCTGTGCAGTTCTGTCTGTCAGTGATGTTGGGTGTGTCTGTGCAGTTCTGTCTGTCTGTGATGTTGGGTGTGTCTGTGCAGTGCAGTTCTGTCTGTCTGTGATGTTGGGTGTGTCTGTGCAGTTCTGTCTGTCTGTGATTTTGGGTGTGTCTGTGCAGTTCTGTCTGTCTGTGATGTTGGGTGTGTCTGTGCAGTGCAGTTCTGTCTGTGATGTTGGGTGTGTCTGCAGCTCTGTCTGCCTGTGTTTTTTTTGTGTATTTTCTGGGTGAGTCTTGCATTAGTCATAAGTGATGTCAACAGAAGCTTTGTGTCATTCGTATGGATGTTGTTTCAGAACGTGAGTTTGTGTGAGTGTGAGCACCACTATACACCACTCTTGGTTATACCCTTTGCCGTTTCACCAGGGTCTCATGTTAATTCCAGCAGCCATAATACATGATTCCCCCTTCAGCTCTCTGAGTCATGAGCTGTCAATGAGAGGTGTGACTTGAGCGTCTCTCTCTCTCTCTCTCGACGTCCACGTCCTCGGCGCCCGGGGAACAGTGGGTTAACTGCCTTGCTCATGGGCAAGCGGCAGGTTTTTACCTTGTCATGGGAAAATATGTTTACATTGCCAAAGCAAGGCTATGTGCACTGAGTCTGTACATAGTGAAAGATGTCCTTCATTTTGGGTCAGTCACAGTGATCAGGTATTCTGCCACTGTGTACTCTCTGTTTAGGGCCAAATAGAATTCTAGTTTGCTCTGTTTTTTGGTGAATTCTTTCCAATGTGTCAAGTAATTATCTTTTTGTTTTCTTGTGATTTGGTTGGGTCTAATTGTGTTGCTGTCCTGGGGCTCTGTGGGGTCTGTTTGGGTTTGTGAACAGAGCCCCAGGACCCGCTTGCTTAGGGGACTCTTCTCCAGGTTTATTTCTCTGTAGGTGATGGCTTTGTTATGGAAAGTTTGGGAATTGCTTCATTTTAGGTGATTGAAGAATTTAACGTCTCTTTTCTGGATTTTGATAATTAGCGGGTATCGGCCTAATTCCGCTCTGCATGCGTTATTTGGTGTTTTACGTTGTACATGGAGGATATTTTTGCAGAATTCTGCATGCAGTCTCTCAATTTGGTGTTTGTCCCATTTTGTGAATTCTTGGTTGGTGAGCGGACCCCAGACCTCACAACCATGAAGGGCAATGGGTTCTATAACTAATTCAAGTATTTTTTGCCAGATCCTAATTGCTATGTCAAATCTTGCCTTGTCTCCCACAAAGATGTGAACGATCTGAAAGTTACCTGTGGGGCTGATGTTTAGGCCGAGGTATGTATAGTTTTTTTGTGTGCTCTAGGGCAATGGTGTCTAGATGGAATTTGTATTTGTGGTCCTGGGAACTGGACCTTTTTTTTTTTAGAACACCCTTGTTTTTGCCATACTGAGATTTACTGTCAGGGCCCAGGTCTGACAGAATCTGTGCAGAATATCTAGGTGCTGCTGTAGGCCCTCCTTGGTTGGGGACAGAAGCACCAGATCATCAGAAAACAGTAGACATTTGACTTCAGATTCTAGTAGGGTGAGGCCGGTTGCTGCAGACTGTTCTAGTGCCCTCGCCAATTCTTTGATATATATGTTGAAGAGGGTGGCGCTTAAGCTGCATCCCTGTCTCATCCTCTAGCCCTGAGGAAAGAAATGGGTGTGTTTTTTGCCAATTTTAACAGCACACTTGTTGTTTGTGTACATGGATTTTATAATGTCGTATGTTTTCATGCATTCATCCACTTTTCATGCATTTGTGTAGCAGACCCTCATGCCAAATTGAGTCAAAAGCTTTTTTTTAAATCAACAAAGCATGAGAAGACTTTGCCTTTGTTTTGGTTTGTTTGTTTGTCAATTAGGTTGTGCAGGGTGAATATGTGGTCTGTTATTTGGTAAAAAGCCAATTTGACATTTGCTCAGGATGTTGTTTTCGCTGAAGATATGTACAAGTCTGCTGTTAATGATAAGGCAGAGGATTTTCCCAAGGTTGCTGTTGACGCATATCGCACGGTAGTTATTTTGGGGATTGGGGTGATCAGTCCTTGGTTCCAAATATTGGGGAAGATGCCAGAGCTGAGGATGATGTTAAAGAGCTTAAGTATAGCCAATTAGATTTTGTGGTCTGTGTATTTGATCATTTCATTTAGGATACCATCAACACCACAGGTCTTTTTGGGTTGGAGGGTTTGTATTTTGTCTTGTAGTTCATTCAATGTAATTGGAGAATCCAGTGGGTTCTGGTAGTCTTTAGTAGATGATTCTAGGATTTGTATTTGATCATGTACAGTATATGGTTTTGCTGTTTATTCTTTGTTGAAGAGCCAAAAAGATTGGAGAAGTGGTTTATCCACACATCTCTGTATTGGATAGATAATTTTCTCAGAAGTGGTTCGATTCTATGGATTCTTCAATTACATTGAGCTTATTTCTGACGAGCTGTTTCATCTTTTTCCGTAGTGTATTTCTGTATTAGTGATTCACCATAGTGAAGCTGTAGGCTCAGGTTTTCTACTACGAGGTTTACACCTTCACTATTAAAGTGAAACATTTTGTCCAGGAAATTGTCGAGAAGGGATTGAATTTGTTTTTTGGTAGATTTCCACACTACTCTCCTTCCATCTATAGCATTTCTTAATATTATTCAGCTCTGGCTTTGATGCCTCATGATTGAGCAAAGCTCTGTTCAAGTAGAGTGTGATTTTGCTGTGATCTGATAGGGGTGTCAGTGGACTGACTGTGAATGCTCTCTCTTTCCCCTCTCTCTCTTTCCCCTCTCTCTCTCTTTCGCCTCTCTCTTTCTCCTCTCTTTCCATTGCCCTCTCTCTGTCTCGCCCTCTCTCGCTCTATTTCCCCTCTCTCTCTCGTTCCCCTCTCTCTCTCTCGTTCCCCTCTCTCTCTCTCTCGTTCCCCTGCCTCCTCTCTCTCTCTTTCCTCTCTCTCTAACTATGACTGTTTTGCTTTCTTCCTCTCTCTTCCACACCGTCAGACTCTCAGAATCTCTCTTTCCTTCTGTCTTGCATGCTTTCATTTTCTCTCCACTTGCCTCTGTCTCTCGCTCGCTCTCTCTTCCTCCTCCCCCTCTCCCTCCCTCCTTCCTTCTCGCTGGTCGCGCCAGCCGCCAAGCAGCAGCCCACAGCAGCAGCGGTTGCGGCAGTCACTCTCTTTCCTTTCAGTCTGTCCTCAGACAGTTTTCGCTGTGTGAGTGTGTGTGTGTGAGTGTGTGTGTGCTGCTCGTGAGTGAGTGTGTGTGTGTACCTGCTGGTATGCACCAGAGGGGAGCGGGGAAAGGGGTGTGGATATAGCGTTACGCGGACTACAGGAGACTGTGTATACGGAGGATATGAAGGGAGAATACTCCGGAGAACAGTGAGTAGAGGGACTACTCAACCCTCTCTGTAGCCCAGCTCTGTCTCTGTCTGGGGAAGACTGGCCACAATACTGGGGGAATGTAAGTGGCTTCCTCCTCTTAGCTTTACTGTGTGTGTGTGTGTGTGTGTGTGTGTGTGTGTGTGTGTGTGTGTGTGTGTGTGTGTGTGTGTGTGTGTGTGTGTGTGTGTGTGTGTGTGTGTGTGTGTGTGTGTGTGTGTGTGTGTGTGTGTGTGTGTGTGTGTGTGGTAGTTTTTGATTACATAGTTTTTGATTACATTTGTGCCTGCTTGATAGTGTGTGTGTAGCCTTTGTGCAGTTTACAATACAATACATGTGTTGTATGATTATGACTAATCCCTGCAGTAATGGAGAGCACCAGAGGACAACTATCCACCCACAACACACATACATCTGTATACTAAATTCATACAGGACACACACACACAGTTATTCTCCCAGCTGTGTCCAGTTGGCAATGCACTGTCACCCCCAGTATAGGAGGTTCAATAGAACTAGGGTACTGGAGGAAGACCATTTAGCCCAGCTATGTAATAGAGGGGAAGCGCTGGCCTTCAGCACTCCAAACACTACCTTGACCTGCCCATGTTTGTTATCTTGTGTTGTGTGCTAGACAAACTGTTTGCAATGCTACTTTCTGTTGACGAAGGAGTGGGTGTGATCTGTGGGCGTGATCTGTGGGCGTGACCTGTGGGCGTGATCTGTGTGTGTGATGTGTGTGTTTGCTGCTGGGGGGGGGAAGAGTGTGTGATGCAGTTTTTATAGAAGTGGGGGGTTGTTTTGCGAGTGTGTTGGTCTATTCTTTATAGGAGAATGTGTGTGTGTGTGCGCGTGTGCACACGCTTGTGTGTGTTAGCAAGAGTGCTGTGTGATGGGTGATCTGCCGTGTTCCTTTTTAAAAGACAGCAAAGGAGAGCATAGATCTAAAGTTTCTTTCTACCCCTGAACATGAGTGGGGCAAAGAGTGAGGAGAGATGTCGAGAGAAAGGGAGCGAGAGAGAAAGAGAGAAAGGGAGCGAGAGGGCGATCGGAGTGAGACCATCATAATCAGTCCTCCCTGATGCTGGAAGAGAATGAATGAAGAGCATCATTTGTCTCCCTCTCTTTTTCCCATCTCCTTCTCTTCTTATTTTCTTTGATCCTGTGTTAGATTCCAGCTCCCTGGAGCTTCATTACATTTTAAGCTGTAGTCGTGAAGACTTAGAAAATGATGCTAAGGAATGGATTTCCGTGGCTATTTACCATACGGCCCGTTTTGGACCAGGTAATGACTACATGCGTTAGAGTGCGTTCCAAATAGCACCCTATTCCCTATACAGTGCACTACTTTTGATAGTGCTCTGTTCAAAAGTAGTGCACTATATCGGGAACAGGGTGCCTTTTGGAACGCAAAGAGTGCATAGGGATATTATAATGGTCAACCTCAAGCTGTTTTTCTGAGAAACCCCCTATTCCAGCTCTTATTAGTGACTGTTGTGCACAGTGCAGCCATTTGAGAGTGCTGTGTTCTCCCCCCTGTTGGAACAGTCATCTGTAATGTATGTGAATGCGTCCCAAATGGCACCCTATGCCCTATTTAGTACACTACTTTTGACCCAAATAGTGCACTAGGGAAAAGGATGCCATTTGGGATGCAAAATGTCTCCACAGGTCTTTGGCCTTGTGTCGGGTTCTGTCTAGCAGGGTGCTGTGTTAGAAGAATGGTTCAGTGTATGGCTGTTAGGAGCCCATAGGGCTCTGGGCTGTAGCAGTGTGGTGTTGTTCTGTGTGTGTGTGTGTGTGTGTGTGTGTGTGTGTGTGTGTGTGTGTGTGTGTGTGTGTGTGTGTGTGTGTGTGTGTGTGTGTGTGTGTGTGTGTGTGTGTGTGTGTGTGTGTGTGTGTGTGTGTGTGTGTGTGTGTTTTCAGGAAAAGGCTCTGGGGGGAAATAATGGATCAAAGGTCAGCAGACAGGATGTGCCCTTTTTTATCAGATACAGGGGGACTGCTCAGGGCGAGGAGTGGGACAAGATGAAGGAGAGCGAGAGTGATGGGGAGAGTGTGATAGAGAGAGTTGTAGAGGGAGAGTTGTAGGGAAGAGAGAGTAGAAGAGTTGTGGGGGGGAGAGTGAGGGAGGTAGGAGGAGAGAGAGAGCGGGTGGTAGGGGGAGAGAGTTGTAGGGGGAGAGGTAGAGAGAGTTGTAGGGAGAGAGAGAGAATGCACTCGGGAGGGAGGGAGGGAGGTAACAAAATGCAAGACTTGAACAAAAGTTGATGTCAACCCAAATCGATATCTCATTACATCCAAACTAGGAACCATATACAGGGTCAGCGTGGCTGGCTAAGAGCTGTCCTGAGCTTGTCCCATCGTCCCGTGGTGCGCTATAGTAGGAATGGCAGCTCTGGGGGCATTCTCTCCTCTCGCTCTCTCTCGCTCTTTCTCTGTATTTGTCTCTTCCTGTCCACACACGCTTATCCACCTGGGGATATCATATAACATTTGACCCTGTCATTAGAACCCTGCCGTGTGACAGAGGACAAGTGCCGATGACAGAGGAGGAACTCTGGAACGACAGGGTCCAATTGTATGAGGGGTTACTGATACAGTATGTGCCCTGTGTAATGTCCATGAACATTTTAACACTATTGTCTTAAAAACCCTCTACTAAGCTATAGGGAATTGTTTTAAGAAGGTAATATTGGGCCTCCCGAGTGGTGCACTGCATCGCAGTGCTAGCTGTGCCACTACAGATTCTGGGTTCGAGTCCAGGCTCTGTCGCAGCCGGACGCGACTGGGATGCCCATGGGGCGGCGCACAATTGGCCCAGCGTCGTCTGGGTTAGGGAGGGTTTGGCCGGGAGGGATATCCTTGTCTCATCGCGCACTAGCGACTCCTGTGGCGGGCCGGGCGTGGTGCACGCTGACCAGGTCGCCAGGTGTACGGTGTTTCCTCCGACGCATTGGTGCGGTTGGCTTCCTGGTTGGATGGGCATTGTGTCAAGAAGTAGTGTGGCTTGGTTGGGTTGTGTTTCGGAGGACGCATGTTTTAGTAGAACTGAGATGAACAGATGTCTTAGTAGAACTATGAGATGAACAGATATCTTAGTAGAACTATGAGATGAACAGATGTCTTAGTAGAACTATGAGATGAACAGATGTCTTAGTAGAACTCTGAGATGAACAGATGTGTTAGTAGAACTATGAGATGAACAGATGTCTTAGTAGAACTCTGAGATGAACAGATGTCTTAGTAGAACTATGAGATGAACAGATGTCTTAGTAGAACTCTGAGATGAACAGATGTCTTAGTAGAACTATGAGATGAACAGATGTCTTAGTAGAACTATGAGATGAACAGATGTCTTAGTAGAACTATGAGATGAACAGATGTCTTAGTAGAACTATGAAATGAACAGATGTCTTAGTAGAACTATGAGATGAACAGATGTCTTAGTAGAACTATGAGATGAACAGATGTCTTAGTAGAACTGAGATGAACAGATGTCTTAGTAGAACTGAGATGAACAGATGTCTTAGTAGAACTATGAGATGAACAGATGTCTTAGTAGAACTGAGATGAACAGATGTCTTAGTAGAACTATGAAATGAACAGATGTCTTAGTAGAACTATGAAATGAACAGATGTCTTAGTAGAACTATGAGATGAACAGATGTCTTAGATGTATTTTCTCTGTACTTTTCTCTGACATGTTCCAGTCTGTTTGTAATTCAGAGCATTGAGACTAAACGCTAAACTATTGGCTCAGCAGAAAAGGTTAAGCGTTTAGAACAAAGGCCTTGAGTGGCAGACAAGTAGAGTCCCAATATCACAGGATCTGAGACAGTGAAAAAGCACACACACACACACACACACACACACACACACACACACACACACACACACACACACACACACACACACACACACACACACACACACACACACACACACACACTTAGCCTCATTATCTACATAAGAATAGAGTTGTTAATTAATTGTGGATTAATTATTGTGGGGGTTGGCCTTTGTTTTTGTCTTAACTCAGACTGTGTGTGTGTGTGTGTGTGTGTGTGTGTGTGTGTGTGTGTGTGTGTGTGTGTGTGTGTGTGTGTGTGTGTGTGTGTGTGTGTGTGTGTGTGTGTGTGTGTGTGTGTGTAGTAGAGCATCTCTTGGCGTGGTGAGCTCGGTGCCCACCTGCTCTAATGTAACAAAGAGAGTGAGTGTCTGTTAGGCAAACGGCGTGTGTCAGGCAGACGGGACACGGTGTGTGTGTGTGACAGAGAGATATTCACATCAAGCCTGCAGCACCTAGGTGTCCTCAGCAGTGTGTGTGCGTCCGTGAGCTTTCTTGGTCAGGAACCCCTTTGACTGGGGATGTTCTCTGTATAAATGGAGTAGAAAGCCTAGGCCTGGTCTTGTTTTAGAACAGTGGGGTTTTTAAAGGGGCAATGTTGAAACAATAGCACAGTAGATCCCCGCCCCTGTTTTGGTAAAAGCTGAGGGATGCGGCTGGAGAAATGTAACCACTCTCAAATAGTGTTGGTTTACGTTTACTTTGTTTTACAAACTAAAGTCTCATGTAAGTGGTCAGCTGCTCAGTTAAGTTCTGGGTCCATACGTGATAAGATGAAGAGATGCTAGAACGAGGAGCGGAACCAGAACGAGGAGCTCTTTGCAAGTTACTGGCAAGTCTGTGGGCCGAATATCCCCTCCCCTTACCAGATTTAAAAGATGCTAACATCTGCGAAATTGGTCCAAATAACAAGTGACGAAAAACTCAAACACCGAACTAATGCTGCTTGGTATCTCACTCATCCCGTTCTGTCATGATAGCTCTACCAAATGTCCACGAGAGAATAGAGTAAAACAAGCTTATATTCTGGGTTCTGATGGGGTACAACAGCTGAACTAAGCTCATGAGGCTTTTAGAAGATATATTCTTCCAGAATCAATGGGTATATATCATTCATTTAATGGATGTAGTAACTGCAGATTGTCCCTTTTTAATTGGAGAGGCTTTACAGCAAGGCAGAGATTGAGTTTGCTGTTGGGTGGGTTCGCAATAGTTTTTTTCTAAGGTGTCTTTCCAGCGTTTCACCTGTTTCTGTGCATCCAAGAGGCACAGCAAAGGTATTTGATATATTGCAGCCTACTCCGGTGTGCTTTGAATAAATTGTTGATTTTGTAGCAATGTAGGCAGGGCAGTCAGAGTGCGGCTTGAACCCGCAACTCTGAGGGTAAAGCACACTACCACCTGTGCCATAAAGGTCGACCTCTTGGCAGGAGCGTAATACACTCACCTATAGGTCGCCAGCAGTATCAGTAAATGTCCATTCGGATTTCAATACTAATGCTAATTAGCTGTAAGATGACTTGAATGCTATCATCATGCTAATGATTGGCTGTTAACTGACTTGATGTATGCTACTAAACTAGCATGCTAACGCCTGACTGCTGTCTTTGTTCTCTGTCCACAGAGCAGTTTCCTGGGCAGCGCTACGTTCTCCGTTAGCGAACTGCTAAGGTCAAAGGACGATCAGCTGACCCTCAATCTAAGGTGAGTGAACATTGCTCTCTCCTCTTTCTCAACTCTACCTCTCTCTCAACTCTACCTCTTTCTCAACTCTACCTCTTTCTCAACTCTACCTCTCTCCTCTTTCTCAACTCTACCTCTCTCCTCTTTTTCAACTCTACCTCTCTCTCAACTCTAACTCTTTCTCAACTCTACCTCTCTCCTCTTTCTCAACTCTACCTCTCTCCTCTTTCTCAACTCTACCTCTCTCTCAGCTCTACCTCTTTCTCAAATCTACCTCTCTCCTCTTTCTCAACTCTACCTCTTTCTCAACTCTACCTCTCTCTCAACTCTACCTCTTTCTCAACTCTACCTCTCTCTCAACTCTACCTCTCTCTCAACTCTACCTCTTTCTCAACTCTACCTCTCTCCTCTTTCTCAACTCTACCTCTCTCTCAGCTCTACCTCTTTCTCAACTCTACCTCTCTCCTCTTTCTCAACTCTACCTCTCTCTCAACTCTACCTCTTTCTCAACTCTACCTCTCTCCTCTTTCTCAACTCTACCTCTTTCTCAACTCTACCTCTTTCTCAAATCTACCACTCTCCTCTTTCTCAACTCCTTTCTCTTTCTTTCTTTCTTTCTTTCTTTCTTTCTTTCTTTCTTTCTTTCTTTCTTTCTTTCTTTCTTTCTTTCTTTCTTTCTTTCTTTCTTTCTTTCTTTCTTTCTTTCTTTCTTTCTCAACTCTCAGACCCTGAATGCCTTTGCACTGCTCTTAATGGTTTTCTTTGATGGGTAATTGATGGTTGGAAGCCAGTGCTGATCTCTTTGTGGCAGCAGTCTCTTGTTCTGCACTCTTGTTTTTTTCCCTCCTAACCACTGAAGGTTAAAGTCAAATATTTTTGAATAGATGTGGGTAGCTATATTTTCTATACATGGACTTTAAAGTAAGACTAACTCTTCAATAGAACTTGTTTTTATCTCTTGATCTTACCTTTTAACTGATCTTGTTGGTTTTCTTGTCCTGATGTTTGGAGGCTAGTTTTATTCTTGTTCTCTCCACAGGCTTTAAAGTAAGACTAACTCTTCAGTTGTTGGACCTTCAAACGTCTGTATTTTTCTGTATATTGTTATAATCCAAGGGCCTTAGCAACCATGGTATTGGAATGATGCAAGTAGTTGCCTGCCCTATTTGCCAGACAACCCAGGGCTAGACAATGCACATGTTTTGTTAGCTGGTCAATTACATGGTATCAGAGGGCAGGGCAGGTTATCTGGCTGTGTGTGGGGGTGGATCTACCATTTCTGGCCTGGTGGAGGGAAACGGAAACAAGTTTGCATTAAGAATGTGGAAGTGGGCGTAGAGGTGTGGCAGGGCAAAGAGATTGAGAGAGCGGTTAAAAGAGAGAGACTGACGGAGAGACAGACAGAGAGAAAATAGTCAGAGACAAAGGATAATGTTGGTGAGAGCGAAAGAAAGAGAGAGCGAGAGAAAACACCTGGAGGATGATGGGAGGTCGGAGAGGTAGTTCCCATGGGAATAAAGACACCTGTTAGAACACAGAACACCCCCATACCAAACATGCATGTGTGTCATGTGGATAAAAAAAAAGCTGGTGAGAAAGAAAGTCAACAGTCTAGGTACTGAGATGCAATTATAAGCCTGGCTTGGCTGCTACTGCTACTGCTGCTGCTGCTACTGCTGCTACTTCAGTATAATCAGACAGACTGTGGGTTTTTCACTGAAAATGGGTTTTATTTCCCATTCTCTTTGGCCCTACTGTCTGCCCTTTCTCGCTCTCTTTTTCTCTTCTGTCGTTCTTTTCCCTCGCTCCGTTATTCTTTCTCATTTCCTGAAGGTGAGCACGGGTCCCTGGCCATAATTGTCACTGGTATGATTGACAGCGCTACTCGCCGCCACCAGGGAGGGAGATTATGCAGCTGGCGTGTGTGTGCATGTCTGTGTGTCTGTCTTTCTATGCGTCTGTCTTTCTGTGCAACAAGATCTCACGGTTGGACAATTTGACTTCAGATTCCGACGTTTGACAATGTTTGTCCAAACGTCAAATTTCGAAGTTGCTTCAAACGTCAAATTTCGACGTGTTTTGGACAGCCTGGGTTGCTCTGCTGCTATCGGCAGGGCCTTGCGGCTGGTTAAGTTTAGGCATTAATTCCAAATGGTTAAGTTAAGAGGTTAAGAGTTCAGGATTGGGATAGGGTTAAAACAAAAACAACTCCATGGTTAAGTTTAACCATTAATTCCGAATTGTTAAGGTTTGGGATAGCCCATCAGCCACTACCACCGTTCACAACACCCAAGCAGACTTGATGTAATAGTGCTCACCGTTGCCTCTAGTGGCCGATTTTGAAGGCATCTCCCGACATCCTGGGGACCTGGACTGATGTCTGATTTCGAAGTGGATCTTGAGTGACCTGGCTGTTCGTGTGTGTGTGTGTGTGTGTGTGTGTGTCTCTGTGTGTGTGTGTGTCTGAGCGCGTCCACTGTACTGCTAACAAACACCTCCAGCCAAGGCCTACAGCCAATGATTGATCCGTTTGATAATGCTGATTCTGATGAAAGGAGGGACAGGACGTCATTGTGGTGCTTTTTGCAAGCTAAAAGGCTACTCTGTGGCAATGTGTTCCCGTAAAGTGGAGGGAGAACGTTGACTGGCAGAGGGATATGTGTTGTCTTAGTGTTTGGCCCACCACGTTGCGCGCACACACACAGACCGCCTGTGGAGTGCACACACACACACACACACACACACACACACACACACACACACACACACACACACACACACACACACACACACACACACACACACACACACACACACACACACACACACACACCCTGTGCAGTGTCATTTTCTAATTGCACTGAACGAGGGATGAAAGAACACAGGAAAGTTCCTTTAATCCCCAATAGAAAGAGAGACAGGGCAACAAATCTACACTACCCTGTAAATTGAATTTGTGTCTGAAGAACATGGCCTTCCCAGGGCTGAGGGAGAGGGTGAACTTGTCATTTCTCTTCCACATAATACACTACTGAGACCTATCGATGTATGGGTTTGAGGTTTTGGGATGTTCTTTGTGGCGATTTTACCTCTCAAGTTTAAAACTCTTTAGCTTTTGAAAGAGTTTAGAAATATCAGTGTTACTTTCTTCATCCCCGGGTTGATCTCACAATGGTCAGCTTTAGAAGGAAGTCATTTTATTTGGTCAGCAGATACGCCCTTAAGGATGTGGTGGGAATGGCCCACAGCTGAAAGTCTATTCTGTACAGTGGAATACAAGGCAGCTACTGTAGTCCTCTGGAGACCAAACGCCTTGTTATACCAGTCAGGTGGTGTTATGTTGTTGTCTGATAGGATGGCCCAGATTCTTGGTTCCTCATGTCTCCCTATGGAAATTTACTCTTGCGCACGCTTACTCTCATTTGCATCTCTCTCGCTCTCTCACTCTCTCACTCTCTCTCACTCTCTCGCTCTCTCTCTCGCGCTCTTTATCCAATATGCTGTTTGGTTTGGTAGCTCATCCACTGAGGAGGAATTTTCAAAGGCGAAAGCAGCCATGAGTCTTTGTGATCCATCCTCTGTTGTTGGGTTCAAGCCAGTGATTCAGATTTTCTCCTACTCTCCAAGCCGCTCAAAGACAACAGCGCTGCTTTCGACTATGAGAACAGAGAACAGCAGGCATATGTATTCTACAGCTTGTTAAGAAGAGTCTACAGTTTGCTGTATGGAGGGTTGTTGTCAAGCAGTAGCTCAGTTTGCTAACAGAAAACGACTACCTTTCTCTACTGAGAGAAATTGGACAAATTTTCTTTCAGAAGACAGAACAGTTGTTCTCCCCTCAGAGCTGTTTGAAACCAGCTTGACATTGACGTAGTTCTCGTCTTAATAAGGTCTGGATTTACACGGGGTCCTTAAGCAAATATATATGTGAAATTGGTATTTGATGTTTGACCGGGGGAGTTTGTTTTTCCCTTCCACTTCTATGAAGTTCACCACCTAAGGGACATGGTTTTTATAGACAGGAGAAGTCGACGCTATTGAATTTGAACTCAAATCCTAAGGCTTCTTATTTCACACTCATTACTTCTTCATTTCATCTCTCGCTCTCTACCTCTATTTCTCTCTTTCTCTCTCTCAGCCTCAGCGAACGGAAGGGCTTTAATGTCAGGCTTGTTGGGATGTTTGTCACAAGTTGTTTGTTTCGCCCCCAGTCAGAACTGGGAGCGCATCCAGGTTGGATTTGGGTCACTTTTCTGCCGCTTTTTGACAGTGTCAGGTCCACTGACTGTGAAGGTCATTAACAGAGTGCCTTGTGAGGACCTGTCTCCTCCCTGTCTCCTCCCTGTCTCCACAAACCACTGATGTGATGGCGAGAGCAACTCACAATACAGCGTGCTGAGTGCACAAGCACAACAATGATTTAAAGGGATGGGCTGGATGAACTGTGGGTTTTGACCACGGTAAATACAGTGGGGACACACTCTCACTTTGGATTTATCCCTTTAAAGGGATGGGTTGGTTGATTTAGTGTCCTGGTCAGGGCGAACACAGCAAAAACGCCTTAGTTCTGGACTGAATGGATTTGCTTTGTTCTAGCTGTGGTGAACATGAGAAAGCCATATACTTCTATTTGAAGAGAAATGCAGTCTATAGCTTTGAGTGAAATGAAAACATCTTTCCATTCAAACGGTCGAGTTCGACTCAACCAGGTTCTATAGAAGCCATATTTCACCCATTCTTTAAAAGCATAGCAGTGTATAGAAACCTTGATGGATTCTGTTTTCCTAAAGGAGTAGATGGCTTGTAAAGAAAGTCAAACTGATTCAATGATTAAAGGAGTCACACGATACCGGAAGTACATGTGGACCAAATGGAGGTCAAAAGTCGTCACAAAATACATTCTCGTTGACATTCTCGTCTTTGTAATTTGTAATGCACTTCCTGTGTTCATAGTTTGTAGAACTTTGGTCATAGTTATTGTTGTTTCAAAAGTGAGGGCCATTTTCAACCTTGTTAAGGTCAGCTTCCTGTAAAGACCTGATTTAGGCTAGTCGAGTCGAGATGGGGACTCGAAAATAGCAACGGAAACAGGATGTAAACAGCAACAAAGACGTTGCAACCCAGGCCCTTTCAATAATGTATCCCTGGTTGTGTACACAGGGGAGAAGTTATCACCATTCCAGAGAGGAAGCCTGGTGTTCACCCTGTCAAAACACACACACACACACACACACACACACACACACACACACACACACACACACACACACACACACTAACAATTCACAGCAGTGTGTTTTGCATAAATGTAAAACTGAAAGCGCTAATATGCTAATAACGTTCTATTCTCCGTCTCCAACAACCAAAACAAATGTTTGGAAGGTTTGAATTCACATATCAAATTACCAAATAGACAACAGGAAGCTACTTCAAATCCTGGCAGACCATTCGGTGTGTCCATTAGCTGTCAGGACACTAGTCCTGGACAAAAATTGTTTTCTGTTGTGTTTACAGTGCAGAACTGTGTGCTAATGTAACTCTCAATGCAACACTGTAAACTCTGTGCAGACAAAACACTTAATGGAAATTGTCCATTGAACATGCTTTTCAGTCAAGGACTAGGTTTAATCGGTGTCCGGGAAACTGGCTTTGTGTCTTTACACCTTACTGCATTACAGGAAGTCTTGGACATATTTAACATCTCTCTCTCTCTCTCTCTCTCTCTCTCTCTCTCTCTCTCTCTCTCTCTCTCTCTCTCTTTTTTTTTCTCTCTCATATATATATCTCACCAGTTCACTGTCCCAGCACCATTCACTATCATCTCACCAGTTCACTGTCCCAGCACCATTCACTGTCATCTGTCACATCGGCCAAGCTTATCCCCAGATGCCCATGCCTTACTATCCACCCTCTGACTGGAAGCTGGTTTATCTGAACAGGGTAGAGAAGATGAACTGATCTGCTGAAATACAGCTCCAAGCATAAAGCCGACGTTTTTGCGGTGATGTCTGGTGAGGACCTGCCTTACAACAGGCCTACAAGCCCTCAGTGCAACCTCTCTCAGCCTATTGCAGACAGTCTGAGCACTGATGAAGGGATTGTGTGTTCCTGGTGTAACTTGGGCAGTTGTTGTTGCCATCCTGTACCTGTCCCGCAGGTGTGATGTTAAGATGTACCGATCCTGTGCAGGTGTTGTTACACGTGGTCTGCCACTGCGAGGACGATCAGCTGTCCGTCCTGTCTCCCTGTAGGGCTGTCTTAGGCGTCTCACAGTACGGACATTGCAATGTTTTGCCCTGGCCACATTTGCAGTCCTCATGCCTCCTTGCAGCATGCCTAAGGCACGTTCACACAGATGAGCAGGGACCCTGGGCATCTTTCTTTTGGTGTTTTTCAGAGTCAGTAGAAAGGCCTCATTAGTGTCCTAAGTTTTCATAACTGTGACCTTAATTGCCTACCATCTGTAAGCTGTTAGTGTCTTAACGACCGTTCCACAGGTGCATGTTCATTAACTGTTTATGGTTCATTGAACAAGCATGGGAAATGGTGTTTAAACCCTTTACAATGAAGATCTGTGAAATTATTTTGATTTTTACGAATTATCTTTGAAAGACAGGGTCCTGAAAAAGGGATGTTTCTTTTTTTTTGTTGCTGAGTTTATATATATATTTATATATATATATAAGAAAGAGATTATATGTATGTATGTATGTATGTATGTATGTATGTATGTATGTGTGTGTGTGTGCACACACACACACACACACACACTACCATTCAAAAGTTTGGGGTCACTTAGAATTTGTTTTAATAGAATGTGGGTTTGATTACAGGCTCAAAATGGCCAGAAACAAAGAACTCTCTTCTGAAACTCGTCAGTCTATTCTTGTTCTGAGAAATGAAACGGGATGCTGGCCTTCAAGGCAGAGTTCCTCTGTCCAGTGTCTGTGTTCTTTTACCCATCTTCATCTTTTTTTTTTCTTGGCCAGTCTGAGATATGGCTTTTTCTTCTGCCTAGAAGGCCAGCATCCTGGAGTCGCCTCTTCACTGTTGACGTTGAGACCTGTGTTTTGCGGGTACTATTTAATGAAGCTGCCATTTGAGGACTTGTGAGGTGTCTGTTTCTCAAACTAGACACTCTAATGTACTTGTCCTCTTGCTCAGTTGTGCACCGGGGCCTCCCACTCCTCTTTCTATTCTGGTTAGGGCCAGTTTGCGCTGTTCTGTGAAGGGACTAGTACACAGTGTTGTACGAGATCTTCAGTTTCTTGGCCATTTCTCGCATGGAATAGCCTTCATTTCTCAGAACAAGAATAGACGGACGAGTTTCAGAAGAAAGTTCTTTGTTTCTGGCCATTTTGAGCCTGTAATCGAACCCACAAATGCTGATGCTCCAGATACTCAACTAGTCTAAAGAAGGCCAGTTTTATTGCTTCATTAATCAGGACAACAGTTTTCAGCTGTGCTAACATAATTGCAAAAGGGTTTTCTAATGATCAATTAGCCTTTTTAAATGATAAACTTGGATTAGCTAACACAACGTGCCATTGGAACACCGGAGTGATGGTTGCTGATAATGGGCCTCTGTATGCCTATGTAGATATTCCATTAAAACTCTGCCGTTTCCAGCTACAATAGTCATTTACAACATTAACAATGTCTACACTGTATTTCTGATCAATTTCATGTTATTTTCAATGGACAAAAAACATGTGCTTTTCTTTCAAAAACAAGAACATTTCTCAGTGACCCCAAACTTTTGAACAGTAGTGTATATATTCTGACAACCTTTGGAAATACTAAGTGGGAGTCCCTCTGCTCTTTTTCATTCTATTCATCCCTCTGTCCCCACTCCCTCTCTTTTTCTCTCTCTTTCTCTCCCTCCTATCTCTCCCCTGCTCTCTCACTCCCCCTCTCCTTCTCTCTTCCCTTTCCCCCCCTCCTTCCCTCCCTCTCTCTCTCTCTGTCAAACGATATGACACACCACCAGTGTTGAACCCAGATTGGGGCTTCTGTCCTCTACAGTCATTAGCAAAAAGAGACAACACACAAACAAACATTTAGTTAGGAATAATGGAAGGAAAGGGAATAATTACAATTGTACAATACCAGATTAAATGTCTTTATTTATTCCTTTCTGGTTAATTTGATCTATTTGTCACCAGTGGATAGTGTGTGTCGTGTTTATAACAGAGGGGATGCACTGTAGGACAGAGCGGTGGAAGGGTGACTATTGGGAAGGCGTTTATCTGTCTTTTGCACATGGGGAGGACTATTTTGACTATGAAGCTGCCTGTGACTTCCTGTGTGTGGAATTGTCCAATAAAGTATGGTTAATGCTGCAGGAATGGGTTTGGAAGTCAGAGACACACACACACATTTAGATATACACATGTACGCGCATATACACATACACACACACAGCATTAAGTTTGTTTTGAAATGCACATATGGTCTCCACATTTCTCCCATTATTACCCAAAATGCACTTCTGTGCTGTTTCACTGCATAATCTAGAAGGTTCCCTCAAGGCTAGGAGTCCCATGGATAGAATATGAAAATAATGACCTAGACCAGAGATCCACCAAGGCACCAAATATGTTCATGCCAGATAAAATGAATCGCTTTCAGGCTGACACACACACACACACACACACACACACACACACACACACACACACACACACACACACACACTTGGGCTGAAATCCTGCTTTAATTACCGTTCATAAATAATCTGGGCTTTTCAAAAGTTGTCTAAAAAGAACATTCTGGATAATCCGGAACGTTCCAGTAGTGCCCAGAAACTCAACACGCATATTGAATAAGGTAATAGGTCTCATATAGAGTGAAGAAATAAGAAAATGGAGAGTTATATAGTGAACCAAAAAGACATAGGTGAATGTCAAAAAAGTATGTAGCTAGCAGGTTTACTAGTTCACGACAGTGAACAAACAGACTTGCTAGTTTAGCTTACCAAACCGTTAGTCCAAGCTTGCTATAATGAAAATCGAATTCAACAATGCCAATAATGTTTTCAATTCGACTTGAATTGAAAAATTAACTATAGCCATTGAATTCTAACATGCAAATATACTGTGCGTTATAGGGAAATAATGCACGCTCTGGAATGCCCTTCAAGCCATTTTGAAACACGTATTCAACAATGCCATGGTATAAATCTCGGTAGACATGGGACAAAAGGGGCTTAGAATGTAGGGGGACCCATCTGGGCCAAGTCCTTGTCTATTTGATGAGTGGGTTATAATTTTTTTATTTTTTTTTATTTCACCTTTATTTAACCAGGTAGGCAAGTTGAGAACAAGTTCTCATTTACAATTGCGACCTGGCCAAGATAAAGCAAAGCAGTTCGACAACATACAAAAACACAGAGTTACACATGGAGTAAAACAACATACAATCAATGATGCAGTAGAATAAAAAAATAAATAAAAAAAAATAATAATAATAATTAAAAAAATAAGACTATATACAATGTGAGCAAATGATGTGAGATAAGGGAGGTAAAGGCAAAAAAAAAATGCCATGGTGGCAAAGTAAATAAAGTATAGCAAGAAAAACACTGGAATGGTAGATTTGTAGTTTGAAGAAAGTTCAAAGATAAAATATAAATAATATGGTGCAAAGGAGCAAAATAAATAAAATAAATAAATACAGTAGGGGAAGAGGTAGTAGTTTGGGCTAAATTATAGATGGGCTATGTACTATAATGGGCTATAATGAGGACAACATGAAGGAGGGATCAAATCAGGATGTCTTGATGCCTGCCATTGGGGTCTCTTTTTTTTCTTTCTTCTCCACTTTGGAAGAGATTGTGGCCCTCCATCATTCCAGCACTCTGTAGAGGAGACGACGGGAGAACTGCAATCTTCGCTGCGCTCCTCTCCCAATACATCCCCACACCCAGGAAGGGAAGAGGGGTGGGGGGGGGGGGGGGTCATGTATAATATCCTGCCTTTATCCACTTTAATCTGTTTCTGACTGAAGCCCATAAAGAGCTAAGTCGTTTATTAGAGACAGGGTTCTGTCATGGAGCCTCAGTCCCTGATCCACCTCCTCACTCACCCCAAAACTGTTGAAGGTATCAGGGAGAGAGAGGGTTGACATTGAGCCCACATCCAGCCCAACAGTGCCTGATATCAGAGCTGTAGGCTGCATGACATGCAGCTCAACCTAGCTGCTCCACCACCACAACTACCTCATGGCTCTTGATTTCAGCCCGTCCCTGTTGCTCTTAGCTCCGCTGTTCCCTCCATTCTGTTCCACAGTCTCCCTTGATCTCGCACCTGGTTGTTGTATCATCTAGACCACATTGACAAAGTGCATAATGGTATTTCTATTGTTGCTTTGTTTGGCAGATTGCCCCTCTCTACTCCTGATCTCCACACGGACCCAGAGGAAGTGCAGAGGTAAAAAGCATCGGAGCCATGTTCTGCATTTGATGCATTTGATCTAGACTTCTGCATATGCTTTAACCATAGAAACATAATTAGTAGAAAGGTAAAAGCCCCATCAGACCACGCGTACTGATGAATGGTGATGGCAGGTCTAGTAATTCTATTATATGGCTTCGACCAGGGCTGATGCTGCTAACTTTGTTGGAAACAAAGGTTGACGTGAAGACAAGCTACTGTTTTAAAAGGTTTCAAACAAACAATGACTAACTAGGTCTGTTGTTCTTAATGTTTGGTCAGTCGTGTGTACGGATGGTGTAACAGCTTTGACATGCACCTCCCATTGGTTTAAAGGGCAACTCCGCCACTTTTCAACCTCATATTCATTATCTCCAGCACCATACCAGTGTCTACATGTGAAAACGCTGCGTTTCTATGATCTGTGGTTAAAAAAATAAGAAGAAAACTCCTAAAAATGCTTCTCTGTGACATCACAGGGTGCGATTTAAAAGTAAGAAAAACAGCAACGTTTCTAGCCAGTGGGCTTCACTCCAAATCTCATTGAAAATCACTGTTTCTATTTTTTGGGATGTCATCGGGTAGAACTTTTTAACTTTATATGTTTTCCTACAAAACGTAGAAATGCACCGTTTTCACATGTAGACACTGGTATTGTGCTGGCGATAATGAAAAGGAAGTTGAAAAGAGGTGGAAATACCCTTTAACGCCAAGGTCATATTGACACAGTGCAGAGCTAGTTATTAGCCACACACATACACACACTCGGGAGAGGAAAGCAAATTGCTGCAGTGCAGTTCTGATGAGCCCTCTGGTTGAAGGGAGTTAAGTTCAACTCAGCGTTCTGTCTCTCTAAGTCACTTTAACTATCTAAAATGTGTCTGACGTTTTGGCATGAATAAGGCCTTAACATTTGGATGACAGAGGTTTGAAAAGGTCTTAGCTGGCAGAGGATAGACGGAGAGGGCAGCCTCGTGGCGGAGGAGAGAATGAGAGGGCAAATGTTTCTATGATTACATGAGTCATAAAGTTGAATTAATGCCCCCTGGAATTTTGGCTTGTTTGTTTTGTTTGTGTGTGCATAATGTGTTGGTTAGGCAATATTATAAACTGGGTGGTTCGGGCCCTCAATGCTGATTGGCGTGGTATATCCAACTGTATACCATGGGTATGACAAAACATTTATTTTTACTGTTCTAATTACATTGGTAACCAGTTTATAATAACAATAAGGCACCTCGGGGGGTTGTTGTATATGGCCAATATAGCACGGCTAAGGGCTGTATCCAGGCACTCCACCTTGCGTCGTGCGTAAGAACAGCCCTTAGCCGTGGTATATTGGCCATATACCACACCTCCTCAGGCCTTATTGCTTAAATATACACTGAGTGAACAAAACATTAAGTACACCGGCTCTTTCCATGTGAATCCAGGTGAAATCTATGATCCGTTATTGATGTCACTTGTGAAATCCACTTCAATCAGTGTAGATGAAGGGGAGGAAACAGGTTAAAGAAGGATTTTTAAGCCTTGAGACAAATGAGAGCTGGATTGTGTATGTGTGCCGTTCAGAGGGTGAATGGACAAGACAAGATTTAAGTGCCTTTGAACAGGGTGTGGTAGCAGGCGTTTTTCACGCTCAACAGTTTCCTGTGTGTATCAAGAATGGTCCACCACCCAAAGGATATCGAGTCTGTTCTGAGAGCAAAATGGGGTGCAACTCAATATTAGGTGTTCCTAATGTTTTGTGCACTCGGTGTCAGGACAGCTGTACAAACAAGTGGTTTTGAAGTGTTTGAACTTGTGGTTTGTCTGCACCTGGGTGCCTTTTTTGCAGCACTGCAGGCATTGTGATACAGTCCCTTACCTATGGTGTCACCGTAGACATCAAAGTCATATTTTGTCAAAAAAAATTACTATGAAATGATACATTCCTTTTTTTTTGTCTTTCTGTTTATCTCTTAATTTTTTCTTTCTCTGTCGCTCTCTCTCTCTCTGACGCTCTCTCTCTCTGACGCTCTCTCTCTCTGTCGCTCTCTTTCTCTCTGTCACTCTCTCTCTCTCTGTTGCTCTCTCTCTCTCTCTGTCGCTCTCTGTCTGTCTCTGTGTCTCTCTCTCTATGTAGCTATCTGTAATTGTGTAATCAGTGACGCTGCTCATTCCAATCCGGTCAAATCTTAATGGGAAGCCTTCCTCAGAATCGAATGATTACTCAGAATCTAATCCCGGCGACTTTCCAGACCTTGAGAGGGAAGCCATGCGGAATGCAAACGGTTTCTCCTGTCGATACCAATGACCTGCACCAACAGCCTTCAACAGTGTGTGTGTGCCTTAAATCCTCTCTCTCTCCAAGGGGCATACGAGGAAACTACGTGCTCCTGCTCTTTAAAAGCCTAGCTTTGATTTCAGAGTCAAAGGTGACCTTTTGAGACCACGCTCTCCAGAATGACTTTGCTCCTCTTGGTGAGGCTTAAGTTGACAAACAAATGGGTCCGCACTCTAAAAGATGTCTCATAAAGCTTATTTCCTTTTTAGATTGCTTGAATTATTTTCACTGCAGTGAGGATAGCGTACACAGACGTTTCGGCTTTGCAGCCTTCTTCAGTGTGAGGCTTAAGTTTGACCATGAAGTATATTAAATGTGCTTTAGATAGGCGTGCGTGACCTTTGCAAACGTACTGCACTTTATTTGTTTATTATACAACGGGTGGGTCAAATCCTGAATGCTGATTGGTCTAAACCACATTCCAGCTGATATCTATGATGTTAAAATGACTTTTCACTCTGTTCCATGTTTTTAATACAGGCTCCAGACGGCCTCTATGGGTAATGATAGTGGACCCGACACTTGCTTCTCTGAGATGTCTGTGTTTAGCATAGTGTCTGCATGAAGACACAATAGATATTGAGTATACAAAGCAAGCCACACACACACACACACACACACACACACACACACACACACACACACACACACACTGCAAACCTATACAAATGGAAAGTGCTTGATTAGTCACTAGCAAAGTTATAATTATTCATTTCAAAATGGCTAGTCTAGACACCAAGCCCTCCTTGAAGTGAGGCCATTGAAAACAGTTATTATTACAAACTTTTGAAGACTGTGGGTTGAAAAGTGGTTTTGATTGTGTCCTCAAAAATTGGTCAGTATCACATGGACCCTGTCATAACCATAGCACCACATTTCTATTAGAAGTATCATCTTGTCACAAGTAGAATTCTATTATTATCCTACACATAGCCTAGACAGTTGGGCTTCATTTTTACAGATGCTCTCATCCAGAGCAACTTACAGTAGCAAGCGCATACATTTTCAAATTGGTCCCCTGTGAGAATCGAACCCACAACCCTGGCGTTGCAAGCACCATGCTCTACCAACTGAGCCACAGGGGACTAGACTGCAGCGCTAAACGGCAGCGGAGGAAATGGCAGCAGTTTTACGTGCGCCTAACCAATTGTACTATTATGTGCTTTTTGTCGCATTATTTGTAACTTATTTTGTACATAATGTTTCTGTCACCGTATCTTAACGGCATAAAAGAGCTTCTGAATATCAGAACATTGATCTCTCACCTCGGATTAGACAAAGATTCTTTCTTCAACAAGCAGGACGCACAGGATATACTGCGAACACCTGACAAAGCCAACATCCCCGTTATTGGCAAGAGGAAGAGACGTAGGTACAGAGGACACAGGGAGGGGTGCCTCGTAAGGATCCGCAGAAGGCGAGTGGGAAAGCGGCTGTTACCGTCAATATTACTCGCCAACGTACAATCATTGGACAATAAATTATACGATGTACGATCACGAATATCCTACCAACGGGACATCAAACACTGTAACTTCAGCTAGCAGGATATACTCTGCACAGGCTAGATAGAACAGCACACTCCGGTAAGACGAGGGGGGGGCGGTCTGTGCATATTTGTAAACAACAGCTGGTGCATGAAATCTAAGGAAGTCTCTAGATTTTGCTCGCCTGAAGTAGAGTATTTTATGATAAACTGTAGACCACACTATTTGCCAAGAGAGTTTTCATCTATACTTTTCGTGGCTGTTTATTTACCACTACAGACGGATGCTGGCACTAAGACCGCACTCAGTCAGCTGTATAAGGAAATAAGCAAACAGGAAACCGCTCACCCAGAGGCGGTGCTCCTAGTGGCCGGAAACTTTAATGCAGGGAAACTTAAATCAGTTTTACCTTATCTCTATCATGTTAAATGCGCAACCAGAGGGAAACAAATTCGAGATCACCTGTACTCCACACACAGAGACGCGTTCTGACCACAATTCTATCCTTCTGATTCCTGCTTACAAGCAAAAATTAAAGCAGGAAGCACCAGTGACTCGGTCTATAAAAAAGTGGTCAGATGAAGCAGATGCTAAACTACAGGACTGTTTTGCTATCACAGACTGGAATATGTTCCAGGATTCTTCCGATTGCATTGAGGAGTACACCACATCAGACACTGGCTTTTTCAATAAGTGCATTGAGGACGTTGTCCCTACAGTGACTGTACGTACATACCCCAACCAGAAGCCATGGATTACAAGCAACATTCACACTGAGCTAAAGGGTAGAGCTGCCACTTTCAAGGTGCGAGATTCTAACATGGAAGCTTATAATAAATCCTGCTTTGTCCTCCGACGAACTATCAAACAGGCAAAGCGCCAATACAGGGCTAAGATTGAATCGTACTACACCGGCTCCAATGCTCGTCTTATGTGGCAGGGCTTGCAAACTATTAGAGACTACAAAAGGAAGCACAGCCGCAATCACTTCTATGCTCGCTTCGAAGCATGCAACACTGAAGTATGCATGAGAACATCAGCTGTTACAGATGACTGTGTGACCACGCTCTCTGTAGCCAACATGAGTAAGACCTTTAAACAGGTCAACATTCACAAGGCCACGGGGCCAAACGGATTACCAGAATGTGTGCTCCGGGCATGTGCTGACCAACTGGCAGGTGTCTTCACTGACATTTTCAACCTCTCCCTGCCCGAGTCTGTAATACCAACATGTTTCAAGCAGACCACCATAGTCCCTGTGCCCAAGAACACAAAGGCAACCTGCCTAAATGACTACAGACCCATAGCACTCACGTTCGTAGCCATGAAGTGCTTTGAAAGGCTGGTAATGGCTCACATCAACACCATTATCCCAGAAACCCTAGACCCACTCCAATTTGCATACCGCCCAAACAGATCCACAGATGATGCAATCTCTTTGGCACTCCACACTGCCCTTTCCCACCTGGACAAAAGGAAAACCTCAGCGTTCAGCTCAGCGTTCAACACCATAGTACCCTCAAAGCTCATCACTAAGCTAAGGATCCTGGGACTAAACACCTCCCTCTGCAACTGGATCCTGGACTTCCTGACGGACCGCCCGCAGGTGGTGAGGGTAGGTAGCAACACATCTGCCACACTAATCCTCAACATTGGAGCCCCTCTGGGGTGCGTGCTCAGTCCCCTCCTGTGCTCCCGTTCACCCACGACTGCGTGGCCAGCCACGACTCCAACACCATCATTAAGTTTGCAGATGACACAACAGTGGTAGGCATGATCACCGACAACAACGAAACAGCCTATAGGGAGGAAGTCAGAGCCCTGGCCGGGGGGTGCCAGAATAACATCCTATCCCTCAACGTAACCAAGACAAAGGAGATGATTGTGGACTACAGGAAACGGAAGACCGAGCACGCCCCCATTCTCATCGACGGGGCTGTAGTGGAGCAGGTTGAGAGCTTCGTGTTCCTTGGTATCCACATCACCAACAAACTAGAATGGTCCAAACACACCAAGACAGTCGTGAAGAGGACACGACAAAGACTATTCCCCCTCAGCAAAGTAAAACGATTTGCATGGGTCCTCAGATCCTCAAAAGGTTATACAGCTGCAACAGAGAGAGCATCCTGACTGGTTGCATCACTACCTGGTACGGCAACTGTGCAGCCTCCGACCGCAAGGCACTACAGAGGGTGGTGCGTACAGCCCAGTACATCACTGGGGCCAAGCTTCCTGCCATCCAGGACCTCTATACCAGAGGAAGGCCCTAAAAATTGTCAAAGACTCCAGCCACCCTAGTCATAGACTGTTCCCTCTGCTACATCATGGCAAGCAGTACCGGAGTGCCAAGTCTAGGCCCAAAAGGCTTCTCAACAGCTTTTACCCCCAAATCATAAGACTCCTGAACAGGTAATCAAATGGCTACCTGGATTATTTGCGTTGTGTTTCCCCCAACCCCTCTTTTACGCTGCTGCTATTCTCTGTTAATCATATATGCATATTCACTTTAACTATACACTCATGTACTTACTACCTCAATTAGCGCGACTAACTGGTGCCCCGCACATTGGCTACCCGGACTATCTGCATTGTGTCCCGCCACCCACCAACCCCTCTTTTAAGCTACTGCTACTCTCTGTTTATCGTATATGCATAGTCACTTTAACCATACCTACATGTACATACTACCTCAATAAGCCTGACTAACCGGTGCCTGTATATAGCCTTGCTACTATATATAGCCTCGCTACTGTTATTTTTCACTGTCTTTTTACTGTTGTTTTTTATTTCTTTACTTACCTATTGTTCACCTAATACCTATTTTTTACTTGTTGGTTAGGGCCTGTAAGTAAGCATTTCACTGTAAGGTGCCTGTTGTATTTGGCGCACGTGACAAATAAACTTTGTTTTGATTTGAAATGGGTGCATCATTATATGTGTGCCAACACGGGTGTATTAACGCCTATGGCTGCACAACAGCCCTGACGATCTAAGAGTGTCCAGCGTTCCCTACCTGCAATCAGTGGAACCCAGTGGAGTGCTGGTCCGTTACCAGGCATTGCAAATCCATCAAGCCATTAACTATTGGCAGTAGTAATTACATGCACACTGCCCTGTGTCTATTAGGGATAGGGACTCAGACCATGGCCTGTATCTGATCTAGGATCAGGTCCTCCCTGTCCGTGATGGTATTAATTATGATGTACAGGTGTGGCGAAACTAAAAGGCAAAACTGATCCTAGACCATCACTCGTGCTCCGAGATGCTTGATAAATCCGGGCTCAGAGACTGTGGATTCTCTCTTGTCTTCCCATATGGACCTTAATGAAAGCCACAGTCCTTCTGGGGTGTTGTTCTGTTAGGTTGGAATCAGAGGACACTCGTGATCACGTTCACAATCCACAGTGGTTTCTAGGTAACGGAGAAGTAATGTGGTCACACTGAACCGCTACATAGCACAAGGAATGAGGCAATAGACAGTATATACCGTATACTACGTGACTGGTTACCATGCTACATAAAAAAAACATAACGACTGCTTTACCACTTCCATAGTTACTGTAATCTTATGTCTTCTATAACGTAGACGTTATTCAGTAATTGTGGGAACATATTAATTATTGAATCATCTTGGTCTCTCTCACCCTCTCTCTCTCTCTCTCTCTCTCCCCCCCCCCTCTTTCTCTGTGTCTCTCTCTCTTGGCCTCTGTGTGTGTTTGCTCTCTTCCCAACTTCCACGGTTGGCAAAATGAGATGCTGGTTTCATGTTCTCTCAAGCATGCCATTTTAAAGGGTCATAGGCGGGTGACAACCATTTCCCTCTCTGCCTCCATCTCCGACAGCATTGGCACAGCGCTGTGCATCTAATTGGCTCCACCGTGTATCGAGAACAGCATGTACCAGTAAAACAAACTTTGGGACTGTTTTTGTTTGTAAAGTAAAAGTCTACCTGGTTTATTATGGACAGAATGGCGAGACAATTAAAATGTGATTCAAGCAGCAAACAGCCGCGGTGCCACCGCCCTCCTACAGCCCGATCTGAGCAGCAAACGCTTGTCACACCCAGTTGCCGTCAGAATCGGGTTGCTGGAATTTTTCCAAGAGCAATTACGCCTAGAAACCCATCTGTTTTACGCCGGAGGAAAGAGCTGTTTTGTCAGCGCTTTCACACTTCATATGAAAATAATAATTACGCTTCGATGTCTGCGCTCATTGCATCCGTCTCTCTCTCTCTCTTTCTCTGAGTCATTTCAGTGCTCGCGAAAGGGGACGTTCGTTCTCCTCCTGTTCGGTTTTTAATTGAGGGGAAAGCTGCATTCATTGTGGAGGCCGGACGACGTTTTCTCTCTCCTGTTTTCTTTCTTTTTAGTTATCGTCTTGAGCGGATCTCGGCCTCCTCCGGTGTTCTATAGTGCTTCTGAAGTGACAGGTTTAAGTACGTTATCTGGGAATGAATGACTAAGGAGACTATTGAGCCCCGTCACTTGATTAATGCGTGGTATTCATCCACTGTATCGTGAGGAAGGTCACTGATTGTTCCTGTTTTCTGTCCTGACATCTCCCGCCCTCATTCAATTGTCATCGATCCACACTTGGCTTTTGAATAACCTGACGTGGATGTAATCTAAAATAAAGTTGTCATCCCCACCACACACAGACACACGCACACAATCCCCAACAAACACACTCTCAGTAACACACACACACACACAATCCCCAACAAACACACTCTCACTAACACACACACACAATTGAATCTATGCACTATGAAAATAATTGAACAAGGCCTGTGTTGAGAACAGTCTGCAGGAACCTGGTTGTTTGGGTAATAGGGATTTTTTTTTACCCCTAGAAAACCAATGTGGTAAATGAGAGTGGGTTGATAATACTAGTCAGGTGAAGGCGTGTGTGTGTGCGCGTGTTTATAGGTGAGTCACTGACTGTGTGGTTGCGTTGCTATAAAGAGACATAAATATCTGCAATATTAAAGCTAATCTACCCCCCCCCCCCCCCCCCCCCAAATAAATATAAATACATCACTGCTCTGTCTTTGCCATCTTTAGAATTCAACAAGATGTCATTCCACATTACCGTAACGACAATATATCTGTTTCTATTCCAATCTCACCCTAACGAGAGAAACAATTCTTAGTGACAGAGATGAATTAACATGTACTCTGGCTTTAATTGTAAGCCCCACCCCTCTCAGGCAGCATCACGTGGAGACATTCCCTCATTCTGTGGTGTTTTACATAAACCATGGAGATGTCGATAGCCCTCGACCCGAAGGGCTCAGAGGAAGAACTCTTGACAAATGCTCAAGTATCGCCCTGAAACCACTTTCTCCATGTTAATGATGGATTATAGAGTGTGGACAAATGAGCTAGTCAGACCGGGGACTGCCCTAATTCTCTGGAGAGATATTACACACATATTTCACTGTACTGTACTATAGCGTAGCATACTGGGTATTTTAAAGCATGAATTTTACATTAAAGACGACTAAAAATAGTGGGAGTTTGTTTCTGGTTTGTTCTAGTTCTCTGCAGATATCACACAAATACTTTACTGTACTGTTCCGTAACATATTGGAACATTTTAATCATGACTTTTACATTTAGTCCTATTAGGTGTTTTTCTTGTTAAAGTCTATCTACACTTTAACTGGGGATTTGTTAATCATGACTTTTAAATTTCGACATGCTACTATTGCGGCAGTTTGTCTAAGTCTATTTTCATCAACGGGCATGAAAAGGTCACAATTCTGTTAGTAGGTTTTAGTAAGGGAACTGGAAGCCATCCAACTGCAGATCAGTCTGTCTGTGCAGCGCCAGCCCGGCCGGTGGTTCCCAATGCGATCCTGGCGACTTGTTTGAACAAAGCCTGCTCCCACATTGATTGAGGCAGCTCCCCTGAGCACTAAACCCAATTATTGCAGAGTCACGTATAAAAGAGCTCATTCATTCCCAATGAGTGTCTTTGCAACCCTCTTCAGTCCACTGCAGAGGATTCTGCAGGGAGGCTGGTTTCTCCATCAACACGACCCTTATCGTAACATCTGTCCTTAATGACCATGTATCAGTCAGACAGATATCCTACTAGGCATAGACTTATGGGCCTTAGCGTCTTCACTTGCTGTATAGTAGCCCTATATCTTCCTGTATACAGAAGCAAATATTTTCCATGTCTGCATGACCACTCCCTCTTGCGATGCACGACACAGTTCTTAACATGTCCTGAAGGGACTCAACCAACAAACTCCTCTTCAGTTGACAAGGAGGAGTAATAGTGGGAGCAAAAAGGAAACTAGCTTTTCTTTAGGGTCCTGCAGTGTATTTCTATCTTATTTTTAGCGTCCCGCGGCTAAAGCTTTAGGCCTCTTAAGGGGTAAGCTAAAGTGCTTCGCTGTACTTCCGTTGCTGTCAGGTTTCTTGGTCTCTCTCTGTGGGAGTGTGGGGACTTTGACGTTTCCGTTGAACTTTCCCCTCCCCTGTGCTCTCAAGACGCCATTTCAGGGGACCTCTGTGGAGATGAGACAATTGCCTGTCCTTTTACTCCTGCTCTCTCACTCACTCTCCTCTCTCTGTGTTTCTATATGTGACACTCTCACTCTTGTGGTTGACAAGAAGGCATGTTTCCGTGGAACTTTCCCCTCCCCTGTGCTCTCAAGATGCCATTTCAGGAGACCTCTGTGGAGGCGAGACAATTGCCTGTCTCTTCACTTTCACTCCTGCTCTCTCTCTCTCTCTCTCTCTCTCCTCTCTCTGTGTTTCTGTATGTGACTCTCTCTCTGTGTTTCTGTATGTGACTCTCTTTCTCTTTCTCTCTCTCTCTCTCTCTCTCTCTCTCTCTCTCTCTCTCTCTCTCTCTCTGTTTATGTTTGTGACTCTCTCTGTGTTTCTGTATGTGACTCTCTCTCTCTCCTCTCTCTGTGTTTCTGTTTGTGACTCTCTCTGTGTTTCTGTATGTGACTCTCTCTCTCTCTCCTCTCTCTGTGTTTCTGTTTGTGACTCTCTCTGTGTTTCTGTATGTGACTCTCTCTCTCTCTCCTCTCTCTGTGTTTCTGTATGTGACTCTCTCTCTCCTCTGTTTCTGTATGTGACTCTCTCTCTCCTCTGTTTCTGTATGTGACTCTCTCTCTCCTCTGTTTCTGTATGTGACTCTCTCTCTCCTCTCTGTGTTACTGTATGTGACTTTCTCTCTCTCTCCTCTCTCTGTGTTACTGTATGTGACTTTCTCTCTCTCTCTCCTCTCTCTGTGTTTCTGTATGTGACTCTCTCTCTCTCTCTCCTCTCTCTGTGTTTCTGTATGTGACTCTCTTTCTCTCTCCTCTCTCTGTGTTTCTGTATGTGACTCTCTCTCCTCTCTCTGTGTTTCTGTATGTGACTCTCTCTTGTGGTTGACTGGAAGGCAGAAACTGGGCACTCTTTCTCACATTGCTCATGATTCTATTTTCTCTCTACCTGAGTGTCATTTCCTTTGTCTGTCTTGAACTACCTGCCCTGGGCTTTTCATGCTCAATGTTCTAGACACCTTTGCAGCTGACCCGGCCCAAGGCACTGCATGCCAGGGCTGATGGGAAGGCCTAGCCAAGAGTGGGAAAAACCATGCATGCGTCTTACTGTCCTCTCCATTGATTGGTTTGTTTATGCCTCACTCCAACCCCTGATAGGCCCACTCAATCAAGACTAAAACCTTGATGCCTTGTCAGAACAGTTTCTAAACAGTAGTTTGTTCCAGTCCAGTTTCCATGCTTCATGCCTCAATGACTCAGAGACTACAGTGACCTTCGATACAAATTGAATCTTCTTCTCCCCATGTAAGGACCCTCGGATATGGTTGTAGCATCTGTTACAAGCAGCTTTATTGGGTTATAGGGGACTGCTTAAAGTGATTGCGATGAATGAATCAGGTCCCTCAATATAGGTGGCGGTGGCCAAGCCAAAGTCTCCACTACACAGCCCCAGCAGCTGTTAGATGTCACTATGGCTCAGGGCTTTAATTGTTTGGCTGGAGTCATGATTCTGAACAGCAGTCATAAAATGGCCTCCATCGGTCAGTTTAGGACAGGTGTGCATTGGTTTGCTCGAGTGCTGTTGCAGCCTTTTGTGCTTCGTGAATGGGTCATGAGAGTTTAAGGAAGTGAAATGGGTTTGAGTAGAAAAGAAAATGGTTTCTCTGAGGAGGAAAAAAAATGAAATTATTTCCAACTTGATATTTCACAGAACAAAGGGTTGTTATGTTTTACACACTCCCTGAGCAAATCATCTCATTTATGGAGCCATTCTTTATTGACTCCAGTTTGGTTGTAATATTCACGGTTCGTATACGTGTCAAAAACCAAGGATCTTTCGATCCCAATACCACAGACACAAGCTGACAATATATTTATTTTTTCTTAGTATTAAAAGGGCATTACAGGATAAAAGCAACACAGAACAAAACACAAGGACATGCCTGGGCACGCTCACACCACATGCCCGCTAGAGTCCACAGTTGTTTAGCTTGGAGCATTCGTCGCGTCGCCGCTGGCATCATGGGGTTCCTATGCGGTAGTCGTTGCCTTGGCAGTGTCGTCGTAGCAGGCCCTCGTCTGGAGACGGTGGGGAAAGCTTCATCAGTAACGTCATCATACTGGAAACCATTGGTACGCACACACACGTAATTCACCACTCCAAGTCTTTTTTTACATGACTTAAAAACTTGTAAGCCTATGCAACATTAACCAATTAAAAACAGTACTGTAGCAATGACTTTTGAGCAGTAAGCTATAGACCCAATACATCATAACCACATATTGGCTTTGCTTCAATTGCACTGTCAATGCATTGTTGTTCGGGCCATTCTTTTACAATTATATTTCAAAATTTGAGGTAGGCTATATAATCACACAGGTAATAGATCTGTGGCTGTATTACTTGTGAAGCACAGCTGAGTGAGCATACATTAAAATCATTAGCTTTTTATTTTACTGGGCTGATGGCCTGTGTCTGATGCTCAGTCTCAGCGGAGGAAGAGAGCCGCAGACTCAGGGTCCGTCTTTCAACATCCCACCGCTCTCCCTTTCCTCCACTGACACTGACCAAAAAGGGACACCGTCTTCCAGCTGATGGCGAAACTCGAGTCGCACCGCATTATTTCTGCCTAATGCACAAATTCATGATGTTACTCCTAGAGAATGAACAGAGAAATTGAAAAATTCCTCGATATTAAAAAAGACTCAAGCTGCTAATAATAACAACGCATGCCTGTAGATACACTTTCCTAATCATTCATTACTGCTGCAGTGCTTGTTGTAGTGCTGAGTGGAAATGGGAAGAATGCACCTTTTAGAAGTGTTGAATACAACGTGTTGAATACAAAGTGTTGACAATGATGAGTAAGAGCTTAAACATGAACTCATTCATATAAACAGCAGCTCTTTGCTGTATTCGTTGACAGTCTCTCTCTAGTCATGGTTTTAAACATTTTGAAATCTCACAGTATCAACTTTGCTGTATCTTTCTTTTATGCCTGCTACGTTACTGCAGACACAGTCATCTGAGCCATCCGATTGGCCAGCGGTAGGCTAATAGTACACTTGATCTGCTCTCTGGGCCCGCCAGGAAGGCAGAGTTTGCACCTTCAGAAACATGAAATGGTTCAAAATGGCAACATGTCATCCACCCGGCTCACAGGGCAGCTGAATCAGGTGCACCTACCTCCAACAGCCCAAGAACAACAACAAAAATAGGAACATTGGGTTTTTTACAGAAATGTTTGGCGATCGACTAGGAATGTCTTGAAGATCGACCAGTTGATATTGATCGACCAGTTGGTGACCACTGCTCTAGAAAGTTGAGTGAAGTTCAATCTTGTGTTTCTCTCTGTGGGCTGATGTTTCTGTGCGCACAGCTTGGTCACACTCATCCGGTCCCCTCTCCCCAGACACTGTGGCTGAGCACAGCCTGTGTCACCTGTCCTCTTCCATTGCTGGCTTGAATCTGCTGAACAATGCTCCTCAGGTGTGGGGGTTATGGCTCAGGTCCCTGGCTAACACTCCTTACCACAGCTAGAGAAACACTGAAAAGGAGGTTAACCAATTCAAAGTAAAGGAAGTCGCTCAAATAAGGAAATAAGAAATAAACCGAAACACCACACGATAGGATACATATTTAAACCACTCCTAGGTTAATACATTCAAAATAAAGCACACATGATGGAATAAAGTAAAAGGACTAAATTGAGCAATGTGCATTTCATCACCCAGACTAGTATGAGTTATTAGTACAGATTTGTGTCACTTTGAGACATGTTTGCAAACTGAAGAAGGGTTACAAAATGAATCATCCTTAAATGCAATAAACAGCTTCCTTAATAACTCATTGTTTTGTGAACGATTCCAAATACACGACAGGCACTTTAAAGACATACTGTCACAGCGGTCGATGAAAGGGGACCAAGGCGCAGCGTGTAGAGTGCTCATTCTTACTTTATTAAATGATAACACTTCAACAAAAACAACCAAACGACAGCCAACAGTTCCGTAAGGTACTCAGACTAAACGAAAAACAACCACCCACAAAACCCAAAGGAAAACAGGCTGCCTGAGTATGGCTTCCAATCAGAGACAACGAAAGCGAAAGACACCTGCCTCTGATTGGAAACCATACTCAGCCAAACCTGGAAAACGAAGCATAGAAAATGAAAACTAGAACAAATTCCCCTTGAACCAAAAACCCCCAAAACACACAAAACAACCCCCCTGCCACGCCCTGACCATTCTACTATGGCAAATGACCCCTTTCACTGGTCAGGACGTGACACATACCTCAACAATTTTTTACCTCCTATTCAACATTCAACAAACCATACCAGTGTTTACTTTACAAACGGCATCGAAGTGTCCCTTTAAGCACCACATTTTTTTTGTCTCTTTAACGAAGCTGCTCTGATTTAAGCACTGTCACAAAAAGTCAACTCTGGGCCAATTAGTAGATGAGGACAGTTGAGCGGGGAGATCAGAGGCGGGCAGAGCAATCTGTAGATACTGTTCAATGCCAACTCCAGAACCGAGGAGAAGTCGTGGGAGGATGGAGGAGAGGAGCTTATTTACTGTCCATCTTTTTTCCGTCAGCGCTCCGCAGCAGGCTGCTTCAATGTTAATTTGAGGTCAATCACAGCTCTAACAGAGAGACTGTAGCTGCGCTGCTCGGTACAACCATCTTGTCAGGAAGGCAACTTCTGTTCGCGCACGCGCTCGCTTGATTTGAACCAACCTCTCCTTAACCTGCCTTTAAGCTATAATGGTAATTATCACTCTCTCTCTCTCACACACACACACACACACACACACACACACACACACACACACACACACACACACACACACACACACACACACACACACACACAAACTGATGTCAGAAAACTGTGAAAGCGTGGTATTTTAAAGATGCCAAGTATATGACATATCACCCCCCCATCCGTGTGCAAGCTACAGTCTGTACAACTATGACATCATCTCCCATCGCTCCCACACACAAATCAATTACCTTAAAGACGTTCTCCAGCTATTTGTTTTACTTTTACCGTTGAAAAGCCATATCCCAAATATACATACAGTGAAGGACACACACTAAAAGGCAAAAAAAAAATGTTTAAGCAAAATCGTTTTTTATTTTTTTTACACAACTGCAAACTTCAAGGAGTTGGTCTGATGGGGAGATGTGATGTCATCGGCCTCTCCCCTTTCTTGAGGAGCTATACAGAACAAAAGAGGATACCTGGACCACCTATTGAGATGTGCCTTTTGTGAAGTAAATCACGTGATAAATGATCTGTAAATGAGAATGGTGCAGGAGTTTACAGCCTTGCATGGAGTAGGAGTAGGACTTTAAAGCCTACACTGTTTGTTTCAGTGGAATGTCTCATTATGGTAAGGCGCTCAAGCAATCTGGAAAGTGTACCGAGGTGGGCCACTGTAGCCCCGTTGCAGTAACGGTGGTGGTCTGCTAGCTGTGCAACAGGTGTTAAAAACAACGACATGCTCATCTCATTTTCTTCATTATAATCCGAGGGAACGAGCGGCTCGATCTGGACTGACCATGTTTACTCAAAAGTCAGGGTGACTTTCCGGAATGTTCTCTGTGTGGTGGAGAGGGGGATGAGGGATGAGTGGGAAAGGAGGGAGAGGGGGTGGGGGGGTACCAAGAAAGATAAACACTGAAGCAGATGTCTGGCGTGGGTCCTGAGATCCATCAACAGACTTATGTCTCTCGGTGTAGCAAGGGACCACCGTGTGCAAATGAGTCTCTGAGCGAGGACGCCGCTGCTGCAGTTCCCCGAGTCCCTCTTCAGATCAGTCTCTTCTCCCTCTCCGTCCTTCAACTCACTATCCCTCCCTTCCTCTCCATGGGGTAGCATCCCCTTCTTTCTCTCTCCAGGCCCAGAGTACCTCTCCAGATCCCTCTCTTCTCCCTCTCCATCCCTCACCATCCCTCTCCTCTCCTTCTCTCCCCGGGGTGTCATCCCCCTCTCCTCCCCCCTCGCTCTGTCTCTGTCCCTCTCGCACCCCAGGCTTTGGCTGTGATTATGATAGCGCTTAATTGTCCACTGGGAGTGGGACCAGGCCCATTAGCACTAGATCAATCTGACTGGGGGATTAGATCACATGCTGCTAGCTTAATACCCAGGGAGAATTGTTCATTTAAGTGTGTGCGTGTGTGTGCGTGTGTGCGTGTGCGTATGTGTCTGTGTGTGTGTGACGAACTTCTGCTGGAAATGGATTTCCCATCAGATCATGATTAGAAAAGTAATTGGGGCTCCCTAATATGAGAACGGTGGTATCTGTTTTGTATCTGTTACCGAAGGAGGGAGAGGGTGTGTAACACAGTGATTTGACCACAATGTGCTGGGGTTACACGACGCAACTTGGACGCAGCCATGTTGCTTTTGGATTGCTTCATGTAACAACACCAGATGAAGCAATTCATCTGCAACTTGGTGGCTTCCAGATCAGTTGCAAACTTTTCAACTTTTGTGAAACTCGTTGCAAGCAACACAATCAAAACGAATGCTTTTGTCGCGTGATCCATTCCAAGGTACGGAACTCCGACCCAGTTGTCATGTCAACACAGCTGTTGCTCGCGCTGCCTGTTGCTGCCGGAACCGCCATCAAGGTTGATAGAAGCAACATAATTAGTTAAACGGGAGCTGTATAAATAGATTTTGGCATCATGGCTAGTAAAGGTTTATGTATGTGGTTTGGCTGTCAATACATTTCATTTTTAAGGTAAACCCAGACCAGTTTCAACTAGCTAGCCTAAGCTTAGTTAGTTGCTAGCCTAAGCTTAGTTAGTTGCTAGCTTGGTTAGTTAGTTGACAGCTAGCTAGCCAGCTAGAACAGTGCTGGCAATTTCAATTTGGCTAGCTACATTGTACAGACAGCATTTGTTCTAAATCATTAACGAAAAGGTTCGATTAACAAATGATTTTGGAAAATCACAATGAGGTGATTTACCCAATAAATGACTGGAAGTTTACATATGGAGTGTGCAACTCTTTATATTTTTATAGCTTATTGAATCCCAATGTAACGCAACAGATGCAATTGGTTTAGAAATGTCAAACCACATTGTTGCATGCCATTTCAATGGTGTTTCAGTTGCTCAGTGTATCAGCAAAGTTGATTGAGATGTCACTTCCAACGGCAATAAACATGCTCCATCTACACCTCTATTCTCTGTCCCATTGGCTGCTCCATCTACACCTCTATTCTCTGTCCCATTGGCTGCTCCATCTACACCTCTGTTCTCTGTCCCATTGGCTGCTCCATCTACACCTCTGTTCTCTGTCCCATTGGCTGCTCCATCTACACCTCTGTTCTCTGTCCCATTGGCTGCTCCATCTACACCTCTGTTCTCTGTCCCATTGGCTGCTCCATCTACACCTCTATTCTCTGTCCCATTGGCTGCTCCATCTACACCTCTGTTCTCTGTCCCATTGGCTGCTCCATCTACACCTCTGTTCTCTGTCCCATTGGCTGCTCCATCTACACCTCTGTTCTCTGTCCCATTGGCTGCTCCATCTACACCTCTATTCTCTGTCCCATTGGCTGCTCCATCTACACCTCTGTTCTCTGTCCCATTGGCTGCTCCATCTACACCTCTGTTCTCTGTCCCATTGGCTGCTCCATCTACACCTCTATTCTCTGTCCCATTGGCTGCTCCATCTACACCTCTGTTCTCTGTCCCATTGGCTGCTCCATCTACACCTCTGTTCTCTGTCCCATTGGCTGCTCCATCTACACCTCTGTTCTCTGTCCCATTGGCTGCTCCATCTACACCTCTGTTCTCTGTCCCATTGGCTGCTCCATCTACACCTCTGTTCTCTGTCCCATTAGCTGCTCCATCTACACCTCTGTTCTCTGTCCCATTGGCTGCTCCATCTACACCTCTGTTCTCTGTCCCATTGGCTGCTCCATCTACACCTCTATTCTCTGTCCCATTAGCTGCTCCATCTACACCTCTGTTCTCTGTCCCATTAGCTGCTCCATCTACACCTCTATTCTCTGTCCCATTAGCTGCTCCATCTACACCTCTGTTCTCTGTCCCATTAGCTGCTCCATCTACACCTCTGTTCTCACACTCGCTTCTGCCCTCTTTTCTCTCTCGTTCCCGTAGTTGACACTCTGTCCACTCTCCCCCAGGTCTTCTGATGGTGTGTTGGCGGTGGGGACAGTGTTGGTGAGCCGTGTGAACATGGGGGAGATGGAGGAGGGGGACATGGATCACATCACGGCCGACGTGCAGCAGGCCCAGAAGGTGAGGACGTGTGTGTGTGTGTTTGTATGAGAGTCGTTCCCCTCCAGATGTCTCGGCTAGCACTAATGCTTGCAGGATTAGTCTGTCACTGCTCAAGTGGCCCAATGAGATTCATCAAGCCCTTACAGCCCTTGGATCTTGGGTGTGGGGGTGTGGGGGGGGGGGGGGGGGGGGGGGTGTAGAGTGTGACGAGAGGGCGAGAGTGGGAAAGGGACTCTTAGACACTGCATATGTTTATCGTGTGTGTGCGTACGGCGTTTGCGTGTGTGTGGGGGAGAGAGAGAGCGCAAGCCAGAGAAGCCGTTGGCTTAGACAGCCTGAATGCTGTGTGTGATTATGTGCACAGACAAAGAGCATTAGAGAATTAGAGAGAGGGAGCGTCATACATCCTTCTTCTATTTGTGTGGGATAGTCGGCTAAACCCAGTTCCCCGTAGCCTTATAGCCTTCCTACGAAACTCACCTCGTCTGAATGAATGGCATCTCCCTTGTGAGACCATCCCACCTACAATCAACTATGCTAATCCACCACGACATGCTACGCTGCACCATCTGAGAAACACAGGAATGAGAGCGAGAGAAAGGAAGAGACGAGAGAGAGAGAGAGATGATGTCTTCTTCCGAGATCGCCAGGTACCTGAAGAGTGCTCAAACGTCCTACCAATGGGGTGTTTTCACACCAAAAACAAAGTTTATGTATGTACTTTACCTTCATTTGACTAGTTATTACACCAATGGGAATATTTAGTATAGTCTAAATATATAATAATATGTGTAGCATATAAGCACTGTACTTGCAACAAGATGTCACAGTCTCACTTCAGTTTTCAACGTTTGTTTAGGTTTAGGCATTCATTCCGACTGGTTAAGGTTTAGGATAGTGTTAAACAGAAAAAAATGACTGCCTAGCACTGGGCTTGAACCTGTGCGGAGCGCATGGTTTAAGACCCTCCTCTATCTCCATCCACAACGCCCTAGCAAGCCGCAAACCTACTTGATGGTAATAGGCATTCACACTGCCCCTAGTGGATGGCATTGAAGGCATCTCCCGACATCCTGGGGTCCTGGACAAATGTGGAATACAGAAGTTGATCTGGTGTGACCTGGCTGGTAGTTGTACATGTATGAGGAGGCAGTCAAAATGGATCTGCGTACAGTAGAAATTCTCTTTCTGAGAGGAGATAACATAACTCTGTAGCATAGGGTGTTCACTGTAGTCTGTTGACACTTCTCCTCGTTGCAGCAAAATGACCTTTGCTCTCTCTCTCTCTCTCGTGTGTGTGTGTGTGTGTGTGTGTGTGTGTGTGTGTGTGTGTGTGTGTGTGTGTGGTGTGTGTGTGTGTGTGTGTGTGTGTGTGTGTGTGTGTGTGTGTGTGTGTGTGTGTGTGTGTGTGTGTGTGTGTGTGTGTGTGTGTGTGTGTGTGTGTGTGTGTGTGTTACCACTGTGAGTAAGTCAGTCACAGAGAGCAGTCTTATATAATTGACTAGGGCTCTAACATGGCTGGCTGCCTCTGGGTCCTGCTCTCTTTTGATGATATAGGGGGTGTGTGTGTGTGGGTGGACAATTTCTCTTAACGTTTACACAGCAATTTTTATATTGTTTTTCAGTTGAAACTGTAAGAAGAGTTTAATAAAATTCCACTTGAATTCACAATACGACTGTGCTGCTGCCAGCAACAGTTGGGGTCTCACGGTGCGTCCCTCTCAGACGGTTTAGTGTTGCACCCGTTCTACCATCGCAGTACCTCAATCACACCTCGCAAACTTAGCATTTCCTTCTCATTTAACTTGTCAACGTATTGCCATACAGGACTTCACTGTTGTCGCTTGCCTTTCTCTGCCACTACAATGATGTGGTGGTAGAGAGTTGACTCCAAAATAACAGATTACACGTTGACTCCGGGTGTGGACTCGCATTTTTTGAGTGTCAAGACTCCTAAAATTCTGTATTTTTGGGATGGAGGAGGCTGATTAGTTGCCGTACTTCTGAGAACACAAACACTCGCATCTTTCATAGCGAGCTAGCTAGGGACGGAGAGAGAGGGGCACACTATAGTCCCGTTGGCCACCAGGCACACAGAGTCAGAACCGTGCACTAGCCCTATCTATCGGCTATCAAAAGCTGTATCTTGCAATGGAATGCCGTATCTTGCTATTTCTTAGCTTGCAATGTCTCGGAACTTCAGTAAAGCAAGGCCAATCATCAATGAATAGGCTACGTTATTGAGACGAGCGAGACGCAACACTTCGCTCTCACATAGTCACACACGGTCTCTCTTTGGTTCACGCTGTTCACACCGTGGTAGCCAGCCAGGGCACCAAAACAGGGGGAAATTTGAGTCTTGCGCTTCAACGCTCTTATTTGTTGCTGAAATTGACCCACTATGCTGTTTAGTTTCTCCATATATGTAAAAAAAACATTTGTTTTTCAGTTAGGGATTTTAATTAACGTTAAAGATCCCAATTTAGTTTGAACTTTTTAGCGTTTAAATGTTCACACCCCTAACACTATGTATGATTATGTGATTCATAGATGCCACTGAATGGAAGTGTTACTGAATGGAAGTGTTACTGAATGGAAGTGCAACACACAAAAATGGAAATGCAATTATCATGTGGAGTTTCACCAAAAGTCGCAATCTCCTGCTCAGTGCCTCTGGCGTGAACAGAGCCACATCATATCGTATGGAGTTTCACCCCTGCTCAGTTCCTCTGGTATGAACAGAGCCACGTCATATCGTATGGAGTTTCACCCCTGCTCAGTTCCTCTGGCGTGAACAGAGCCACGTCATATCGTATGGAGTTTCACCCCTGCTCAGTTCCTCTGGCGTGAACAGAGCCACGTCATATCGTATGGAGTTTCACCCCTGCTCAGTTCCTCTGGCGTGAACAGAGCCACGTCATATCGTATGGAGTTTCACCCCTGCTCAGTTGCTCTGGCGTGAACAGAGCCACATCATATCGTATGGAGTTTCACCTCTGCTATATTCCCCTGATGTGAACAGAGCTACCTTGTTTCTCTATATTCCCCTGATGTGAACAGAGCTACCTTGTTTCTCTATATTGCCCTGATGTGAACAGAGCTACCTTGTTTCTCTATATTGCCCTGATGTGAACAGAGCTACCTTGTTTCTCTATATTGCCCTGATGTGAACAGAGCTACCTTGTTTCTCTATATTGCCCTGATGTGAACAGAGCTACCTGTTTCTCTATATTGCCCTGATGTGAACAGAGCTACCTTGTTTCTCTATATTGCCCTGATGTGAACAGAGCTACCTTGTTTCTCTATATTGCCCTGATGTGAACAGAGCTACCTTGTTTCTCTATATTGCCCTGATGTGAACAGAGCTACCTTGTTTCTCTATGTTCCCCTGACGTGAAGAAACCTACCTTGTTTCAATATATTCCCCTGACGTAAATGAATCTACCTTGTTTCTCTATGTTCCCCTGACGTGAAGAAAGCTACTTTGTTTCTCTATGTTCCCCGGTGGGCACCTGTGCACAGCCCCGACGGAAGCCTACCTTGTTTCACTATGTTCCCCTGACGTGAAGAAACCTACCTTGTTTCAATATATTCCCCTGACGTAAATGAAGCTACCTTGTTTCTCTATATTCCCCTGATGTGAAGAAAGCTACCTTGTTTCACTATATTCCCCTGACGTGAAGAAAGCTACCTTGTTTCACTATATTCCCCTGATGTGAAGGAAGCTACCTTGTTTCTCTATATCCCCTGATGGAAGAAAGCTACCTTGTTTCACTATATTCCCCTGATGTGAAGGAAGCTACCTTGTTTCTCTATATTCCCGTGACGTGAAGAATCTACCTTGTTTCTCTATATTCCCCTGATGTGAAGAAAGCTACCTTGTTTCACTATATTCCCCTGATGTGAAGGAAGCTACCTTGTTCACTATATTCCCCTGATGTGAAGAAAGCTACCTTGTTTCACTATATTCCCCTGATGTGAAGGAAGCTACCTTGTTCTCTATATTCCCGTGACGTGAAGAAAGCTACCTTGTTTCACTATATTCCCCTGATGTGAAGGAAGCTACCTTGTTTCTCTATATTCCCGTGACGTGAAGAAAGCTACCTTGTTTCTCTATGTTCCCCTGACGTGAAGAAAGCTACTTTGTTTCTCTATGTTCTCCTGATGTAAATGAAGCTACCTTGTTTCACTAAATTCCAGTAGTTGGTACCTGCTAAAGTGTATTTCTGATGGTTTGTCAGCCTCGATGCCACTGACAGAGAGGCCTGAAAACTGTTGGTTGTCACTCGCACTTTGATGTCTTGTCCCGCACGCATCATCAAAAAGGGACATTCAGCAGCTGTGATGGGAAGATACTCATTATCAAAGGGGACGGTGACAAACACATGGAGCGTTCTTGAATGACGGAGGGTTGGTCTGTCTGTCTGTCTGTCTGTGCACCTATGTGTTTAGCTTCACCTGTCGTTTACCTCGTGCTGTCCAAAAAAACACTGAGCAAAATTCAAATGTGTTTAAAGAGCAAGACATGCTGTACCAACAACATGTCAAGCTAGACGTGGCCGCCCCGTTGCTCAGAGAAAAGCGGAGTTAAATGTACATTCATATGTGTGTGTTTGATGGTGGAGACTTGACATGTACATGTAAACATCAAACATCTCTCTCTCTCTTCTTTCCACAGTGCACCTTAGTTTGTGAGTCATCACAGGGAACCCCAAACGACAAAGATAATAGCCCCCTGACAGGTGCTGGTAAGTTCAACTGCGCTTGTTCCTTCTACCTTTAAACACCTATAATTTAACTGCTGACTTCCATCGTCATGGCAACCCCGTAATCAATGGGAAGAGCTTTAAGGCTAATTTTATCCCCTCTAATTTGATCCCCCCGTCTCACCAACCACCCAAATCTCTCCTAGTGAAATTAGTTTATTACTGAAAAGATTTATCTCACATTTTTTTGCATTTTCCCTTAAAAAAAACCTACACCCCTGTAATTACCATGACCTAGTGTTACCCCCAAAAGCAGCTTGAAATTGACAAAGTGTAATAAAGTGATACATTAAGTTAACCCCCACTAGACTTCATGGCTTTCTCATTGGAAAGTGCGCTGCCCTTGACTAACCTTCTCCCGCCAAAGAGATTTGAAGTCTCAATGGGGCTAACCATTTTGATTAAAGAATTCATATTATTCATTCTCAGATTAAAACGGGGAGCCTTGGTTTAAGTAAGTAAAGGGAGGGAGAGCCAGTTGACAGTGGAAAAGGTGTGAGACTAGGCCAACGTTGGCTCTAATGGAATTCACCCCTTTGTAACCTTTTATTCGTTATCTACAGCACCATACCAGTGTCTCCAATGACATCATAGTGGGACCTTTTCTTCTTTTCTATTTGACTACAAGATTTAGAAAATGCATTTTTCAAACATTTAGACACTGGTGTGAGTGCAGAATGATGTACAAAAAAATATATAAAATGGTGAAGTTCCCCTTTAAAGCAGGTTTTAATATCCCCAGACAAGGTGAAAGTCCGCCTGCCTCCCTTGGCTGCTCCGGTCCTGGTTCTGTATCTGTTCTGTGTGGACTGGCTGGAGAGACAGACAAGCGGAAGCAACGCCACGTCGATCCTGTGATACCAATTAAGGGAGAAGCCCCCGAATGGCGCAACACACTTCGCTTGTTACCTGGGAGCGGCGAGAAACTAGCAGAAACACCAGGATTGAGAAAAAGAGAGAGGGAAAGAGGGAGGAGAAGGAGAGACTTGAGAAGGTCACTGCTCCCTGCTGTGTTGGGAATATAAAGTCCTTCTTTCCTTTTTCTTATCACTCGTTCCTCTCCAGAGGGGAAAAGAAACCCTTCTGAGTTCCCAACTCATCCTCCTCTTCTTCTATGCTTTCTTCTTTTTTCTTTCCCTTCCTCATTATCGTATCTCGGTACTTTCTAGAAAGTCTTATCTTCTTCTTTTTCTCAGTCTCTATTTCCGTCCTCAGCGTGTGTTGGTATGACTTTCCTTGCAGCTCTGTTCCCTATACCCGTCGTCATTGTCACTTTCTGTCGCAATTAGCTAGTGAGAGGCAGGCACCAGGGGGCTGTGCCACCCGCCTTCCTGCTCGGGGTGGGTTGCAGGAAGGCGGGTGGCACAGCTGCGTCCCATCACTATAACACGCTCCCCGCAGACTTAGAGAGATTGACTAATGCATTTATCCCTTCACTTGTATTACCTTTCAGAGGGGGGAGAGCGGAGAAGGATGCACACACACATGCACGCAAACACACACACAATACACACACACACACAGGAGGGGGGGACGCCCAGGGAAGAAGTAATTTCCTTAAGAGGTGTGGGGAGAGGAGGACGGAGCAATCTGATTGGCCTTCAGATTAGCGTGGCGGCGGGGGAAGGTCAGAGGTTAATCTGCTCCTTCGACCGTGTCCGCTGCAAGGAGGAAGTACCAGTCATCCCTTCATATCGCTCTCAATCCGTCCCTCTCTCTTTTCAATTCCGACTTACTCTTTGAAATGCCCTCTAGAATCCTGTCCCTCTCCACACAGCAGCAGAAACAGTGTCATTTAATAATCCAAGATCAAGCTCTCCATTGCAAATCATAGCTATACTTTTTCATTCGATGTAATCATGAATATAATGATTATGAAAAAAATGATGGCTAAAAAGCTGAAAGGGCCCACCTCAGAGGAAGTTTCCGCACCTATTTCGAGTATTTCCTGTCCTAGAAAGAAAATCCTTGTTTAGGCTCCACCTCGAAGACTGACGCAGGCTGCTAATACATATTCAGGAATTGGGGGTGGGAAGGTTGTGGTGATTTCCAGGTGTAGCAGAGAAATAACAACAAATAGGCCACTGACTGACAGCTGTCAGTGTAATTATTTAACATGCTAAGCTAACCATAGCCAGCTAATGAAAGTTGTGAAAAAGTCTATTTCTACTGGTGTGGGAGTTTAACCCTTTATTATTTTTCACTTTTCACACTATTGTGTTGATTGCCGACCTCAACCGTACTCTACCAGATCAGATATCAACTTTTTCACATGGTCCTTTCTAGCCTGGTTCCAGTAACTATGGTGGATGGGCTTGGCTCTAGTCTGTCCTAGCCAACCTTCCAGGGGCCTGATTCCTACCTCTCTGACTGTCCTCGACGCTGAACTGAACACCACATTACTTCCCACCCCAGTGCCTCTAGTAAAAGTCCCCTCTGACACATTATCCTCCAATTAGAAGGTCTCTCCACTGCCACACCGCCCCTCGTTGTTCCCGAACATCACAAGGTTGTCACTACACTCTCCAATGCTCTGCTGCCTTCTGTATGGGACATGGGACCCGGAATAACCAGGACAAAGTGCTCAGAATAAGGCCCTGACATGGAATAGGGATGACGGAGTGAGGGCAAGTCTCTGAATTGAATTCGCACCTTGGAAAGTAAATGGATGGCAAATGGGTGCCTATGGTAACGGGGCCTCATCTCCCCTCCTCTTATCTCCCCTCCTCCCGCCTCCTCTCCTCTCCCTACCTCTCACCTCCTCTCCTCCCCTCCTCCCCTCCTCCCCCTTCCTCTCCCCTCCCCTCCTCTCCTCTCCCTACCTCTCACCTCCTCTCCCCCTCTCCTCCCCTTCCTCCCCTCCTCCCTTCCTCTCCCCTCTCCTCCTCTCCTCCTTCCCTCCTCCTCTCCTCCCCTCCTCCCCTTCCTCTCCCCTCTCCTCCCCTCTCCTCTCCTCCAGGAGTTGGACTGACATTACCACTGTTAGTTGGTTGGCTGCAGCTTCACAAGGAAGAGGGGGAAGGGGTCACACTTGTGATTCCCAACCCTCGGTGCCGTGTAGCTTTTTTGGTAACATTACACATCTTGAAGCCTCCGTCTTCAATGGTGAAGTCTCTTCTTCGACTATCGGAGCGCTCCAGCTTATTACTATTGAGTGACTTCCTTCTAGAACGCTAGCGTGGCGTCTAAGAAAAGGAACAACGACAGCGAACTGCGGATAGCTGTTTGAGGCGTACGGCTTTTTCCGGCTTTCTCGCCCAGCGACTGCCAGCACACTGATAAGAGTATTAAAGCTGTTTTTTGGTTGCCGCATGATTGCTGCTAATAGCCACTCTAGGAAGAAAAAGGAAGAGGAGTGGAAGGGTTGAATTTGAATGGGGTTTAATAGGAGAAGATGGTGAGGCAAAGTTTGGGGAATGAACCATCTTCCCTTTCCTTTACTGCTCTATCATAAACAAACAATTCAAATGGGAATCAAATCCAATGAAGGCATTGTTTAATGATGAAAGAATAATTTTATGGGCTGACCTGAGACCTCTTACATTCTTCATTTTCTAAGTCTTGGAGAGAGAGATGGAGAAAGAGAGAGAGATGTGGCTCTTGGAAGATGAGGCAAGCAACAACCTTATCTATCACAGACACTCTTATTGATTATGGGATTTCATTTGCAGCACGTGCCACATGAAAATACGTTTTTTGAAGGGTTTGAGTTTTGTCTTTGGGTTTTTCCTCGGTATCAACGTTTGTTTAGAACCAAAGCACATCGTCTGTTTGATGTTTGTGAAACTTTGAAATGTCTTTAAAGATGTATGTAATCATTTTCAGTATGTCTTGATGGTTGATACTGTATGTCTCTCTTTCTCTCTCCCCCTTCTACCTCTCTCCCTCTTTATCCCCCCTTTACCACCTCTCCCTTCCTCTTCCTCTCCCTTCTCCCTCTCCCTCCTCCCTCTGTCTCTCTCCCTCTCTCTCTCTCCCTCCCTCTCTCCCAGTCTTTAAGAACCCGGTTTGTAAGGTCTACAAGTTCCAGACGGTGGATTGTAAATGGATGCTGGTGAGAGAACAGATGGAGGAGTGTACTCTGTCCTTCAGCATCCCCAGACAGCTCCTCCACCTCTACATCCAGGAAGACATGAGGAGGTAAGAACCCATCTAGGATCAGTTCAGCCTTTACTGAACCACTGGGAGGGACAAAGCAAAACCTGACCTTGGAACAGTATTACATATGGGATAATGTCTTGTCTTAATAAGCACAGTGATTTGTGAGAAGGTAAACAGCAGCTGATCGAGGATCAGGTAAGGCCAAACTTAACCACTGGGAGGTAGACGTCAACACTGACCTCGGATCAGTGCATATAGAGAGCACAGACCTAAGATCTATTGTAGCAGCCTTACTCTAAGCCTAAATCTAACCACTAGGAGGTACAGTGCATTCATTTGAATAGGGACACTATAGCTCTGGGCCTGCCTACATTAACAGGCCTATTTCAGAGATGTAAATGGTTGTTTAAGAGCTATACTTAGAGAGGATTGAATTATTCAGGTCTGTTTAACACTTCAAAAGGGGATTGTTGTACGCCTGCACACTAGTCAACCAACAACACACACTCACACACACACACACATACACAGATGTACACTTGCATACAGGCACACAGACATTTGCACACGCACACACACACATGCAGAGAGAGACACACACAAAGAGAGAGAGAGAGAGAGAGAGAGAGAGAGATAAACACACACACCAACTCCCCCCAACACTGCGTTCTGAACAAAGTCCTGGAGCTTTATCGAGCTGAGAGTGGCTTTGAGGAAGATGAAGGTACTGTGTCGCTAATTCACTCTGCTCTTGATCTTGTTAGCTAATTAGTGGTCAAAGTGGCCACAAGATGATGAGGAAAAAGGGATGTTTATTGAAACCATTATGATTCCAGATGACGTTTGAATCCCCCCGGAATGTTCCTTTAAGTTTGTCAGATGTTTTCGTACCTCGATAGTAGTCTGATGATTTTGACTTTAGACTACTTTTGGAGTCTGGAAACATCGGACAAAATTAGATTTGGGAGTTTAATGTCCCTTCTTTAACCACAGTTAACCCTCATTAACCGTCAGTTAACCCTCCCTTGGCAGGTCCAGTTTTGTCATTGTACTCAATAAAGGAAAGGTTAAGATGCTGCCAGTGAATAGATTATCCTAATCAGTTTATAAGAGAGAAGCCACTGTGATGGGTAAGAGGATCTCAGTGTTCTCTTCCCTCAAGGTCCCTATGAGTGTCTGTCAGGACAGATCATTCCTCAACACGCCCGCCGTCCCTAGCAATCCCTCATAATCCCCCGTCCGTCATATAGTCCCTCGGTCGGCAAGCGGTCAATCTCATGGTCAGCGGCAGTATCCCAAATTGCTCCCTATTCCCTTCATAGTGCCCTACGGGCCCTGGTCAAAAGTAATGCGCTATAAAGGATAGGGTTCCATTTGGAACGCATGGAGTGTCCCCATCGGCCCACTAGTTTGGAATCCCAAGTCATTAAACTAGATTAGAACATTCTCAGACCAAGGTTTCCCTCTAGTTCTAGATTAGAACGTTCTCAGACCAAGGTTTCCCTCAAGTTCTAGATTAGAACGTTCTCAGACCAAGGTTTCCTTCAAGTTCTAGATTAAAACATTCTCAGACCAAGGTTTCCCTCAAGTTCTAGATTAGAACGTTCTCAGACCAAGGTTTCCCTCAAGTTCTAGATTAGAACATTCTCAGACCAAGGTTTCCCTCAAGTTCTAGATTAAAACATTCTCAGACCAAGGTTTCCCTCAAGTTCTAGATTAGAACGTTCTCAGACCAAGGTTTCCCTCAAGTTCTAGATTAGAACGTTCTCAGACCAAGGTTTCCCTCAAGTTCCCTCCCTTAAAAGCTATTTTTTTAAGCCTTGTTATTATCTGATCTATTACCTCTAGACTCTAACCTCTCTTAATACTTGCAGTCTGAGTAGAACAATACTTTAAAGCTGGAGTCCTTCATTGAAAGTATAACAAAGCCGTCACCCCACCTCTGTTTTGGTAAAAAAGCGAAGGGATGGACCTGGAGAAACGTAACGACTCTTAAATTCATAGACGGAGCTATGGAGGCAAGGACTGACCATCTATATTTTGGAGGCAAGGACTGACCATGAAAATGATCGTGTTTTGAGGCTGTACAGCGTTTGTTTATGTTTACATTGTTTACAAACAAGCGGATGTTCTGGGTTCTGATGGTGTATGACAGTTGAACCAAACTCACGAGGCACTTAGATGTTCTCTTGTTTAGGAATCAATGGGTACATGTCATTCATTTGTAAATGATGGATATAGCAACTAAGGACTATTCAGAGAACGATCTCGCTCTGTCACTATACAATGGGTATGTATGACACGTGCTCAAAAACACAAGTACGTTATTGAATTTGTTTACCCGCACACATCAATGTATATCTATTATTCACTACAAGGTAGATAGGGAGTTTAAGAGCTTGTTTATAATCCTCTCTGAATGATTTCAGGCGTTCTAGCTACCTCTTGGTTCTGTGTAAAAACTCAAATCAGGCTTTACCCTTTAATGATTAAGATACGCCTTTTAAGGCTGTGAAGTGACACACACACACACACACACACACACACACACACACACACACTATGAAGTGGCTTAGTCTCCTTCCCAGGCATCACTTTATGCTAATAGTGGCATCTCTCTTTCTCCTCTCTTCATCCCTCGTTCCCTTTGATGTTGACAGCCATGTTCCAACCTCATCAACATGCCTGTTTAATCTTTGTCCTTTTGTGTGGGTGTATAGCTCTTGTGTGACTCTTTGTGTGTGAGTGACTGTGTGTGTGTGTGTGTCCCAATTATGGATGTGTGTGTGGGCGTTAAATAACATTTCTCCTAGTTTTTTTTATGAATTGATCTGATTGTTTCATGAATTCCCAGCTACGCCTACATTCCTTCCCCATTCAACAAGGAGGAAGTGAGCTCCTGGAGGAATCTTCCGCTCCTGTGAACTAAAGAGCGTCACAGCGGTCTGCCTTTGGTTGGTGGTTGATACTATGGCCTCTCCACACTACATTTCAGTAAAGCACACTATATGAAAATCAGCAGGCTATAGTTCTCTATGTACTTGGCCGTCTACAGTAAAGGAGGCGGGTTGGGTTGTGAAGGAGGAGACTTCTGTTTGTGAGTCATCTCACGCAGGTTATATTGACCCCAGGCCCAAAGCTCTTGGTGATTAAATTGAACAGGCTACTATAACACAGCATGAAATAAAGTCTCTCACATGACAGGTCTTTGCTCTTTGGAAAATGTATTCTGTACCCCTCATCTGTCCAAGTCAGTTTGAACATAACAGCTCTCTCTCTCTCTCTCTCTCTCTCTCTCTCTCTCTCTCTCCTTTTCTTTCTCTCGCCTTTTCTTTCTTCTGCGTGTCTGTCTGATGCCTCCGTCTTCTTTTGCCCTCATTCCCTACAGTGTCTTGTTCTTCAAGTTTCAGTCTCTCTCTCATGTCAATTTTCTCTGCATTTGTCTCTCTCACTCTTTCTCTCTCTCCTTCATCTTCCCTACTCAGTGTCACTCTTAAGGCCTGTGACTCATTGTCACCCCCCTCCCGTCTATCTCTCTCTTCCCCTCTCTCTATCTCACTGGCGTAACGCAGTTTCTCTGCCCCCCCCCCCCCCCACAAGGTCAGAGTTTCATTATGCAGTGTACTATCTATAGCTTTCTACCACATCTCTCTCTCTCCCTCCTTCATCTTCCTTATTCATTGTCCCTCTTAAGGCTTGTGACTCAGTCTCCCCCTACTCCCCGGCACACACACTGTTGTTCACCCACTGACGCCCAACCACTGCTGTCTGCCCAGCATCAAAATAACCCGTCTGGGCTGGGGCCTCTTGATACACAAATAACAGTGGTTCAGACAGAAGAATATGGATTACACTGAATGGCTGCAATCTGCTAAAGAGCATGGGTATGGTGTTTGACAAAGTGGCTGTAGCGCTGGAATCAGACAGCATCACAGAGAGAGCATTTCACACACACACACACACACACACACACACACACACACACACACACACACACACACACACACACACACACACACACACACACACACACACACACAGCATCCTCTCATGAGCATTAGAGCCCTCTCCAAACCCAAGTGGATGGCTGGGTTAGAACAATATGTTTGATTGAAGCATCAAGGCCTCATGGAGTGGGTCTACATTAAACCTCACTACCCCAACGAAACGACACCTATCTGAACGTCCCCATCTCCTACTCTGCAAAAGAGGGCCTATATCATTATCTCTGTCAGCAGTGGTGTCGGATTACCATACAGAACAAAGAGAAATAATCCTTTTTTTCCCCCTCTTCTACCCCAAACTGATACTGGAGAATATGTTTGTCCTGATTTAAAAGAAATCGGGTGCCTTTTGTGCGCTGACTAATTTAAAAAGATGCTAATCTTCTGGTTGAAAGTGTTAAGGCTACACGGGAATGCTTTGAGTCGGGAACTTTACATGGGAACTCATCATTGTTCTCTGAGGAAATCTCCACACAATTAAGGGTGGCTGATCTTAGCTCGTAATGAGATACCGGAATGAGATACTGAAGTTCCCTTTTTACGGAATATTCTGGAAGCGAAAAGTCGGAAGCCCACCTGGTTCGGCTAGATAAGTCCCTATTACTTATGGTAATCAAAATTAATGGGGTAGTTACGCTATTTTATATGTTTAGATATTTGTTTGTTACTTGAAATCAGTCTATGGACAAGGACTGCAATCCACGCTGGTTTTGTTGAACTAGCCATTGTCGAGAAATGCTAATAATGAAACAAATATGTAAATATGTAAAATTATGGAACTATCCCTTTAACTCTCTCCCATGATGTTGAATCAAAGCTCCCTATGGCCGTTACCCACAACTCACCTGTGGAGCATGGCCGCACAGCGTCTTGGTCACAGAGCAATGTGTTCCACCGCTAAGTCTGCCACAGCGCCTATTTACAGTAAGTCCTTACTCTCTGGGATCCTTGGGATGTCCCTATCCCATTGAAGTTGAACTTTAAAATGGTTAGGGCTAGGGTTTAGGTAGGGACGACCCAAGGACCCCGGATAGCACTACTCATGTTTACTACCGTAGAGAGAGGGTACACTTTAAGGTGGAAAGGGGGGTCGTGGAGAAATGTTAACTGCACCTGGGCAGCATGGCACTATCTATCTGTTTACTTCTGTGCCATTGTCAGTTGGGTTTCGTGAGGCGAGAGGGTGGAGGGTGGCGATAGATGATTTGATGGTATGTTTGCAAATGTCCCTTAATCTCTCACAAAATACACGTCCTTCGAACATTTCAAAAGATGATACGTTTGCAAATGAATTAGAATAGATCAAACAGTCTGATAACATATTCTTATAGTGGCTAATTGACATTTTAGTGAGTCTGATTAGCAGCACCACAATGTCTGTAGTCTGAGAAACATTGGATCCGTTGTCAAGAATAACACATCTCTATTAAAGCAAATAGCCCACCGAAACCCCCTACGTATCATTGAGATCAAGACCTTCTTTACAGTGGATAGTACAGGCACCGTGTCTCATATCACGTCTGATCACAGCCATTCAGATGATAACTACAACCCAGCCGGCTCAGGAAAACTCACACACAGGCGGTAGCCTGGGTATCAGCTTGGACGCCTCCGGCGACGGGTGGTTATTTCCTCAGCAATGACCTCAGTTTACCTCGGGCCCCTAATGGCAACGTGTAGGGGTATTTTGGCCCTCCGGCTACACGCCTCACAAGCACGCCTCGCTACGAGATGAATCCGGTTACCGCGGCGATCGACTTTGACAAAATAGAGAAGGAGGGCTAGATAGAGGGGTTTATTCTTGGTTAACGGGATCTGGGTGGTAGGATGTCTCTGACTTGGAGAAGAGATGAAGGGGTGATGATGGTAGACGAGTGGATAAGTGGACAAAATGGCTTCTAGCCTGAGGGTGGGATATGTTTCATAATGATCAGTCTATCGACTAAGCAGTGAGGCTCAGGGATGGGGTAAATTGTGTGTGTGTGTGTGTGTGTGTGTGTGTGTGTGTGTGTGTGTGTGTGTGTGTGTGTGTGTGTGTGTGTGTGTGTGTGTGTGTGTGTGTGTGTGTGTGTGTGTGTGTGTGTGTGTGTGTGTGTGTGTGTGTGTGTGTGTGTGTGTGTGTGTGTGTGTGTGTGTAGGCGCTCGTCTGTGTGTGCGTGTGTGTGTGTTCCTGCATGCATCAGAGAGGTGTTAAACGGTCTGTTAATACACTCACCACTGTGACAGTTAGGGTCATATAACTCAAACCAGAAGACAATGAACAGCATTAGTCACAGTGGAGGCAATCTAACCGTGCTATTGGCCATGAGCCAGCACAATAGCATCAGATGATGCTGGGAGCAGGGGGTCATAGAATAGGTTCAGTCTTGCTGGATAATACTGTATGTGGTTGTGGTGAACCTGCCAAAGCAATTTTCATGAATGTCTTGATTTACAAAATGCATGCATGTATTCTGTAATGATCTGTATCATCTCAGTGACATTCCTGTATATCTCTACCCAGTAAAGACAGAACAGGGACAAGCCTTCCTTCTGAGCCGGGTTCCTCTCTAGGTTTCTTCCTTCTATGGAGTTATTTTAGTTTCCTGGCCACTGTGCTTCTGCTTATGTCTCTGCTTGCTTGGCCAGGCTTTACAAATAAAATGTATTGATTGATTTACTGTCACTCTCTCTCTCTCTGTTCTTACTCTGTCGCTCTCCTTACTTTCTCTCTCCCTTTCTGTGTCAATGGGATATGGGTTTGATTGAACTGAGCTGACAGAGTCTGGTTGAGAAATTCCTTGTGCTCCGTAACGATCCATGTATCTCTCATTGACATTCCCTGTGGATCCCCTGTCATTCCAGGATACAGGAGCTGAGGGACCTTGGGGAACTGTCTCCCCACTGGGACAACCTGAGGAAGGAGGTGATTGGCCGTTATGGACAGGTCATAGCTGCCTACCAGGAGACCCTGGCTGAGCTGAATAAGATCACTGGTAAGACTTACTACATGCACACAGACAAGCATGCACATGCTAGTACACGCGTGGACACACACATAATCACTATACGCACACACATATTTACACTATGCACACACACTGCTTTATGCCCTATACCATGCTATAATGCTCTCTACCTCTAAAAAGAGTAGAGGTACCCTTGGGAAGAAGCAAGCATTTCTGAAGTCCCTCTCTGTGAACACCCTTGCTGAATCGTCTTTGTGTTTTGTTTGGCCTTTTCTTGTTTTTGTTTACCACATTGCCAACGTTTCTGTAATTGCCGATGTTTCACGTTTCGTCCTTGTCACACAGACAAACACATGTTCCTATGTCTCCAGTGGATTGGGATGCAGTGGATACCTTTGTACTTATCATTGCTTGGTAAAGAGATGGAGTCTGAGGCAATGACTTATCAATGACCCAAGCACTGCTCAGATAATCCCTACCATTGTGTCGCTGAGTTGTCTTAGTCCAGCTGCAAATGTACATCAAATCAAGTTTTATTAGTCATGTGCCAAATACAACAGGTGTAGACCTTACAGTAAAATACTTACATACAAGCCCCTAACCAACAATGCAGTTTAAAAAATACGAATAAGAAAAGTAACAAATAATTAAAGAGCAGCAGTCAAATAACAATAGCGAGACTATATACAGATGGTACCGGTACAGAGTCAATGTGCGGGGGCACCGGTTAGTCAAGGTAATTGAGGTAATATGTACATGTAACAGAGAGTAGCAGCGGCGTAATTGGGGGGGGGGGGGCAACCCAAATAGTCTGTGTAGTTATTTCAGTAGATGTTCAGGAGCCTTATGGCTTGGGGGTAGAAGCCTCTTGGACCTAGACTTGGTGCTCCGGTACCGCTTGTCGTGTGGTAGCAGAGAGAACAGTATATGACTTGGGTGGCTGGAGTCTTTGACCATTTTTAGGACCTTCCTCTGGTATAGAGGTCCTGGATGGCAGGAAACTTGGCCCCAGTGATGTACTGGGCTGTACGCACTACCCTCTGTAGTGCCTTGTGGTCGGAGGCCAAGCAGTTCCCATACCAGGCAGTGACGCAACCAGTCAGGATGCTCTCGATGGTGCAGCTGTAGAACCTTTTGAGGATCTGAGGACCCATGCTAAATCTTTTCTGTCTCCTTGTTGGGGAAGAGGTTTAGTCGTTCCCTCTTCACGACTGTCTTGGTGTGCTTGGACCATGTTAGTTTGTTGGTGATGTGGACACCAAGGAACTTGAAGCTCTCAACCTGCTCCACTACAACCCCGTCGATGAGAATGGGGGCATGCTTGGTCCTCCTTTTCCTGTAGTCCACAATCATCTCCTTTGTCTTGATCACGTTGAGGGGGAGGTTATTGTCCTGGCATCACCCGGCCAGGTCTCTGACCTCCTCCCTATAGGCTGTCTCGTCGTTGTCGGCGATCAGGCCTACCACTGTTGTGTCATCTGCAAACTTAATGATGGTGTTGGAGTTGTGCCTGGCCGTGCAGTCATGAGTGAACAGGGAGTACAGGAGGGAACTGAGCATGCTCCCCTGAGGGGCCTGTGTTGGAGATCAGCATGGCGGACGTGTTGTTACCTACCCTTACCACCTGGGGGCGGCCCGTCAGGAAGTCCAGGATCCAGTTGCAGAGGGATGTGTTTAGTCCCAGTGTCCTTAGATTATTGAGGGTGCTATGGTGTTGAACGCTGAGCTGTAGTCAATGAATAGCATTCTCACATAGGTGTTCCTTTTGTCCAGGTGGGAAAGGGCAGTGTGGAGTGCAATAGAGATTGCATCATCTGTGGATCTGTTGGGGCAGTATGCAAATTGGAGTGGGTCTAGGGTTTCTGGGATAATGGTGTTGATGTGAACCATGACCAGCCTTTCAAAGCATTTCATGGCTACAGACATGAGTGCTACGGTTCGGTAGTCATTTAGGCAGGTTACCTTAGTGTTCTTGGGCACAGTGACTATGATGGTCTGCTTAAAACATGTTGGTATTACAGACTCGGGCAGGGAGAGGTTGAAAATGTCAGTGAAGACACTTGCCAGTTGGTCAGCGCATGTCCTGGTAATCCATCTGGCCCTGTGGCCTTGTGAATGTTGACCTGTTTAAAGGTCTTACTCATATCGGCTGCGGAGAGCGTGATCACACAGTCATCCGGAAACAGCTGGTGCTCTCATGCATAGCTCAGTGTTATCTGCCTTGAAGCGAGCATAGAAGTAAACTCAGCAAAAAAAGAAACGTCCTCTCACTGTCAACTGTGTTTATTGTCAGCAAACTTAACGTGTAAGTATTTGTATGAACATAACAAGATTCAACAACTGAGACATAAACTGAACAAGTTCCACAGACATGTGACTAACAGAAATTAATAATGTCTTCCTGAACAAAGGGGGGGGTCAAAATCAAAAGTCACTGTCAGTATCTCGTGTGGCCACCAACTACATTAAGTACTGCAGTGCATCTCCTCCTCGTGGACTGCAACAGATTTGCCAGTTCTTGCTGTGAGATGTTACCCCACTCTTCCACCAAGGCACCTGCAAGTTCTCTGACATTTCTGCGGGGGATGGCCCTAGCCCTCACCCTCCGATCCAACAGGTCCCAGACATGCTCAATGGGATTGAGATCCGGACTCTTCGCTGGCCATGGCAGAACACTGACATTCCTGTCTTGCAGGAAATCACGCACACGCACAGAAATTATGCAGACAATTACATTGATGGAAGCAACAGTCTTCCTGTAATTTTAAGCTGATCCACCCCTAATTAAAAAATATTAATTAAGTTACTGTCATGTCTATCTCTGATAAGCCTCCTATTAAAGTGATTAAAAACAATCAAGCATCCCAGACAAGTGCTAGAAAATAGCCCACGTTAATATACTGTATGTGGCCTAAGGAACAAGGTTCATGAAATCACTATGGGTATTTACAAACAGCACAGGAATGAAATAATCCACATGTATTGATCAGATCTTTACTAATGCTGCAGAAGTCTGCTCTAAAGCAGTATCCAGATCCATTGGATGTAGTGATCATAGTATAGTAGCCATATCTAGGAAAACCAAAGTTCCAGAGACTGGGCCTAATATAGTGTATTTAAATTTTAAATATATATATATATATATATATATATATATATATATATATATATATATATATATAGCATACCAAGACAGTCGATCCCTAATGGGGATCAATAATAAACCCCAGGAAGAGCAGCTGCTGCCTTGGCAGGACCTAATTGTAACAATAGTTGTCATGGAGAGAAGACCAAGGCGCAGCAGGTATGTGAATACTCATATTTAAAGCATCCACTTGACAAAACAATAAAGGTGACAACAGCAACAGTTCTGCAGGCTATGAAACGCAGTGCAAAAACAACCACCCACAACCCCAAAGAAAAACACACACACCTATATAGGACTTCCAATCAAAGGCAACTCAACACACCTGCCTTCAATTGGAAGTCCCAATCAACAACACAATCATTCACATACAAAAACTGCCACGTCCTGACCCCAAAACTAATACAATAGCTCCATCTGCTGGTCAGGACGTGACACTAATGGGGATCAATAATAAACCCCATGTCACGGGTGTGCGTACTGGTAGCGAAGTCAGGTGCAGAAGAGCAGAGTTGTGAACAGGCACACACTTTATTTAGGCAGGAGCAAACAACAGACGGACGCAACTGCTTCAAAACCTCCAGCAAAAATGGCAAAAGTGCAAAGTGCGAAAACAGTCACAAAAGCTATAGTTTATCAAATAAACGTACTTCGTGAAAATAAACACGGATCGTGGAAAACCAGCCTGCTGCGTCACATAAAACACGTAACGCCGCCCGAACAAGGAGAGGAGCCGACTTCGGCGGAAGTCGTGACACCCCTGGAAGAGTAGCTGCTGCCTTGGCAGGACCTAATGGGGATCGATAATAAACCCCAGGAAGAGTAGCTGCTGCCTTGGCAGGACCTAATGGGGATCGATAATAAACCCCAGGAAGAGTAGCTGCTGCCTTGGCAGGACCTAATGGGGATCGATAATAAACCCTAGGAAGAGTAGCTGCTGCCTTGGCAGGACCTAATGGGGATCGATAATAAACCCCAGGAAGAGTAGCTGCTGCCTTGGCAGGACCTAATGGGGATCGATAATAAACCCCGGGAAGAGCAGCTAATGCCTTGAACAAGAAAGAAGACCTGAATAAGATAAACTCTGGGCCTAATAGTCTATAATGTGGTCAGGTCACATAGCCAGGAAAACAACCCTCCCAGCCCTATATAAAACAGAACGACATATTTTACATTATCGTACAGACAGTCAATGTCACATATTGAGTTGAACTCATCTGACTAATGTTTGAATAATTGATGTGTGTCGACTAGATCCGGAATTTAATCCTGGGTAAAAAAATGACACTGGGTGAGGACTGAGGCCTTGGGGACCGATGACCGCCTCGAGTCACCTTTATTTCTTCTTTACCACTTCCCTTCTTCCTGGAGAGCAGAAAACACACTCTCCAGTGTTTCTGTCTTCTGCTGTGTTAGTTTCCATAGCAACAAAGTTTCTACGCGGGTTAAGGGGGATAATGAAGAATTACGTGATAATCATTTTGTTGACAAGGGGAAGCTGATTGAGTGCTACTCTGTGTGTGCGTGTGTGTGTGTGTGTGTGTGTGTGTGTGTGTGTGTGTGTGCGTGTGCGAGTGCGTGAGTGAGTGTGTGTGTGTGGGCTTCATCTGATATGCACACACACACACACACACACACACACACACACACACACACACACACACACCTTCACCCCCACCTACATACATCCACTCTGTTATACAAAATGACAGATATTATTTGGCACTATGAAATTATCTATTTCTGTCCTCGACCAAATTCAATAGACTTCCACAACACGATGCTTGATGGGTCACAGCACGAGCCATAACAACTCTCTCTCAATTTCTCTCTCTTTCTCCCTTTCTCTCACTCTATCCCTCCCTCCATCCCTCTATCGACCCTCTATCCCAGCTTCCTTGGGTCCCAGCGGCCATAGAATCCTGATGGAGTGATAGATTTTTCCTCCCACATCTCTCATTCCATAATGAGATATTTGTCAAGGTGTTTTTTCCCTGCGACCCTCTGATGAGCGACGATGGCCGCTCCACCCATCCCCCCCCCCCCCCCCCCCCCCCCTGCATGGCCAGATGCTGCATTGTGTGATGATCAAGTTAGCTGCTAGCCGTTGGACACCGTGCAGCAGAGGAGAGGGCCCTCGCCGCCTATAATCCAGCGCCGCATTAAGTCAGTGCAGTGACAGACAACGCTAAACGAGCCGGGCAGCAACCAGGTTAATTATTGATACCTAATGTGATTAAAGGAAAGGTGGGGAGTGGGAGGATAGAGAGATGTAAGAAAGATGGAGAGAGAAAGAGGTGTGTGTGTGTATGTGGTGGCTAGTTACAATGTGACAAGTGAGAGAGTGAGAAAGTGAGAGAGGGAAAGTGAGATTGAAGAGGAGTGAGGATGGACACACTGCGTTGTGTACCAGTAGCCTGTGGGGGTTTGAGGAGGATGGACGCACTGCGTTGTGTACCAGTAGCCTGTGGGGGTTTGAGGAGGATGGACGCACTGCGTTGTGTACCAGTAGCCTGTGGGGGATTGAGGAGGATGGTCACACTGCGTTGTGTACCAGTAGTCTGTGGGGGTTTGAGGAGGATGGACGCACTGCATTGTGTACCAGTAGCCTGTGTGTGTGTGTGTGTGGGGGGGGGGGGGTGTGAGTGAAAAAATCATCTTCCACAGTTAAAAAAAAAAAAACGGTGGTGTTTTCCTTTTATTCATACGTAATAAGCTGGAATGACCACGGCATACTTCAGATGCTATAATAACTCCATTCATTCATTAATCATCTCTCCCACTCCTATTGTTTGCCGGCCGGCGAATAAGAAGCTTGGATAATTCCATTAGTGGATGTTTGTTGGCCTTCCTACGCCATCGGTCAGCTACAGTGAAGACTTGTCTGTCACTCGCTCTTCAATCATGGTGACGGCCTCAGAGCAAAGTCCCCCTTCTAGACTAAATAGTCTTGTTATATTGTTACAGAGGAGCCAGAGGGATGAAGTAGTTTGTGAGCTGTGTCGCCACTGTATGAGCCACTGTATGAGCCAGTGTATGAGCCACTGTAGTTCTGTATATTTTAGACAGTCTACAGACACCACCAGTGTGTTTCCAGTTCCTCCACGGTGGGAGCTCTAAGTTGCCTGCTATTTGAATGAAAGGAAATCCTCGGATACACTCTGAGAGAATTCCCTGAGCCACCCCAAAAAAATTGATCCCTGTCTGCACCGCACAAGAGGAGTGGAGGGAGAATAGGAAAAATGTTAAATCCACAAATCCATCCCAGCATCAATCTGAACCCAGGCCTCCTGTCCCGGCGGGGGTTATTTGGGAGTCTTGTTTGCTGTGCCAAGTGTGTCCTGAGGCTTTCGCTGCATTCCTCTGCTTTCCTCAGCACCAGCCCCCCTACTGTTAAGTTTCTTTAAAGTCTATGTTGCTAGCTAGCTACCGGGCCTGGTTGGATGCTGCTGCTGCTACTGCTGCTACATATTGGATGTGTGATACTGCATTGGAAAAGGTTTTTGAACTCTCCAGATGGTTGAAATGGCCCTAATCAAAGAGGATATTGACTATGTTCATGGATGGATTGGTACAGGAAGGAGAAGGTACTTTATGCCACCATCTGTAATCGTTAGTGGATTGAACAACCGTTTCCGAAGTTAGCGATCCAAAGGCATCACATAATGTGTCTTCACGGCTCACATAATGTGTCTTCAGGCTGAGAGAGAGAGACCCTACATCCCACTGCTGGCTCGCCGCTGGAAGTGGTGTTAGAGGGCCAGTAAGAGGCACTCTTTCCTTTGGTCCCCCCAAAAATATCCCAATGCCCCAGGGCAGTGATTGGGGACATTGCCTTGTGTAAGGTGCTGTCTTTCGGATGGGATGTTTAACGGGTGTCCTGACTCTCTGTGATCACTAACGATCCCATGATAACCCCGGTGTCCTGAGTCTCTGTGATCACTAAAGATCCCATGGTGTTAACCCCGGTGTCCTGGCTAAATTCCCAATCTGTCCCTCATACCATCATGGCCACCTAATCATCCCCAGCTTCCAATGGTCTCATTCACCCCCCTCCTCTCCCCTGTAGCTATTCTCCAGGTCGTTGCTGTAAATGAGAATGTGTTCACAGTCAACTTACCTGGTAAGATCAGGGTTAAATCAGAGTGAGAGAGTCCCTCCACTCCAACCCCCTCCACTCTGGCCAGCCAGCTGTGTGTGGGTCAGTATCCTGGCTCCCTCCTGTCACACAGACTGACCACCTGGGCAAACAGATGGGAATTTGATACGGCTAATTCGTCTAACCCGCACCGGTCGCTAGCTCGATTAGCCCCCGTCCCCAGTGCACACAGTTGACAGAGTGACTGACGGCAGCCCACTGAGCTAAAGTGATGGCAAGGCCCCTGGCAGACTTTAGCATTAGCCGTAAGAGATCGCTCAACCTAGCACAGCTGGGAGAGGCCATAGGGCATGTTTAGCTAAATGCTACAGATGAATATGTGACGTCAGAAACAAGAATATAAAGATGGCTGCCAAACTAGGAGCTTTTGAAGGGTGGTGATACAGATATTAAACGAATAGCCGGATATAATTTTGGTATTTGGCCATCACACATGGCAAAGGAATGAAACAGACTTGAACCCTAGCTAGCAACCCGTGTAGGGCCTGTACAAAAATGTACAGTCAATAATCTGGAGACTGTGTGGACATCTGTAAGTAAGCAGCTGGAGACCAGATGTGCTAGCATCAGGGTAGCATGTTGTAAGTGTAGCCAACTGGAAGACATCAGTTAAATGTTTCATGGGTGGTAGTGGGGACACGTGTGGTGTCCTAGACAGCACACTGACTCCTGCACGTGTGAACGCTCACTGGGTCCTCCTAACGCTGGGTGGGATGGGGAAATGGGATGTAAAATATGTATCCACAGGGAAAAGCACAGGCAGGATATCTAAATAAATGAAATTACTGAACATATAACTTTGGTATCCTGAGTGTGCTTTTCCCTGTGGATATATATTTGGAATTAGCACCGCAAACATCTACTTGGAACAGTTTATTATAGGCTGAAAGGACTTTTGTCTAAAATGGGATTCCAACATTATGTTGACGAATGGGATGTATAAACCTATCTGCTCAAATGGAATACACAGGACAAGGGTGTATGCATCCAGTCCTTATGCAGACACATCAACATGTTTGAATGTCTGATTGATTGTTTGAGTTGCGTGGAATCTCTCGAGCTGGAAACACAGAGTTCCGATCGAATCGAGAGAAAACCCAATCATTTCTGATGTGGAATTAATTTGGAAGAGAACTTCAAATGTTTGTTTGAGGAGAATACGATTTTCCCTCGTGTGTGTGTGTACCTGTTTTTTTTCCTACCTTTATCTCGACTCACACAAATACCCTCTCCTTCAGCAAACACCGCAAAATGTCAGATAGCCTGCGTTATTTGACTGTTCTTAAAAGCTTAGCCCTATTTCAAAGAAAGTTTGCCAGCTCTATTTGCATATTTAAGATTTACGCTACCGGCGTGGAGCGTCAGATTTTCATCTTCAGCATAAGCCTGGGCTTTATCTTTTGGGGGTACAGTTTTAATTGGAAGTTTGGTACAAAGCAAGTGGTGCAAAAGGGGATCAAATCCTATGCTTAAAGGATTACACTGTACATTAGTGGATGCTTTGGAAGGCCTGATTTGAAATTGAGCTGGTTTTGAAATGCGGAGAAGTCTCTGGTATCTGTGATATATTTCTAAATATCTTGCATTGGAAGGTAAATCCAGGCTTTAAAGTGATTATACAGTAGCTATGCATAACGTGTCCATTAGAAGATATAGGTGTTTGCAGGATTGTAATAGCTGTATTTTTAGAATGTATATATTTCTGTCTGTGCTGACATGTGAGGGTCATAACTGGAGCTACATGCTCAGCCAGATAAGAAGCACAGGATAGTAATGAACTGGGGTGTAATCATTCGTCCAAACAGTTGCAAAAAGTTATGTTTTGCAACAAAAACAAGAGTTTCTATTGGACAAATTCAGGTAGGTCCTTCCCAGTTTCGTTCCGTTTGCGTCCGTTTAAGAAAAGTTTTGCAACAGAATCGGCGTAATGAATACACTCCTGGGTCCAGACGAAACAGTTCTGTACTCAAGGATGTGACTCCTTAAGGATTGGTGGCATGCAGCCGACAGGCTTCTGTGTTTGGTCTATGAGTTTGATAACATGATCTTGTAATCTATGACATTGAAGATGAAGAAGCTGAATTTGATGCTTTCTGCGTATTCTTAGTTACACGATGCAGTGACGCTTTAAAGTTGAGCTAATAGTGTCGATTTGAGAGAGACCACTAAGCGTTGCAAGACCAGATGGGAAGGAGTGTAGGGTGTCACTGGGCTCTACTATGAGGGCTTCTGCCTGACGTGGAAAGCCTCTTTCAATTATAAGCATCTTAATGGTTTGCAATGTGTTCAATACTGACACATCTTTTCTTTGCTATCTTTTCCAGGTCCGTCGTTCAAGCCGAGCTGCAGCAAGGCCCAGAGGTATCTAGAGTTCATCCCTATCAACCTGCACACCCAGAGGATGAGGGTGATGTGTCCTAGACAAACAGGTTTGTGTCCAAATTTACTTATAAAGCATACGGTTGCATTCATTAGGCACCAAAAACGGATTAAAACAGGGAAGGACTAGCGGGACTTGTCCAATAAGAAATGTACATTTTAGTTTTCAGGGTTATGGTGTGCCCTAATGAATATAACCCTGACTATTACAACTTAGGTTTTTCCAGCTGCTGGGAATGAGCACTGTGGTCTTGAGCGTCACCTACAGCCGCTACAGTTCAAGAGTTCATGTCCTTTGCTCTACTTCTTCTCTTGTCAGTAGAGCGCACAAGGCGCGGATCAGAGGCATCTGGGGTGCTGACAGGTGCATTAACTCTGACAGACCGACCGACCGACAGACAATGGTCTAATGAAGCCTACGCGTTTGGCCCTGAGAGGGAATACACAGAATAGCCTGGCTTAGAGCTTCCATCTCCCTCTACAACCAACCCCAATACTCACCTCTCTGTAGTTCAGTCCTAGACTTGTCAAAATGCATTATGACCGCTTCTACGCGCTAGCTCTGGGATGCGCTCAGTAACTGCAAACGCGCTAGCTCTTGGGGAATGTTCCTCAGTTTCGACTTCTCTCACCATTTGATTGATAGTAAAGTTGAAGGCTAGACAAGCCTTGACACAGATCTCGACTACTCAGCACATCAGGGACGTACAATAAGGAGAATAAGGGGAATGGAGCTGTTAGCCAAAACCATGACCACTGACTGACTGGTCAAAAACAAGGGTTAGTCAGAAGTCTACCACCCTTGAGAAAGAGGGAGAATGTGTTGAAAGAGATCGTTCCTGGTTCAGTTCAGCTTGGTTTCTGCTGCCAGGTTTCAGAAGACATAATAGCTATTGAACACACATGGTGATGCTTTGTTTGTTGATACAATGGCTTCCACATAGTCTAGTCTGGTCCCTCCCTTGGGCAGTTGTTTTTTTGGGGGGTGAAAAACGATTCACTTTGCCTTACGTTCCAAGAAAGCATGTGTTAAACATCCATCCATGGAAATGACAAATACATCAACGTCCTTTCTGTTAGTCACCCAGTTTTCTGTGCTTGTTAGGAATTATAGTAGTATTTCCTCTAGTTTGGTTTTTCTTTCCTCCCAAACAAACCAAACCAAACCATGCATAGCTTTTGCATTTGGATTTGCGTTCCACTATTGATCATGTAGTGAAAGAATGAGAGAAGGTGATCCTAGCGACTAGCGACTGGCTAGCGTGGGAGCACAGTGTGATGACTCAGTCACCATTTATGGCATTGTTTGAATGACAGACCATCTAGGGGCTATCACATCTGTGGCAATCTCGATGAAGAGACATTCCCACAGATGTCCAAGGGTCACTGAAGCCAGGAGAGGTGTAAAGACTGATGAGACTTGAATCGACGAAATGAATGTTTGGATTGTTTCAAGAGTTCAGGAAGAGCTATGAAGGTTGATATGTTTCATTGTACTGTAAGCGTATGGATTTATTGCTACAGAGAAACTGCCATTCTGTTCGTCGGACGGCGGATAGTTCAAAGAAGAGCAACACAGGTGTGCTCTTATCATAAGGTGTTGAGGTGTGGTGATTAGATCGGAGAACGTGTGGGTTTTCATGTCTGTTGTAATGTTTTGGGCCGTCAAAGTGATGTTAATTAGACAATAGGACATACAGAGAATTGGCGCTCTTGGAAGAATAAAAGTTGAGCTTTAACTTAGATCACGGAGTCATTGGTAAACCTGATATAAGTTGGTACTGTATGTCATAGTGGTGAATATTCTATGCTGTTAAGACTTATTTTAAAAAGGATATTTTGTATCCTTTTTATCGTGAAAATTTCTGGTATGTACCATTTGCAAACTGTATTCTTATTACGTAACTGTAATAAATGTGATTACTTTTAAATGGATACGAACCGCAGTCCTCACATTTTTGAGTAATTTTCCTTGAATTATTATTTGGTGAAATGTTTAATGGTAAATGTTATTCACAATATTCATAGCATATATGCTTGTTCTCTAACTGTGCATCTCTGCGCTAAGGTTAACTCAATAATAACTCTACTTAACGCTAAGACATTGATTGCAAGATATTAGCACCTTGTTCCTCAGCCTCTCAATAATTGCAGAGTAAGGAAACAGTGTTATAAACTCCATTTGGGCTATGTAAAAGGGACATTTTATCTCCCTTAACCCATTCCCATGTCCTGTTTAAGTATGAATTATTCAAATGTATCTCACCGGCCCACAATAATTTATCCTCCCAGGGAGAGAGAGACAGCCCCCCCCCCCCCCCCCCCCCCCCCCACCCTACGGTTCTCCAGTCGATTTATGGTGGCAGACGGGGGGGCGGAGGGGGGACACACTAAGAAATCAGCTAGAGCAAATTGGCCCGTGTGAGTGATGTTGCCGGCTCACCATTGTATTTCATTGTGTCGCTGTATGTTGTGAGGCAGTAGCCAATTAAGGGGAGCTGGGAAGTTTGAGAACCCAGGGGCCGAGCAGGGAGAGGTGGGGGACAAGGGGGGCCATGTCGGTGACCATGGGATCATTAAGACGGAAGCGTGGGGCGAGTGCCAACCAATACCCTTCCCAACCTTCGCATTCAGAGCAGCGCTGTCAGTAATTGCTGTCGACGGGGCTTCTCAAACAGGACTTTCTGTGGCGGCTGGTTGCTCTGCCGTCCCAGAGGCCGTTCGTTAGCTGACCTCCACCGCACTAAACCACCACACTGGAGGACACCACACACACACACACACACACACACACACACACACACACACACACACACACACACACACACACACACACACACTCACACTCACACTCACTCACCACACTCACTCACTCACTCACTCACTCACTCACTCACTCACTCACTCACTCACTCACTCACTCACTCACTCACTCACTCCCTCCACACTACTGTCTGACCTCATTACACATTCCAAACAAAACCTTGTATGACTATTTTCCACCTTCCTTCTGAGGAAGAAAAGTTGATATAAGTCTCATGTGTTTGTCTTTTTCTCAAACCCTTCCCTCCTTCTTGAACCCCCTTCACTTTCCCATCCCTTCCTCTCTACTTGGTGTATTGTACTGTACAACACAGTTCCCACTAACCCCAGGCGGGACACCTTCTTGCCTTCCCAGATGCATTCTATGACGTGATCACGGTGGGGGCTCCAGCGGCCCACTTCCAGGGCTTTAAGGGCGGAGGGCTACAGCGGCTACTGAGCAGACATGAGGCAGAGAAGAAGAGGTGAGACAGCCTCATTATACAACACATAGCATGCAGCAGAGACAGGGCTGCCTTGGAAAATAGATTCATACCCAAATGCAACCCTCCTGGTTAAATAAAGCATTAAAGTGTCTTTGTCCAAAAAGGCACCATATTCCATGTACAGTATAGTGTACTACTTTTGGCCTGGTTATAGGGTGCCATTTTGGATTGGCCCACTTTTGGGTGGAGAGGTATAGTATAGAGGATACTAACAGAGAAGGATGGGTCTAAGTCTGTCTCTGACTGGTTTTCATGTAAGGCTTGTTCTGCTAACGACAGGTGAATGTAGCAGGGCCAGCATTGGTAGTGACAGATTAATTTGGTCCTGACATCAAGATTTGATTTGTGCAAGTAGGGCTAGGCTATACTGTACTGTTAGTGACAGCTGAGCTGGGAGGTTTGACTCAATTGGGATCTGCTCTGTTTGCCACTGACAGCTATATTTGACTGGAGGGGCATAGGCCCTAATGCCGATGAGACTGTTGACTGACTCAGGCTTTTTGTATTTACTCAACGGCTTCTCTCTCTGTGCGGTGGCCATTTTGGATCTTCCAGGTCCCTTCGCAATAACCCTGAGTCGTCCCTATTGACACTCGGAGAGACTGTGATTGAATTGTGTCTGTTTGATTCAATTACCTAGCACCCATCGCGGACTGTGGCTGTGTGCATGATGTAGAGTCTCTCTTTCTGACGGACAAGACATGTCTAATTAGTTTGTTCTCATCGAGCGGGGCCGTCACAGGCCTGACAAACACACCGATGAGGGTAATATAGTGATGTAGGTGAACTGAGAACAGTGACAGTACAGTAACAGTCCCAACCACCATCCCCCATAGCTATTCATAAAGCATCTCATAGTAAGAAGTGCTGATCTAGGATCAGGCCCTCCCCCATCTGTTTAATCGTATTCAATATTATGTAATTTGCTAAACGGATCCTAGATCAGCACTCCCACTCTGAGACTTTTAAGAATACAGCTAGGCGCTGGGGTCGTTAATCAAGATGGCCGCCTTAATGTCCTCCGATCTGAGATCAGCATTTTGTAACTTGTCGACGATTGCCCTTCCCATGCTGTAAGATGGAGGGGGATTGTCATGGGTTCAGCGTGTGGCCACTTGAGTGATGCCTGAGGAAATGAGAGGTGATTTCCCCCAAAGCTTCTCTGTCGAGTGCTGAGTCATTACGGACCATGTCAGAGCCAATTAGTTACACTGAGTTTAGAGCTCAACAAAGAAGAGGGGAAGAGGAGATGGAAAGAAAGAAAGAAAGAAAGAAAGAAGAAGAGAAGAAAGAAAGAAAGAAAGGAAGAAAGAAAGAAAGAAAGAAAGAAAGAAAGAAAGAAAGAAAGAAAGAAAGAAAGAAAGAAAGAAAGAAAGAAAGAAAGAAAGAAAGAAAGAAAGAAAGAAAGAAAGAAAGAAAGAAAGAAAGAAAGAAAGAAAGAAAGAAAGAAAGAAAGAAAGAAAGAAAGAAAGAAAGAAAGAAAGAAAGAAAGAAAGAAGGAATGAAACCGAGAGAAAAGAAGTTTGAAGAAAAACTGCACAAGTGAATTTGCCCAGTAGTCAACGCTTATCTGTTAGCATACACTACGATAAGCATATTTTGGAACGAAGAGAGTCCACTGAAGTAAAATCAATTGCTTTGAAATAGAGATTAGACTGGGCAAGGAAGGAGTACCCAGGGATACTTTTTTGTCTCATATTTGACTTAGCTAACTGTAGCTTATATTTTCCAATTTTCCGCCTGGCTAACCGAGGAACGGCCAACTGCCAAGCCCCATCTCATGTCTGACCCAGAATCCAGTCATTTGTCAGTAATTTCACTAACATGGGATTTCATGCTACTCTCCATGGTTATCTTGGATTTGCTTCTATTTGCCTCGTTGGCATTTTAATGGAGTTGCATGTTTTCTTTCAATGGGGGAAAATCAATTTCCGTGACTTAATTTGCATGTTATGCCACGGTGGACATTTTGATTTTGACTCGAGCGTATCTGCCAAGAGGTGCTCTTCAATGTGCTGTTGAAGACCGTGTTTTGTGTTTTGAAATAAATTGAAATTAAGTCATGTTATGAAAATAGATAGCGAGGTTAGACCTAATCTGTAGACACACACAGACAGACACCCTGCTTTTGAACAAGAGCCTTTTGTAATCGTCTTTGATTAAAGGGAACAATAGTCTAGATGTGAGACTTGACTATTCAATGACATAAATGAATCAAATGGAGGAGAGGAAAAACCTGGAGGTGGAACCAGGAGGGCAAAAAAAGAGCCATTCATCCTCGAACACCCAGAGGAGGGGGAGGGGGGAGAAGAGAGAGGGGAGAGGGAGGGGGAGAGGAGAGAGCAAGGATGGAGGGAGGGGAGAGCGGCGAGGGAGGGGAGAGCGGAGAGGGAGGGGCGGGAGAAGGGAGGGGTGGGAGAAGGGAAGGGGGGAGACGGGAGAGATGGTGAAGAGAGAGAGTGGGTAGGGAAGGAAGAGGGAGGGGGGAGACGGGAGAGATGGTGAAGAGAGAGAGTGGGTAGGGAAGGAAGAGGGAGGGGGGAGACGGGAGAGATGGTGAAGAGAGAGAGTGGGTAGGGAAGGAAGAGGGAGGGGGGAGACGGGAGAGATGGTGAAGAGAGAGAGTGGGTAGGGAAGGAAGAGGGAGGGAGGGGGGAGACGGGAGAGATGGTGAAGAGAGAGAGCGGGTAGGGAAGGAAGAGGGAGGGAGGGGGGAGACGGGAGAGATGGTGAAGAGAGAGAGTGGGTAGGGAAGGAAGAGGGAGGGAGGGGGGAGACGGGAGAGATGGTGAAGAGAGAGAGCGGGTAGGGAAGGAAGAGGGGATAGAGGAGGAGTGTGCGAGAGAGGGTGAGAGATGGGGAGAGGGAGAGAGAGCGGGATGGGAGCCTTGGCGTTGTACCTACAGAATACAACAGCCAGAGCCAGCGATATCTTCTTAGTATGGGGCCTTGAAGGAAGTTAAATTAACAGCTGCACTTCGGGCCCCTTCAGTATCCTACAAAGCTATTTACATACAGGGCAGGTGCTTTTAGCTTTCGTTAATGCATGTCTTCCACCCAAATGGCTGTTTGAAAAGTCACCGATTATTCTTTTTTTCTTCTTTTTAATTGAACCCTGTAGACGTTGTGGACTAATCTTTCTTTAACAAGCCCCTCCTTTGAATCATTCAGCTTTTTGTACAGTGATAAGAGACGCTTACTTTGGCTGGAGCCCAGGTTTATTTAATGTGCATCATCAGGTTCTGTAAGGGGGAACACTGCTGAGAGGAGGGTGAAGCACTTCTTGTACTTCAGTACTCTCTCTCTCTCTCTCTCTCTCGTCTCTCTCTCGTTCTCTCTCTCCGTGTGTGTGTGTGTGTGTGTGTGTGTGTTTGTTTGTTTTTATTCCCAGGCAGTTAGTTAAACAGACAGATGCCTATTGGTTTCAAAGGGAGGACCTTGGCAGTTTTTTTACTTTATTTAACCAGGTAGGCTAGTTGAGAACAAGTTCTCATTTACAACTGCGACCTGGCCAAGATAAAGCAAAGCAGTGCGACAAAAACAACAACACAGAGTTACACATGGGATAAACAAACGTACAGTCAATAACACAATAGAAAAATCTATATACAGTGTGTGCAAATGTAGTAAGATTAGGGAGGTAAGCATTAACACTGGAGTGATAGATGTGCAGAAGATGATGTGCAAGTAGAGATACTGGGGTGCAAAGGAGCAAAATAAGTTGTGTATTAGAACCAGTAGAGAACTGATTAACACCATCTTGTTCAAACACAGGCTGTTCTGGCATCAGGCTGTCTGTCTGTGTGATGAAGGTCAGTAGCCCTGGTCAGATGTAAGAACCTGTGCATTTCATTTCATATTTCTATGCTCCTGTCCTCCTATATGATAGTGTGGGTTGTGGCAGTAGCTCTGGTCAGATCTACAGTAAGGACTGGTCTGAAGTCAGTGCCTAGTCCCGTGAGAGAGTGGCTGTTGGTCCTTGTCTGATTTGAGAAACAGTTCTAAGATCAGTTGCTATCCAGCACTGTCTTATGACAGACTGGGCTTTGGGGAACCAGACCTGAGGAACCAATGGACACAATCATGTTCAAACACAGGCTGTTCTGGCATCAGACTGGTGCTGGCTGTATGTCTGTTTGATGGAGGAGGACTTTGACAGTGGCCCTATTAACTGGTCTGCGATCAGTTGCATTCCAGCCTTGTCTCTATGACGGAGTGGGTTTTGGCAATGGCATTGGCCTGGTCAGGTCCACGCTGGTCTAGGATCAGTTGCTATCCAGTCCTCTCACTTATGACAGAGTGGGCTTTGGCAGTGACCAGACTGGTCTAGGATAAGTTGCCATACAGTGCCAGGCCTGTCTGTGTCTCAATGACAGAGTGTGTTTTTTGGCCCGGGGAGTTGTGGGCCTCAGTCCTGCCGTCCTCCGATGCAGTGTTCTGCTCCTGCTGGCTGTCAACAGCAGGCCTGGAAGCTCTTCATTAATTTCCTTCCCCACTATTAATTATCAATGAGCCGGAGACACGGGCTTAATTAGAGAAGAGAAGCTGCTGCTTCTTCTTCTTCTCCTCCTTTTTCTCTTTCCCTCTCTCCCTCTCATTACTGTCATAACCAATTCCCATTGATCATTTAGGAACATCAAGGGAGGACGTTTTGCTAGACTGCTTACTATTTGCTAGTTTTGATAATTCCTCCTAATAGGTAGGTCTAGAGTGGGTGGGTGGATGCTCCAGGGCGGAGAGCGAGGTGTGGGATAGCTAGCCCACTAGGGAGGCTGTGTCTGGGGGAGAGTTGGGTTGATAAAGACCCCCCCCCCCCCACCCCCTCCTGGGAGGTTCTGGTTCTCTCAGATGTAACCCACCGGAGATATAAGATCATCTGCAGAGTAATAACGTGTATACAAACATGTATTTTACATTTAACTAGCTAGCTTGTGGCTCAGCAAATTGCCAGTAAACGCTAAGAAACACAGCCAAAATCTTTTGCTTCTTGATTAAACACCTAACAACAAATTCCTCCACCATTGTAAACAAGGATATTCCAGGTCGGGTGTCCATTTTTAAGCTTATCCCTTAACAAGCAGGGTTTCTGTTCTCTTCACTGTGCTTGTCGGCAGCCATCTTGGCTTTGGTGGAAGCCAGCTAGCTTAATGGACTGACAGGCCATCCTGATGAGGAATTTATGGTTTCCCTCCAATAACCAGCTCCGATATAGGTCAATGCTCTCCTGTGGCATCAGGCGGTAGGGACCATGTGTAAACACTGATTATCCACTGCACAGGATAGCTAATGGCTGGATTTGTACTTATGAGTCAACAGTGTTGTTATGCAGCTGGAATTAGCTTATGAGTCTCTGTCTCCCTTACTCACTCACTCAGACAATGTCGTTTTTCCGGCGGTGTTCTGTTGTATTTATCTTCTTCCATTTGTACCCTCCTGCATAATGTAGTAATAAGAACAACTCAAAGAGAATGCCCAAGTTTTAACGAAATGACTTACGTAAAGGATCATTCAAACAAATGTTGTCTTTTTTCCTAGTATTCCCTAGCAACTTCCCTAGTATTGACTATAGGCTAGGCTACTCTGTAGAGATGGGATACGATGGTACTGGATCTTATAAGAGGCCGAAGTCTGATTGTCTTTGGGCAGCAGCGGGTGGCCTATCTCCAGAGAACTCATTAGCCGTAATGACAAGGTCAGGGTTTGTTAGCGCTAACCAATCGGATGCTACATTGGCAGCAGCTAGCTAGCCCCCAGTACACCTGAAGTAATAAAGGTCCCCAGGTTTTGGCACTGTATTGATGAAGCAGGTAGGGGATGTGTCATAAAAGATTGCTTTGAGGACTCTTCTTTTCTACTCGCTCTCTCGTTCTCAAGACATTCACTCTTTTCAGTCTTCAGTCAATTATGCCTTGGGATCTGGCTCCAGGGTCTGGCCTACATACAGGCTGTTCAGAGCTGAATCTAAACTAGCTGGGAGGGTTGACTGCCTCAAATCACTGCCTCGTTAACGCACACGCTTGGTCTGATGGCAGGAAATCACTGTGGAGAACTCAATGAAAGTCATTGAAACTTTACTTGAGGTGAACGTTTGATTGGGACTGATGTGCCCTGAATCTATGAACTGACAAAACACGTTTCATCTGAGGGTGAAACGCTTCCCTAAAAATGAAAAAAGTATTAATAATTCATCATTTTCATCTGGCTGCAGATATTAATTAGGTGGTTTTAGATTGAAGCGTTGGAAAGCATTGATCTATGATACAGTTTCAGGCAACTAGAGCAACATTTTACTTACTGTATCCAGACTATACCCCACACTGTATTGTGGCGGTAATGAATCCAACTAGAACACATTTACCAGTGGACTGTTTGTGATTATCCTATTATCTAGACTACAAACCGATCCATAGTCATCACTGTTCTAAATGGACAAAATAATTGTATGTGGAATGTATACATTCTGCTTACTAATGACATATAGGAACATGTCATGGTTTGGCTATTGATTGGAGGCAGAATGAACTGAAATGAATCTGTTCTTGCAGGTGGTTTGCAATATGCCTGGACATTGGTTACTCTGTGGGCGGGTCATTGATTTAATCTAAATTTAAATAACTCCCAGGCCCAGCCTCTGTCTACAGTATCATTGATCCATCTCCTTCGTTTCTCACTTCTCGCTCTCTCCGGTCAAGTTAGAAGAGTCAAATATATATTCTATGGTGAACATGTCTGAGTCTGTAAAATAGTTGAATATGTTTAGCACTGCTGAAACTAGCTGGATTCATACAGTCAAATTTAACCGCATGCAATAAACAGTAAAACCTCTGAGTTTTTACAATGTTTCTTATTTTATCGTTTTTTGTCTACACTGCTGTTTACAATCCTCTAAAATCTTGACTGTTTTCTTTTCCTCTCTCTGTCTCTGTCTCTCTCTCTCTCTCTCTCTCTCTCTCTCTCTCTGTCTCTGTCTCTCTCTCTGTCTCTCTCTCTGTCTCTCTGTCTCTGTCTCTGTCTCTCTCTCTCTCTCTCTCTCTGTCTCCCTCTTCAGTTTCAGCACAGCATACCAGTGCATCTACTACTCCCCAGAGCACACAGCCAAGGCCCAGGAGGTGTTGCACAGTGTGGGCCATCTCCAGCCTCTCATCTCTGGCCTGGCAGACCAGCTGCTTCAGGCCGCCCAGCAGCACTCCATGGCTGGGCTGAGGGAGGCACTCAAGACCCTGGCTGGAAAGGTGAGTAGGCCTCTACCACCATAACTACCAGAACCACCACCACCTACCAGCTCTTTCCTTGTTCCTTTCCCCACCATTTAGCTCCAAGCCTGGGGTGGGGGTGCTGCTTAGTGCCCCTGGCTGGATCTCTAGCCACATAGGTCTCCAACCACCACCACAATCTACCCCCTCTGTCCATGTTCCTTTCCCCCACGATGGAGCTCAAAGGTACGGGTAGAAGTGCTATGCTTAACTTGTCTGGATCTATAGCCCCCCCCCCGGGTGCTGGAGGTGCTGGGCTGAATGCCACCATCTGGATGTGTGTAGCACCACGGGGGAGCTCATTTTAGAGCTCTTCCCTCCTGCTGTGCTAGTGTGTAACCAGGCAAGGTGAAGCCTGGGAGGTGAAGCCTGGTAGGTGAAGCCTGGGAGGTGAAGCCTGGTAGGTGAGCTACCAGCGGGATTAAAACTGGAGCTATTTGTAGAAAATCTCCTTTACAGTGACTCTGAGTGTGAACATGTGTTTTGCCTCAGAGATGATTGTTTATACTGTATTTTGCTGAATATATTTGGCTGCAGCAAGTGTATTTTAATGACCTGAAGTTGCCCTTAAAACGTACTGTCACCTACTACAAAACATCTGCCGTGAAGACATCGAGCTCTAGGGTTAAACACACCCCAAACACACACACACGTCTCGTCATACCCACTGTCCATAAATCATCATTAAAACGCCAAAGCCAACAAAAGTGAATTGCGAGTCGACGAGCGCAGAGTTTTATGGACAAGACACTTGGTGTTTTATCCGTGTAATTATGAATTACATCTGGTGCTGTCAGATTTGCAATCTGCTGCAGTGAGTGAGTGAGAGATTGTTTTTGCCACAGTGGAGTAGAGCCCAATCAGACAGCTTAATTGGTACATTCTCTCTGTCACCGCTTCCCCTCATCCTTGATTAGACACGCAGGCGGCCTGGTCAGCGCCGGCCCTGCTCCTCTGATTGGAACTTCAAACTTTGTGTGTCTGTCTCGGTGGTTGGGTGTGTGTGTGGGTGGTATGTGTGGTGGGCGGAGTGAGGGAGGCTTGTGGTAGGGTGTGTATGGGGAAAGATATAGTTGGATGGGGAGATTGATAGATGGTTGTCCGTTGGATAGTTGTTTATGTCATATGCATGAGTAGTCTGTCATAGAATGTCTGTTTGCACATTTGCTTGTAGTGCTGTGTTGTGTTCGCCCTAAGTAGCTCATCTATCATTTATTGACAATCCATAGTCCGCCAAGCAACACCACACATTCAGCATCACAATTTTCACCATATAATGTATGAACCCGGATCAATTAGGTGGTCTACCCATGGCGTTTCCACGGAAACTCTCAAAACACACACACACTCACTCACACAAACACACAGCCATGCTGGCTCCCTGGGTTGGTGTGTGTCCACAGTCCAGACAGATGGCTGTGGAGCTTCGGTCCAAAGGGAGGGAGGGAGACAGAGCCCTAATGAAAGCACAGAGAGGTTTGATCCACAGTCACGTTACTCACCAAGACTTCACCTCCAGAGAGCCTGGGAGTGAGAGCAGCAGTGGGGGGAGAAGTTAGCCTGGGATCCAAACTGATTATTTCACCATTTTCATCTTGGATTCAAGGCTATGGAGGAGGGTTGTCACTGGGCTGGGGGGATGCTGTGACTCCCCTTAGGGAAAGGGATAGGGGGGAGTTTAAAACAGAAAACCCACACTATGAAACAAAGAAAGATCTACAACGATCTACGGGTTCTCAGATGCTGTGTTATTACTGCTACTGCTGCTACTGGTGGTGATGATGATGATGGCGATCAGTGAAAGAACGATGCATCAATTCATCTCCTGCCTTCTGGGAACTGATGCTTATATCCAAAAGCGCAAAATATCAGCTTTACCGTAGACGACCTGTTAATTACCAGCGTTACCGTAGACGACCTGTTAAATACCAGCGTTACCGTAGACGACCTGTTAAATACCAGCGTTACCGTAGACGACCTGTTAATTACCAGCGTTACCGTAGACGACCTGTTAATTACCAGCGTTACCGTAGACGACCTGTTAATTACCAGCGTTACCGTAGACGACCTGTTAATTACCAGCGTTACCGTAGATTCCAGTAACTTTGGTAAATGACCAGTAGATTTATAACCCTAGTCATGCAGTACAGACAACTCCTCTCATCCTCTTCAAATCAGCGGTGAGCGTATAGCCTTGCAGTTTTTTCATCTACTTTAGATCAAACATACAGTATCACACATAAAAACCACTCCTCCTCTTGCAGTTTTTTCATCTACTTTAGATCAAACATACAGTATCACACATAAAAACCACTCCTCCAACCGTAAGCATTTCACCTCTGACTTGCACTTTTCCCTCAGTTGAGATCACAGATGTATTGAAGAGCGCAATGTTTCTTTCTCTCAGGGGATTTCCGGTCCTTAGATCTCCACAGTAGGTGAAGGTGAGAACCAGAGTGAAGTGAAGTTCTCACGTGAGATTGAGAGGTGAGCAAAAGTAGAATAAGCTAACAAAGCGAGCGATTTGAAATTTGAGACAGAGACAGTTTAAACCAAGTCCTGGATTAGAACACACATTCATCTGATATTATACAGTGTGTTTAGTGGACTCTCTGAGAAACTGACCCTTAGAGTATTTTCTGTCAGACGCAACACCTTCAAATGCATCACACGGCACAGTATAGACAATCCTCCCCTAAGGATGGTTCACAACTTTCAAATCTACCCGAAATGCAAACAGCTGAAGAGAGAGAATAAACCCGGAGACTATCAACTATCTGAGTCATTGTGAGTTAGTCAAATAGAATATCAACTATCTGAGTCATTTTGAGTTAGTCTAATAGAATATCAACTATCTGAGTCATTTTGAGTTAGTCTAATAGATTATCAACTATCTGAGTCATTGTGAGTTAGTCTATTAGAATATCAACTATCTGAGTCATTGTGAGTTAGTCTATTAGAATATCAACTATCTGAGTCATTGTGAGTTAGTCTATTAGAATATCAACTAACTGAGTCATTGTGAGTTAGTCGAATAGAATATCAACTATCTGAGTCATTGTGAGTTAGTCGAATAGAATATCAACTATCTGAGTCATTGTGAGTTAGTCGAATAGAATATCAACTATCTGAGTCATTGTGAGTTAGTCGAATAGAATATCAACTATCTGAGTCATTGTGAGTTAGTCGAATAGAATATCAACTATCTGAGTCATTGTGAGTTAGTCGAATAGAATATCAACTATCTGAGTCATTGTGAGTTAGTCGAATAGAATATCAACTATCTGAGTCATTGTGAGTTAGTCTATTAGAATATCAACTATTTTAGTTATTGTGAGTTAGTCTATTAATCTATCAACTATCTGAGTCATTTTGAGTTAGTCTATTAGAATATCAACTATCTGAGTCATTTTGAGTTAGTTGATATTCTAATAGGCTAACTCAAAATGACTCAGATAGTTGATATTCTAATAGACTAACTCACAATGACTCAGATAGTTGATAGTCTAATAGGCTAACTCAAAATGACTCAGATAGTTGATATTCTATTAGACTAACTCAAAATGACTCAGCTAGTTGATATTCTATTAGACTCAAAATGACTCATATAGCCTATTAGAATATCAACTATCTGAGTCATTTTAAGTCTAATAGAATATCAACTAGCTGAGTCATTTTGAGTTAGTCTAATAGAATATCAACTATCTGAGTCATTTTGAGTTAGCCTATTAGACTATTAACTATCTGAGTCATTTTGAGTTAGTCTATTAGAATATCAACTATCTGAGTCCTTGTGAGTTAGCCTATTAGACTATCAACTATCTGAGTCATTGTTGGTCTAATCCTAATACAATAACAATGGCTCTGGATGGGCTTTGTCGCAGTCAAATAGCTTGGTCCCTTGACCCCACGGTTAAGAAGAGCAAATATGACCAGAGTGTGAAATACCATGTCTCTCACCATGCATTGTTCAGTCACCCCAGAAAAGCCAATGAATACCAAATGTCTTCCATTGATTGCAAATGAACGTTGTGGAAGATAAGCACATTTCTATTTGAATATGGATTTTGGCATTTTAAGTTTGGGTTTCTCTGGGAGTTTTGATCCTATTGAGGTTTTTTCTTCACTGATTTGTGTGTGGGGTTGGGTTGTGTGGAAGTGTGTGGGGTTGGGTTGTGTGGAAGTGTGTGAGGTTGGGTTGTGGGGAAGTGTGTGGGGTTGGGTTGTGGGGAAGTGTGTGGGGTTGGGTTGTGGGGAAGTGTGTGGGGTTGGGTTGTGGGGAAGTGTGTGGGGTTGGGTTGTGGGGAAGTGTGTGGAGTTGGGTTGTGGGGTTGGGTTGTGGGGAAGTGTGCGGGGTTGGGTTGTGGGGAAGTGTGCGGGGTTGTGTTGTGGGGAAGTGTGTGGGGTTGGGTTGTGGGGAAGTGTGCGAGGTTGGGTTGTGGGGTTGGGTTGTGGGGAAGTGTGCGGGGTTGGGTTGTGGGGTTGGGTTGTGTGGAAGTGTGTTGGGTTGTGGGGAAGTGTGCGAGGTTGGGTTGTGGGGTTGGGTTGTGGGGAAGTGTGCGGGGTTGGGTTGTGGGGTTGGGTTGTGTGGAAGTGTGTGGGGTTGGGTTGTGGGGAAGTGTGCGGGGTTGGGTTGTGGGGAAGTGTGCGGGGTTGGGTTGTGGGGAAGTGTGCGGGGTTGGGTTGTGGGGAAGTGTGTGAGGTTGGGTTGTGGGGAAGTGTGTGAGGTTGGGTTGTGGGGAAGTGTGCGGGGTTGGGTTGTGGGGAAGTGTGCGGGGTTGGGTTGTGGGGAAGTGTGCGGGGTTGGGTTGTGGGGAAGTGTGCTGGGTTGGGTTGTGGGGAAGTGTGCGGGGTTGGGTTGTGGGGAAGTGTGCGGGGTTGGGTTGTGGGGAAGTGTGCGGGGTTGGGTTGTGTGGAAGTGTATGGGGTTGGGTTGTGTGGAAGTGTGTGGGGTTGGGTTGTGGGGAAGTGTGTGGGGTTGGGTTGTGGGGAAGTGTGCGGGGTTGGGTTGTGGGGAAGTGTGCGGGGTTGGGTTGTGGGGAAGTGTGCGGGGTTGGGTTGTGTGGAAGTGTATGGGGTTGGGTTGTGTGGAAGTGTGTGGGGTTGGGTTGTGGGGAAGTGTGTGGGGTTGGGTTGTGGGGAAGTGTGTGGGGTTGGGTTGTGGGGAAGTGTGTGGGGTTGGGTTGTGGGGAAGTGTGTGGGGTTGGGTTGTGGGGAAGTGTGCGGGGTTGGGTTGTGGGGAAGTGTGCGGGGTTGGGTTGTGTGGAAGTGTGCGGGGTTGGGTTGTGGGGAAGTGTGCGGGGTTGGGTTGTGGGGAAGTGTGCGGGGTTGGGTTGTGGGGAAGTGTGCGGGGTTGGGTTGTGGGCAAGTGTGTGGGGTTGAGTTGTGGGGAAGTGTGTGGGGTTGAGTTGTGGGGAAGTGTGTGGGGTTGAGTTTTGGGGAAGTGCGTGCATGCGTGCATTTTTGTGCGTGCGAGTATCCGTGTTGATAAAATGTTCTCCTAATTGAAGTAAATGTGAACTTGCACTAAATGTTAATCAAGTTATGTATTTCAATCCAGAGTTATACCGCTCTCAAATGATGAATTGACAGTTATAATGTAGTCTATATACTGTACCTGATAGGCAATTAGTGAATGGAATGTAATCCCACTCTGTACCTGTTTGTTCACACATGCACTTTTCAGCAACCACCATAACCCAGTTTGATAAGGCCCTACAAGAAAGGCTGTCTGCCAAAGCCAGGCCTCTATGACTCCCAGTGCTAGCAGGGTTTTTTGTTCTGTTCAGTTAATATACATACATACAGATTGTTCCTTATCAGATCACTTTGCCAGATATAAAGCTGAAACAGAACCTTGAAAACACAAAGAGGTCTTCAGGAGCAACTACTGTCTAGATAACCGGGGCGGCAGCGTAGCCTAGTGGTTAGAGCGTTGGACTAGTAACCGAAAGGTTGCAAGATTGAATCCCTGAGCTGACAAGGTACAAATCTCTCGTTCTGCCCCTGAACAAGGCAGTTAACCCACTGTTCCTAGGCCGTCATTGAAAATAAGAATGTGTTCTTAACTGACTTGCCTAGTTAAATAAAGGATTAAAAAAAACACTAGGGGACAAAGACGCCATTCTCCAGTCTCACACCGTTTCTGTACAAGCCCTCCAAGTGCCACCTTCCCCTCTCTCACCTCAGAGATTCCTCTCTACCCTCTCTCACCCCAGAGAGGTACACAGATTCCTCTCTCACCCCAGAGGTACATAGATTCCTCTCTACCCTCTCTCACCCCAGAGGTACATAGATTCCTCTCTACCCTCTCTCACCCCAGAGAGGTACACAGATTCCTCTCTACCCTCTCTCACCCCAGAGAGGTACACAGATTCATCTCTACCCTCTCTCACCCCAGAGAGGTACACAGATTCCTCTCTACCCTCTTTCACCCCAGAGAGGTACACAGATTCCGCTCTACCCTCTTTCACCCCAGAGAGGTACACAGATTCCTCTCTACCCTCTCTCACCTCAGAGAGGTACACAGATTCCTCTCTCACCCCAGAGAGGTAAACAGATTCCTCTCTACCCTCTCTCACCCCAGAGAGGTACACAGATTTCTCTCTACCCTCTCTCACCTCAGAGAGGTACACAGATTCCTCTATCACCTCAGAGAGGTACACAGATTCCTCTATCACCTCAGAGAGGTACACAGATTCCTCTATCACCTCAGAGAGGTACACAGATTCCTCTATCACCTCAGAGAGGTACACAGATTCCTCTATCACCTCAGAGAGGTACACAGATTCCTCTATCACCTCAGAGAGGTACACAGATTCCTCTAGGTCATGTTTCAGGGGGTTAGTGGCAGCACTGGGAGAGATGCTCCAGGTGGCTTTCGTTTACTAACGTATGCCACATTCATTTGTTCCATCTCTCATTGGTTCTCTTGTTCGCCTGTTCAAAGGATCTCTGCTCATGTGTCGTATTAGACTGGATGTGGTTTGCTGTGGTAATAGAATTGCTTATTGCGATGCTAACTCAATTATTCCTGAGAGCCCTTATCTGTGGTGCCGGGGTGCAAGCCGTCTTGGCGCTGGATGAGCATCAGCATTCAGCAGCTTGTGAATTTGAGTTCAAAGGAGGTAGCTACCCCTCGGAGGCGAGAAGGCTCACCGAGGAGGAATTGAATTGTTTCTTGTTGTTGACGTTGTTGCCGGTGCCTGGCGCCGGCGCTAGCGAACACGGAGGGGAAGGCTAGCGAGGAGGAAAGCTAATCTTCCATCACTCCTTCATTTTACTAGCCCGCTGAACACACACACACACACACACACACACACACACACACACACACACACACACACACAGACTCAGTTTTTGATGAACTCCTCAGTGATATCCCTCTCCCCTGTTCTCTGGCACTCATTCACCCTCTCTCTCTTTTTCATTCTGCCTCCCTTTATCTCGCTCGCTCTCTCCCTTCCTCTCTCTCTCTCTCTCACTCTGTCTCTGTCTGTATTTCTCCCTACCTCACCACCCTCCCATCCCACTCATTCAATCTCCCTCTCTTCCCTCTGATTTCTTTCAGACGGAGCAGTTTGTGCACGCGCTCAAAGACGAGCTGGTGAAGAGCGCCTTGCTGGCCCTCCACGCTGCACAGCCCGGCTACGTGACGAAGAACCAGAACCAGACCCTGCCAGGCCACCAGGGTCACAGTCACCAGGACCACCCTAGTCCCAGCCAGAGGGGTCAACAAGGCCAGAGTCCACCCCAGAACCCAGGCCACAGTCCTGGGCAGCCATCGGCTACAGACAGCCCTGTGGTAGTGTGTAATAATGTGGATGGTGGCTCCCAGACGGCTCCCATCAGAGAAGACGGACAGACACCTCTGAAGCGCCAGGACTCCATACCGTGCCATAAGGAGTATGACGAGGAGGAATGGGCAAGTCCTGCTGTTTCTATACCATCATCTCACTCTGTGTCTACTCTGCTCTGTCTGTCTGTGAGTCTCAATCTCTGTCCCTCTTCTTCCTCTCTCTCAATTCAATTCAAGGGCTTTATTGGCATGGGAAACATATGTTAACATTGCCAAAGCAAGTGAAATAAACAGTAAACATTATACTCAAAGACGTTCCAGAAGAATAAAGACATTTCAAATATCATATTATGTCTATACAGTGTTGTAACAATGTGCAAATAGTTAAAGTACAAAAAGGAAAATGATCAAAGCATAAATATGGGTTGTATTTACAATGGTGTTTGTTCTTCACTGGTTGACCTTTTCTTGTGGCAACAGGTCACAAATCTTGCTGCTGTGATGGTACACTGTGGTATTTCACCCTGTAGATATGGGAGTTTATCAAAATTGGATTTGTTTTCGAATTCTTTGTGGGTCTGTTTAATCTGAGGGAAATATGTGTCTCTAATATTGTCATACATTTGGCAGGAGGTTAGGAAGTGCAGATAATTTTCCACCTAATTTTGTGGGCAGTGTGCACATAGCCTGTCTTCTCTTGAGAGCCAGGTCTGCCTACGGCGGCCTTTCTCAATAGCAATGCTATGCTCACTGAGTCTGTACATAGTCAAAGCTCGCTCACTCACTCTCTGTCTCTCTCTCTCTCTCTCTCTCTCTCTCTCTCTCTCTGTCTGACTCCCTCTCTCTCTCTCTCTCTGTCTCTGTCTCACTCTCTCTCTTTCTGTCTCTCTCTCTCTCTCTGTCTCACTCTCTCTCTATCTCTCTCTCTCTCTCTCTCTCTCTCTCTCGATCTCTCTCTTTGCCCAGTGCAAGTCTAAAAGTTGCTGTATCAGATTATAAAAAAATGTTGGTATCAGTTACAGAAGTCTTAAGAAACTGTGTGCGTGTGCGCGTGCTGTGCGTGCTAATAGAAACGATGGGGACTCAGTCCAATAAAGCCATAGCTAACAGCAGGGACTTAGCCGGAGTCACACACTACAATTCCTAATCAGCCATCAAACAACTGTCTGCCTTTGAGAAGAGTTCAAAAACACTCACCTCTGAAACAAAGGACATCCAAACTGCACTCCAACACACACACACTAAGCCATGCTTGGCAAGCCTAATTACATTCCTCAACAAGCAGAAAGTGAATAAATCAATTAAAAAAGGGGTATTATGAGGACAATACGAAACAGAGGAGTTTGGAGGCTTTCCGCTCCAAAGTAGAAAAGCACTTTGAGAGTTATCTCTTCAAGCAGGCTGCAATTGCCATCGGAAACATACTGTGACCTATCGGGTTGAGTTTCCTGAGAGTAGAGAAACTCTTCATAGTGCTTCTGTGACCGATTGATTTTGAGACAATGAAAGTTAATGGCTAGTAGAACTCTGGTGATAAGGGCTTTGAACAGCCAACGTCCAATCATACTCAAACCCACTGTAGTGGCCCAAGGCAGAGATATACATCCATATTTAAAATGGTTGATATTATTTTTAGATTCTATGTTTTGGGATCAAATAGTACCTTGCACATCGTGGTTCGCTAACAGACCGGTGTGGGACATGGATTGATCTTCCAGACAGCTCACATGGGGCAGCAGGTAGCCTAGTGGTTAGAGCGTTGGACTAGTAAACGAAAGGTTGCAAGATCGAATCCCCGAGCTGACAAGGTACAAATCTGTCCTTCTGCCCCTGAACAAGGCAGTTAACCCACTGTTCCTAGGCTGTCATTGAAAATAAGTCTTAACTGACTTGCCTAGTTAAATAAAAATAAACATGCAGATTGACATCTTTTCTCTCCCTTTCTTTTAGCTATCTCTCTCTCACACACACACACACAGAGGCCAGGTGCTGATGTTGTGTTTGTCTCCTCTAGGACAGGGTGTGGGCCGACGTGGCGAAGAGCCTCAACTGTGTCATCGCCATGGTGGACAAGCTCCAGGAGCAGGAACCAATCAACAATAACCAGGAACAACCAATCCCTAAGCAGGTCCTGGCTGATGTCATCACCTCCCACAACCCTGGTAAGAGTTTCACCGCTGAATGTGTCGTACAACATGGCTCTACATCCATAACAATGTCCTATACATGTACAGTAGCCTAGTCCCAGATCTATTGGTGTTGTCTTGCCATGTTGATATCACCTACATACAGTTATATAGTCCTGCAATACTAACCAGAAATACTTCCATAGAGTCCTGGATGTATCTTAACTCCTTCTCACCATAGGATGGCAGTCACGTACCACGACAGCCAGTTGCAGTATTTGGTCTGCACAAAATCTGCACACACACACTCAGACTCTCAGAAATGACAGAATGAAGCGCGAGAGGTTGGTGGCACCTTAATTGGGGAGGACGGGCTCGTGGTAATGACCGGAGCATACAGCTAAATACATCAAACTCGTGGTTTGATGCCATTCCATTCGCTCCGTTCCAGCCATTATTATGAGCCCTCCTCCCCTCAGCAGCCTCCACTGGAATTAAGGTAAGAAGGAGAGAGTGCATAAATAACACATTGACCACAGAGAAGTGGCGCAAGGACCTCTTGTTATTCACACCCAGATGTTATCTCCCCTGCATCCAATCAAATCCTCTGCTCAGACAAGGGCGTGTCGTGTCCCTACTACTGTCAGGTGGTTGGCAGATTGGTGCAGGCTTAAGCCTGACCGGGCGAAGGTGTTGGCTCCCGTATCAGGATAGTGTGTGTGTGCATGTTGGTGAATCATTAATGTGTATGAGCATGGCAGCCGATCTAGTGGCACGTCTTTGTCCAAACATTCACAGAGGTAAGCAGGACCCGCAGCATTTTATTAAGGTAGAGAACAGACACAGGGAGTAAGAAGGACCCGCAGCATTTTATTAAGGTAGAGAACAGACACAGGGAGTGGTCGTCCTCAACTGTTTGAAGAGAAAGGGAGGATTAATGAAGAAAAAAAATCTCTGTGGTGGTGTTCAGACCGAGGGCTGTGATTGGTCTAGCCAAGACTCCCGTTGACAAGGCATTGTGGGAGTTTGTCTGTTTGGACAGGGCCTGGTGGGAAGAGGAAGGGTGAATGTGTGTGTAGTGTGTTTTCAAAGCGAGATAAGGCATGATTTATTTGGCAAGAGTACCTAGATGTTGAGTGCTAAACCTTTTGAAATCTGGTTTGTGTGGGGGTGGAGGATGTGTGTGTGTGTGTGTGTGTGTGCGTACTTGTTTTTGTTTGTGAGTGAAAGAGAGGGAGAGAAAGGAAGCAAGAAAGGTGAGGGGGAGTGTGGGTTTAAAGAGATTTGATTAGCTTTTCCTGGCTTTTGTTGACATAAGCAGTCAGTGGGGGAAAAAAACGATATTAAAAGTTCTTCCACAATGGTGTTCCTCACACCATCACATGTAGGCTTCGTCACAGCATTGGAGCCATGGAAGAAAAGGGGATACCTAGTCAGTTGTACAACTGAATGCATTCAACTGAAATGTGTCTTCCGCGTTTAACCCAACAAGCAGGTGCTCTGGACTAATGAGTCAAATATTTGGCTGTAGCAGAAGGCAGTTTGTTTGCCGAAGGGCTGGAGAGTGATACACGAATGGGTGTCTGCAGGCAACAGTGAAGCATGGTGGAGGTTCCTTGCAAGTTTGGGGCTGCATTTCTGCAAATGGAGTTGGGGATTTGGTCAGAATTAATGGTTTCCTCAATGCTGAGAAGTACAGGCAGATACTTATCCATCATGTAATACCATCAGGGAGGCATCTGATTGGCCCCAAACATACAGCGAAGTCATTATGAACTATCTTCAGCGTAAAGAAGAACAAGGAGTCCTGGAAGTGATGGTATGGCCCCCACAGAGCCCTGATCTCAACATCATTGAGTCTGTCTGGGATTACATGAAGAGAGAGAAGCACCTGAGGCTGCCGAAATCCACAGAAGAACTGTGGTTAGTTCTCCAAGATGTTTGGGCCAACCTACCTGCCGAGTTCCATAAACTGTGTGCAAGTGTGCCTACAAGAATTGATGCTGTTATGAAGGCTGTTGCGTAATCGTACTGAAGGTAGCTAAGGAGTCAAGCGCAGGAGAGCAGAGATGTCAATGTAGCGTCTTTAATAGGCAAGTCCCAAAATGGTACAGGTACAAGGTCCATAAATGCCCGAGACAATGGAACACACAGTTACTCACGGAAGGAGGAAAACAACGCTCCTACTATACTTAACACACAGTACACACGTGAATAAACTGAGGAAAAAACCTCCACGAGCAACATGAAAATAACCCCGCACAAACCTAAGTGGGGAAACAGGGGTAAATATACACACAGAAATTAAAGCAAATGAAAACCAGGTGTGAATGAATCAAAGACAAAACCAACAGAAATGAAAAATTGATCGGTGATTGCTAGTAGGCCGGCGGCCAAGCACTGCCCGAACAAGGAGAGGAACTACCTTCGGTGGAAGTCGTGACAAAGGCAAAGGGTGGTCACACCAAATATGGATTTAATTTAGATTTTTCTTCTGTTCACTCACTTTGCATTTTGTTAATTGATAAATATAATCTACTATATTAACATGTCTATTTTTCAAAGCATTCTTACTTTACAGCATTTTTTCACACCTGCCTTAAACTTCTGCACACTATTGTATGTTTTCCAGTTTCCTTAAATACTTTGAAAATGCAACTTATTTCTATGTAAAAACTGAAATGGTCTATTCATTCCTTTCCATTTTAATAGACACTCTTATCCAGCACAACTTACAGTAGTGAGCGTATACATTGTCATACTGTTTTGTACTGGTCTGCCATGGGAATCAAACCCACAACCCTGGCATTGCAAGCACCATGCTCTACCAACTGATCATCACAAACCACTTGATGTCTCAATGTACTTAATTACTGGAATGGTCATTGTTTTTCTTCATGATGATGGAAAGTCTACAGGTACAAATGTATATGTTCAGCTTATGTACAATACAATAATGTACATTTACAAGTGGTTTGTAAGGATGGTAAATTAGTACTGCACAACAATTGGTTGTTTTTCCATGTTATTTGATCAAGAATAATATTTAATTTGATGTGAACGTTTTGTCTTTGCTCATAACTTTGCACCTTTTGATGTAAATGTTTGATGACAGGGTTTTGTTCTTTCTGGATTTCATTAGATTGACAATCACAGAGAAATGGACAGGGCAACAACTTACAACTATTGAAACCTGCAAGATGCAGTTCTTAATAATTATACAACTATCTTTTTTGCCAAAGTGGAGATGCTAAACTTGTTTTTTTGCCCATGCTACAGAGGTTTATATCAGTCCACTGCAGAGGTTAATATCAGTCCACTGCAGAGGTTAATATCAGTCCGCTGCAGAGGTTTATATCAGTCCACTGCAGAAGTTTATATCAGTCCACCTCAGTCCGCCGCAGAGGTCTATATCAGTCCACCGCAGAGGTCTATATCAGTCCGCCGCAGAGGTCTATATCAGTCCGCCGCAGAGGTCTATATCAGTCCGCCGCAGAGGTCTATATCAGTCCGCCGCAGAGGTCTATATCAGTCCGCCGCAGAGGTCTATATCAGTCCGCCGCAGAGGTCTATATCAGTCCGCCGCAGAGGTCTACAGTTGAAGTTTACATACACCTTAGCCAAACACATTTAAACTCAGTTTTTCACAATTCCTGACATTTAATCATAGTAAAAAAATCCCTGTCTTAGGTCAGTTAGGATCACCACTTTATTTTAAAAATGTGAAATGTCAGAATAATTGTAGAGAGAAGGATTTATTTTAGCTTTTATTTCTCTCATCACATTCCCAGTGGGTCAGAAGTTTACATACACTCAACTAGTATTTGGTAACATTGCCTTTAAATTGTTTAACTTGGGTCAAATGTTTTGGGTAACCTTCCACAAGCTTCCCACAATAAGTTGAGTGAATTTGGGCCCATTCCTCCTGACAGAGCTGGTGTAACTGAGTCAGGTTTGCAGGCCTCCTTGCTCGCACACAAGCTTTTTCAGTTCTGCCCACAAATGTTCTATAGGATTGAGGTCAGGGCTTTGTGATGGCCACTCAAATACCTTGACTTTGTTGTCCTTAAGCCATTTTGCCACAACTTTGGATGTATGCTTGGGGTCATTGTCCATTTGGAAGACCCATTTGCGACCAAGCTTTAACTTCCTAACTGATATCTTGAGATGTTGCTTCATTATATCCACATCATTTTCTTTCCTCATGATGCCATCTATTTTGTGAAGTGCACCAGTCCCTCCTGCAGCAAAGCACCCCCACAAGATGATGCTGCCACCACGTGCTTCACTGTTTGGATGGTGTTCTTCGGCTTGCAAGCCTCCCCCTTTTTCCTCCAAACATAACGATGGTCATTATGGCCAAACAGTTCTATTTTTGTTTCATCAGACCAGGCGACATTTCTCCAAAAAGTACGATCTTCATCCATGTGCAGTTGCAAACCGTAGTCTGGCTTTTTTATGCCGGTTTTGGAGCAGTGGCTTCTTCCTTGCTGAGCGGCCTTTCAGGTTATGTTGATATAGGACTCGTTTTACTGTGGATATAGATACTTTTGTACCTGTTTCCTCCAGCATCTTCACAAGGTCCTTTGCTGTTATTCTGGGATTGATTTGCACTTTTTGCACCAAAGTACGTTCATCTCTAGGAGATCGAACATGTCTCCTTCCTGAGCGGTGTGACGGCTGCATGGTCCCATGGTGTTTATACTTGCATACTATTGTTTGTACAGATGAATGTGGTACCTTCAGGTGTTTGGAAATTGCTCCCAATGATGAACCACGCTTGTGGAGGTCTACAAATTTTTTATGAGGTCTTGGCTGATTTCTTTTGATTTTCCGATGATGTCAAGCAAAGGTGGCACTGAGTTTGAGGGTAGGCCTTGAAATACATCCACAGGTACACCTCCAATTGACTCAAATAAAGTCAATTAGCATATCAGAAGCTTCTAAAGCCATGACATAATTTTCTGGAATTTTCCAAGCTGTTTAAAGGCACAGTCAACTTAGTGTATGTAAATTTCTGACCCACTGGAATTGTAATATAATGAATTATAAGTGAAATATTCTGTCTGTAAACAATTGTTGGAAAATGACCTATCATGCACAAAGTAGATGTCCTAACCGACTTGCCAAAACTATTGTCACGCTCGTCGATAAAGACGGACCAAGGCGAAGCGTGAGTATAGTTCCACATCTTTTATTAAAGTGAAACTAAGATAACAACAAACATACAACGAACGTGAAATCGTAGTGCTCAACACAATTACACAAAACAATATCCCACAAAGCAGGTGGGAACAGGAAACCCTTAAGTATGATCCCCAATTAGAGACAACGAACATCAGCTGCCTCTAATTGGGAACCATACTAAGAGCACCAACATAGAAATAAAAAGACTAGAACACCCCCTAGTCACACCCTGACCTACAACACCATAGAGAACCAAGGGCTCTCTATGGTCAGGGTGTGATAGTACCCCCCGCCCCCAAATGTGCGGACTCCCGCCGCAAAACCTGAAACTAAATGGGGAGGGTAGGGGGGTTGACTAGTGTCGGTGGCGGCTCCGGTGTGGGTCGTAGCCCCCACCCAAACCCCGGATCCAGCCATGACGCCGGGCTGAATGCCGTGCCAAGACTGGGCATCGGCGCCGAGGAAGGCTCCGGGCTTGGAGCGGTACTGGATGCCGTGCCTGAACTGGGCACCAGCGCAGAGGAGGGCTCCGGCCATGGAGCTGGGTGGGACGCCGTGCCTGGACTGGGCACCGGCGCAGAGGAAGGCTCCGGCCATGGAGCTGTGTTGGCTGCCGTGCCTGGACTGGGCACCGTCGCAGAGGAAGGCTCCGGCCCTGGAGCGGGACTGGACACCGGCACAGAGGAAGGCTCCGACCCTGGAGCGGGACTGGACACCGTGCCTGGACTGGGCACTGGCGCAGAGGAGGGCTCCGGCCATGGAGCTGGGTTGGCCACCGTTCCTAGACTGGGCAGCTCTGGCTCAGATGAAGGGTCCAGCCTTGGATCTGGACTGGACGCTGTGCCTGGACTGGGCACCGTCGCAGAAGAAGGCTCTGGCCATGGTACCGGCGCAGGAAGCTCCGGGCCGTGGATTGTCACTGGAAGCTCCGGGACGTTGACCGTTGCTGGAAGCTCCGGACTGTGAACCGTCGCTGGAAGCTCTGGATTGTGAACCGTCGCTGGAAGCTCTGGACTGTGAACCGTCGCTGGAAGCTCTGGACTGTAAACCATCGCTGGAGGTTCCGGGCTGTAGAGGCGCACTCGAGGCCTGGTGCGTGGAGCCGGCACAGGTGGCACAGGACTGGTGACACGCACTTCAGGGCGAGTGCGGGGAGCAGGCACAGGTCGTACCGGGCTGGGGAGGCGCACTGGAGGCCTGGTGCGTGGAGCCGGCACAGGACGTAGCGGCTGGGGAGGCGCACTGGAGGCCTGGTGCGTGGAGCCGGCACAGGACGTACCAGGAGCCGGCAGAGGTGGCACTGGACTGGTGACTGGAAACACCAGCCTCTTGGGTTCCTACTGCAGTATCCAACCGTCATTATGAAACACCAGCCTCTTGGGTTCCTACTGCAGTATCCAACAGTCATTATGAAACACCAGCCTCTTGGGTTCATACTGCAGTATCCAACAGTCATTATGAAACACCAGCCTCTTGGGTTCATACTGCAGTATCCAACAGTCATTATGAAACACCAGCCTCTTGGGTTCATACTACAGTATCCAACAGTCATTATGGAACACCAGCCTCTTGGGTTCATACTGCAGTATCCAACAGTCATTATGGAACACCAGCCTCTTGGGTTCATACTACAGTATCCAACAGTCATTCCACTTGACCACTACATTCTCAAACCTCAGTGACTAAAACTGGATGGACTTTCTGCCTTGACCCCTGCCTTGACCCCACTGATGTTTGACAGATGTCTGCTTCGAATCAGTTTTGAATCCACAATTGTTTCTAAATTGGAGACCCTAGAAGCTAAACAAACTGTCCAAACTGTCCAAACCCTCTAAACTATGAACAAACAAAGGTCTATTGTTACAAATATGCAACTAGATTAGATGTGTTAGAGCTGCAACCAGCTGCAAAACATTTCTCAAACATTTAAACAAACCACTGAAAGGGTTCTCAGTCCTTGGAGAACATACCGTAACTGAAGTTTTGAATAATTCTTCAGGATGGCAACTTAACATTTTCATCAACAATTCTCATCGTCTTTAATGCTGATGCATTTCTAGGCTCCTTAATCAGCACAACTAAAGATGTAGAGAAATCAGGACACATCAAGATTCCAACATAGTCTGTGTAATGTATGGTTCTCATGTCTTCTCCTGTCATGTTGCAGAAGGGGATTGGCGGGAGCAGCTCTGCCCCCTGGTGGTGAGGTTGAAGGAGTGCGTCGCGGAGGTGGTGGTGCGGGCCAGGAGGGCCATGACCTTCGTCCTGCTGCAGGAGGCGGCCTGCAGCATCCCCCAGGGACTGTTCCTCAAGCAGAGGAGGGATGTGGTCTTCAGTCAGGCGGTAGGTGGCCACCTGTGAAATGAGGACTCCACTTTGGAAACAGCCTATAGATATTTGTTGCAATTGATTTGTCCTGTCAAGGCTCTCTAACCAATGGCAACGTTTTTCAGCTGTTAAGAAGCTAGTTATGATGTACAGTATCAAACAACCATTCAACGGCATCTGTTTGTTTACATAATTTACACAAGAGATTAGTTAGCATTTCACTGACTATGTTTCTACTGAAACACTGCTCCTAATCCTAGCATATGCAGTAATTGGAAGTGATCCAGCAAGTCTTTGAAACTGATCCGGCAGCAGCTCAGACTACTTGCAGGAAAATTACATTCAGAGATTGTTTGAATTACCTTGTGACCTAGATAAACAGGTCTTTTATCAGCTGATAATGCCTTAGAATGTCATAATGTTCCATACATAATCTCTGCAGCAGGGGGTCAACTCAGTCCACAGTTGGACGGTAGGCTTTTGTGTGAATTAGGGCTGACCCCCATTAGTTGACTGGAATGACATGGACCTCTGCATTTATTTTTTGCCAAGGATTTCTGTAATTACACAAAGACTAATATAATTGTGCCCATCTCAGTGAACTAATCCATTGCGAAGGCCTAGACTAAAAGCCAATTTATGTTTGATCTGAAAATGTGGTCGGAGGCTCCATATGGAAGGTGTGAGGCAATTATGGAGCCTCCAGAGTCATGCTGAGGCCAAATCGAGCTCTGTACCACATCGCCATGCGCCTCTTAAATGTTGTAACAATGCAGAGGGCTCTGTATAGCTGTGCATTGACATGTGTCGTGTCTTTGGGCATCATTAAAACTGAATACTTATTTTTATCAAATAACTCTCTGTAATTATTATTACGCGATTAAACTGATTAATCGTGTAACTGTAATTAACTAGAAGGTCGGGGCACCAAGGAAAATATTCTGATTACAAAGTATTAATTTTCCTAATATCACTTTCAGATATTATAATATCTGATCGATTTGTCTCCCCATTAATGATGTGTTATTTACCTCGTCAGTCTCATTCCAAACATCGTAAATTGTTGGTTATCTGCACGAACCCAGTCTCCACTATGAGTCATCCATACGTCAATTGTCTTAAAATAATTTATTTACTAAACTAAATAATTCAACAGTAATGCAAAACAAACAGATATTGTCACAAAGAAATGGTAGAGGAATGTGCCCTAGTGGGCTAAACCGGCATGGCGGCTTGTTAAACAAAAGGGGAGTGGGGGGATCAGCTGAGGAGACACTACAGAGTTGATAAATATTAACAATTGAAATGCTAACCCTTTGCACATGAACGCTCACTCATTCGGGAACAATTGCAATCAATATATATATTTACGCTCAGTGTGTTGTCGGGATCTTTGTTGGAAAGGTCGTTCTGTTGGAGAGTTTTCCGCGCTCTCTCTCTCTCTCTCTCGTGGTTAGGATGGATAGTTCAGAGTGACATTCATTCATGTCGTTATAGAATGGATGTTTCCGGCGGTTGTCACATTCAATGATACCGAATTCCTAGCTGCAGACTAGTAATTAATATCAAAGACTTGTTATTATTCTGTCGGTATCAAATCAAATCCAATTTATTTATATAGCCCTTCTTACATCAGCTGATATCTCAAAGTGCTGTACAGAAACCCAGCCTGAAACCCCAAACAGCAAGCAATGCAGGTGTAGAAGCACGGTGGCTAGGAAAAACTCCCTAGAAAGGCCAAAACCTAGGAAGAAACCTTGAGAGGAACCAGGCTATGAGGGGTGGCCAGTCCTCTTCTGGCTGTGCCGGGTGGAGATTATAACAGCACATGGCCAAGATGTTCAAATGTTCATAAATGACCAGCATGGTCAAATAATAATAATCATAGTAGTTGTCGAGGGTGCAACAAGTCAGTAACACAAGAGTAAGTGTCAGTTGGCTTTTTCATAGCCGATCTTTGAGAGCATCTCTACCACTCCTGCTGTCTCTAGAGAGTTGAAAACAGCAGGTCTGGGACAGGTAGCACGTCCGGTGAACAGGTCAGGGTTCCAGCAGGTCTGGGACAGCAGGTCTGGGACAGGTAGCACGTCCGGTGAACAGGTCAGGGTTCCATAGGTAGAACAGTTGGAACTGGAGCAGCAGCACGGCCAGGTGGACTGGGGACAGCAAGGAGTCATCAAGCCAGGTATTCCTGAGGCATGGTCCTAGGGCTCAGGTCCTCCGAGAGAGAGAAAGAAAGAAAGAGAGAGAAGAGAACATTAGAGAGAGCATATTTAAATTCACACAGGACACCGGAAAAGACAAGAGAAATACTCCAGATGTGACAGACTGACACCAGCCCCCCGACACATAAACTACTGCAGCATAAATACTGGAGGCTGAGACAGGAGGGGTCAGGAGAAACTGTGGCCCCATCCGAAGAAATCCCCTTGACAGGGCCAAACAGGTAGGATATAACCCCACCCACTTTGCCAAAGCACAGCCCCCACACCACTGGAGGGATATCTCCAACCACCAACTTACCATCCAGAGACAAGGCCGAGTATAGTATCGATAGTCTAAGAGTTTAACCATGTGGTATGGTTAAAGTTCAGTAGAGGGGTGCATGGTCAAACCTTGGCCCTCTCGTTATCAAGGTCAGCTGGTCTAAGGAAAGAAACCCTGGGTGGGGGTTTATATACTGAACGTAGAAAAGGCTGTCACATGATGCCAAGTCCTGTCTGTGTCCCTGGGGGCGTGCCGATGACTTAGTTAAGACTCCAAAGGGAATTGGAGTTTCCATCATTAAACAGTCCAAAAATCACATTACACAATATCACAAACAGTTCTATCCTTACTCATTAATTTTATACAACCATTTAGATGTAAGTCTCCTACCTGAGGCTAGTATATAAACATTATTATGGTAATATGGCCGTATTGTCTCTCATGAGTTTCATAAAATTGTACCAAACGGACCAGTTCGGTCAACTGTGCTCGCAGTACCCAAAGAGGCAACGTCATGACACATGATTGGTTGACGGTAGTTGGAGCCGGTACATCCTGTATAAACACAAACTCACTTCCTTGACAACTTCCTTCACAACAGCTCTTCACTGCTCCGTGAAGCGCAAGAAGTATGAATGCCTTGACTTCTGCAGAGGCCGTATCGCCGTAAATGCTGCATGGCCAATGCAGACGTCGGATTGACCATGCAGCACCCAGATGCACAATGCACTTCTCTCTCCAGAATGAGCTCTCTTCCGCCAATTTGTGCACATTCATTTTTCACAACTTGATTGTGTGAATTGTTTACGGTTGGTTGTTAGTGTATATCCTGTTTCAATTCATATATCACCAGTAGTACATTTGCCATCATTAATTCATATAATTTCTAATATACAATGTTTGTTTGGTTATGGTAATTTCTGTTAATGCATCCAATATATTATTATTCCAGTCTTCCTGTTGTCATTGTCTGAGTGGAGACATTGTTTGCAGAGCGCACAACCTATGCTACACTTGTGAGAAACACGTTTTGGTTTGTTTCATTCCATTGAATAGTTTTGTTTGGAGCGTTCCTGTCAATGTTGAGTAAGGACACGCATCTGATTGTGCATAGAAGTATATACGCCTGCAAATGTAGGCATATAAATGTGCCCATTTGGGGATCTGATAGTATTTCTGATTGGCTTAATACACCACCCCTAATGAGCTGTGGAGCTTCTCAAAGTAACGTTTTCTTCACCTCAAACAGCAAGCAAACTCTTTTTTGTTGTTGTTTTACATCCATTGAGAATGACAATAGTTCCTCAGTGTATTTGAAAAATCTTTCCAGCTCTCTCCCTTTTGGTAACCACTCAGCGTGAAAGGGAAAAATGTCATGCTCTGATCCAGTGGAAACATCATAAAGTAGGCCTACCTGATCACTCATTATCAGTGCTTGACTTGGACTTAAATAGGTTCCGGTACTCATTTTGGGTGCTGGTACTGTTTTATATTTAGGGGCAGGAGCTCCACAATACTTTTGACATAATATTCGCAAGCAAGGTGGATACTATTGCATGATGATTGATGACATTTATATACTTCTGATGTTTTGATGTTGAAGTTGCAGCACTTACATTCTGATGGCACCTTATCGCTTAGTGATTTGTAATAACTGTCTAAAATCTCAAAGTTCCTCTGGTAGGGTCAGGTTAAGGTTTTTTTCTCCTAGATCGCTGAGAAATTACTCTTGAGTAATTTGTGTGTTATTTAATCAAACAGTAAGCTTAAAGCATCAGACAAGCTCAATGCTGTTGATTTTATTGAAACACATGTCTTTATATGGAAAAATACACGTTAAAAAATGTAGACCAATTGATTGGTCGAAAGAACAGACGACTTTCGGTCGACCAAGGTTCTTTTGGGGCGGGGACTGCCCTAGTGTGAATGCCTTACCCTTTGCCCAACTGGACACAGAGATAATAATATGAATGGATGATGTGAATAAATTATGTAGTGTGCCGTGTTGCTTTTTGATTGAACCCTGACGATGTGCCGTGTTGCTTTTTGATTGAACCCTGTGTGTGTGTGTGTGTGTGTGTGTGTGTGTGTGTGTGTGTGTGTGTGTGTGTGTGTGTGTGTGTGTGTGTGTGTACACAGCTAGCTGCGTTGGCGTGTGGTTTCGTCATGAGGCTGTACGCGGGGATGGAGGATAAGGGCTTCCTCAGGCAGCTACACCTAGTGGGCCTTGTGGCACAGTTCGAAAGCCTGCTCAGCACCTACAGTGAGTACTCTAGTGGGGTCAAAGGTCAACTGTCTTACACACTGATCTCCCCTAACAGTGGAGTTTAGGATTGAGGGAAGGTAAGCTCATCCGAGATTTGTGTCTAAGGGTTACTTTTACCTAAAGGATTACCCAATTTGAAAGGTCCTTCAAGACTAACAAAGAGTACAGGAAGTTGTATAACATGCTTTTATACAGTAACGCACAATTAATAAAGATGGTACCATTTGATAATTGATCCACATCTATACCATTGTATAAATTAGGCAATTCCATGGTATTATTTAGGTGCATGGCAGCACCATCATACTTCAATGCTAAAACCATGGTACATTTCCATGGTTCAGATCTATACCATGGAATAAATTATGCAATACCATGGTCATATTTAGGTACAATTGTAATTCCATGGTAGTACCATCATACTTCAAGGCTAAAACCATGGTACATTTCCGAGATTAAGACTGTACCATGGTATTAGTGAAAATACAATAGGATTACCATGGTTATGAATGAAAGTACCATAGTGGTACCATGGTACATTTTTGTAAGGAATAGTTTGAAGGCATGTACTGCAGAAAGATTATCTGGTTACCATGGAGATGGCCTGATTCACTGACTTAAAGTCTCATCAAAGAGATAGAACTTCTACGATCAAGACAAAAAATGTTTTAAATGCCTCAGAAGATAACAAACCACTTTTCATGTAGTTACTTTCTTCTAAACGTGTTTATATTACTTTGTAGAATGTCAAGCTAGTTTACAGAGTATCTAGCTAACTAGCCAGCTAGCTTTGTAGCTATGAATTGTTAATCTTCCATTGTTTAGCTAAGTAGCTAGCTGGTTGATGTTTTCCTTTTGTAACCAGGGCAGATTTAAGCAACAATCACCTCCCTAAATGCTGTTTACATTGATATCCATACTGAATGAAGCAGTTATGGGACCTCATGGGCACCCTTAACTTTTCACTTAATTTAATTCACCTTAAAAGTATTTGTGCAACTGACTTAAAGTTAAGGAAACTTTAAGGGAAATCATAAGGGGAAAATTAACTTAAGGTGTTTTATGCAACTGGGCCCTATTGCCCGTTTTGTTGCCCAGTGTATTTCTCCTACTATGACCAGAACAGATTGTCTACTTCAAGTGAACAGGAAGTAACCTCTAATTGACAAATTGGTTTTGCTGTTACAGGTGAGGAGATTGGCATGCTGGAGGACATGGAGGTGGGCATCTCAGACCTGCACCGGGTGGCCTTCAAGATCACCCAGGCCAAGACAGACGACCCCTGTGACCTGCAACCTGTAGTCATCGGCAGGCGGTGAGACTCTATTACCCAGCATCCTTTAACCCGTGGTTTTGTCATTACAAGGGAGATTACATAGTGTGACATCGTTTTTTTTAGAGATCAGCTTGGGGACTTCATACATCATATCATACTATAATACAGAGTAATACATTATTATTGATCCAACTTGGCTAATTGTTTTATCAGGTGTATAGCTTTCCCTATTCTCTCTTGGACAGATCTCCGTAAACATAACTGGTACCGTATAATCTGTCGGGAAGAAATGGGATGGGTGGGATAATGAGTAGCTGTAGTTCCTGTGTTTGGGTTTTTCGTCACTGGTTAGTTGGACAAATCACGATTTCGCAGGTGTTAGCATCTTTCAAATTTAGAAAGCACCTCCTGGGTGGCGCAGTGGTCTAAGGCACTGCATCGCAGTGCTAGCTGTGCCACCAGAGATTCTGGGTTTGAGCCCAGGCTTTGTCGCAGCCGGCCACGACCGGGAGGCCCATGGGGCGATGCACAGTTGTCCGGGTTGGGGAGGGTTTGGCCGGCAGGGATATCCTTGTCTCATTGCACACAAGTGACTCCTGTGGCGGACCAGGTCGCCAGGTGTACGGTGTTTCCTCTGACACATTGGTGCGGCTGGCTTCTGGGTTAGATATGAGGACGCACTGTGTCAAGAGGATGTTTCAGAGGACGCATGGCTCTCGAACTTGCAGCGATGAGACAAGACTAACTACGACCAATTGGATACCACGAAATTGGGGAGTTAAAAAAAGTGGTAAAACATTTTTAAAAAGAAAGGGGAGGGCACATTTGGCCTGCAACTTGCAAATAGAGAGGGTGGAGCTCCTCGTTCTGGTTCCGCTCCTCGTTCTAGCATCTCTTCTCTTAACACGTATGGATCCAGAACTTAATCGAGCCCCTGGCCAATTACATGAGACTTTAGTTCTGGGTTTACCGAGATTAGGCTTTTTCTATTTCACCAATTCTACCTACTGATTGAGGTGGTGTAGATGGTAGTCTACTTATCCCGAAAGCAGTAGACATACTGCAGCGAATTTGGGAGGTAACCAGGGTTAAAAAGTCCTTAAAAACATTTTATTTTCCATCTGACAATAATGAATAGGTTAGCTTCCACATGACTTACAGTGAGCCATTTCCAGTTATCCAGGCTAATCTACTTCAAATCGATTGTAATAATAAAACATCTGTATTTGATAGGTCGTGACTCGTATCATTATTTGGACATATTCCACTTAAGCCTGACTGTGTTTGTTTAAACAACTGATCCTGTATCTCAGTTACGGGAGTTGCAACACATTTCTCTCAATGCTGACGTGCTGTTAACCAGTAAACCTGTCAGATGGGTAATAAATAGTCATGTAATACTATCAGATCAAGCTAATCACTGCCATGTCAAGGCCCAGTGAAAGTTGTGTGGACATCACGCCATCCTACTTACTGTAACTTCAGACTCCACCAAGCCTCTGTTCAGGCTTGTGCTCAGATTTGAAACGTTAAAAGAATGGGTGAGAAGTGCTTCATAGTTGATATGTGATGTCTTGATGTCCACGCATATCAAATCTCTGTTTACACTCTCTTTCACTCTTTGCCCTTCCTTCCTTCCTTCCTTCCTTCCTTCCTTCCTTCCTTCCTTCCTTCCTTCCTTCCTTCCTTCCTTCCTTCCTTCCTTCCTTCCTTCCTTCCTTCCTTCCTTCCTTCCTTCCTTCCTTCCTTCCTTCCTTCCTTCCTTCCTTCGTACCTCCAACTCACTCTCTCTTTCCCGTCCTCCTATTCTCCCTTCCTATCCCTCTCTCCCTCCCGCCTAACTCCCTCCAGCGACCATTATACTGTAGAAGTGCCATTACCACGGCTGGCCTTCCAGACGTTACCCCATGAGATCAAAGAGGGCAAGGCGTTGCAGGTTTACCCGGTGCTCTTCAACGTGGGAATCAACGAACAGCAGACAATAGCAGACAGGTACCGGAACACTTTTCTCTTTTACAGGCGAATCAAATCTTCCACTTTAGTTACAAATGTTCACTTATTCTCCTATTCATGATTAAGTGACATTTTGACTAAAGTAGAAGTTCAATCAACCAGCCTTTACCGATCCCTCAGTTTCTTCTGTTACACACTATGGGAGAAAAAACGTTTGTTTTGGATGAGATGATGTTGTCTATAGAGTCATTTCCCATCATGCTCCCAAGGTCATTGTCACCAGTGTAATGTTATCGCCTTTGGAGTATCGAAAAGGATTGTTTCTATCCAGCCAGTAAGCCTGGTTTGAGACATATTATCGTGGCCATGATGTTAGGCTCACATTCAGAAAGAAACAGTGTTAGTGGTCATTTACTGCAATCATTTCAAGACTGCCAAACCTAAGTCAGTTTTGGAATGCACACGATCAGTCTCACTGACCCGTAACTTGTACTTTCATTGTTGAGGGGTCTGTGAATCTGTCTCCGTCCATTAGGACATTCCTCACACGTGATATCTCAGACTTGGGTGAACGATGCGCCAAGCCATAGAGATCCGGCATTTACAAAATCACATTGATTACCGTAACGGGGGTTGCTATAGTAATCAACTGACATTCCAAACTGAACAAGCATGTCTCCTGTTCCGTCATAAAATGTGATTCATATATGTAGCCTCTCATGACCAACAATTTTCTCATAAGGACCTATAAGCTCCGCCCATTGGTTTTTCTGCTAATTAGACTTTTTTCCCCCACCAAAATTTGAACAAGCATATCTCCCATAACGACCTATATCATTTTGGTACTTAAAATGAAATTATGCAATAATTGTCACTAACTGACATAAGAAGGAGCGCTCCGTCATGTTTACTGTAGACTCTCTTTCTCCCTGTACAGATTAATTTGTCACTTCAGGCTCTCATTCTCCCTGTACAGATTAACTTGTCCTTTCATGTTCTCATTCTCCCTGTACAGATTAATTTGTCCTTTCAGGCTCTCTTTCTCCCTGTACAGATTAATTTGTCCTGTCATGTTCTCATTCTCCCTATAGAAATTAACTTGTCCTTTCAGGCTCTCTTTCTCCCTGTACAGATTAATTTGTCCTTTCAGGCTCTCTTTCTCCTGTACAGATTAACTTGTCCTGTCATGTTCTCATTCTCCCTATACAGATTAACTTGTCCTTTCAGGCTCTCTTTCTCCCTGTACAGATTAATTTGTCCTTTCATGCTCTCATTCTCCCTGTACAGATTAACTTGTTCTCATTCTCCCTATACAGATTAACTTGTCCTTTCATGCTCTCATTCTCCCTGTACAGATTAACTTGTCCTTTCATGTTCTCATTCTCCCTGTACAGATTAACTTGTCCTTTCATGTTCTCATTCTCCCTGTACAGATTAACTTGTCCTTTCATGTTCTCATTCTCCCTGTACAGATTCGGAGACATCTCTTTGCAAGAGAGGATAAACCAGAGGAACTTTGAGATTTTAGACAGTTATTACAAATCACTAAGCGATAAGGTGCCATCAGAATGTAAGTGCTGCAACTTCAACATCAAAACATCAGAAGTATATAAATGTCATCAATCATCATGCAATAGTATCCACCTTTCTTTTTTATAGAACACATTTTGACTTCATCCCACAGAAGAAAATGAGTTCTGTATATTGTAACGATCCATGCCCATTTGTATATAAGCAACATACACTGAGTGTACAAACCATTAAGAACATCTTCCTAATATTGAATTGCACTCCCCGCCTTTTGCCCTCAGAACAGCTTCAATTCATCGGGCATGGACTCAACAAGGTGTCGAAAGCGTTCCTCAGGGATGCTGGCCCATGTTGACTCCAGTGCTTCCCACAGGTGTCAAGTTGGCTGGATGTCCTTTGGGTGGTGGACCATTCTTGATTTACACGGGAAACTGTTGAAACCTTCCAGTTCTTGACACAAACCGGTGCGCCTGGCACATAATTCCATCCCCCGTTCAAAGGCACTTAAATATTTTGTCTCGCCCACTCACCCTCTGAATGGGACGCACGCACAATCCATGTCTCAAGGCTTAGAAATCCTTCTTTAACCTGTCTCCTCCCCTTCATCTACACGGATTGAAGTGGATTTAACAAGTGACATCAATAAGGGATCATAGCTTTCACCTGGATTCACCTGGTCAGTCTATGTCATGGAAAGAGCATAATGTTTTGTACACTCAGTGTAGTTTTATTACAGACATAAGATACAATGTGTCTTTATTTTACAGTCCAACACACACCCCCCCCCCCCCCCCCCAGTATTTCCATTTCCCGTCTATCATCGATTCAGCTCCTGTAAAATACACCCATGTGGGTCAGATTTGCAGACAGATACACGACCACTGAGATCTACGTTTGTGATGATGTTATTGTTGTTGTTCCACACAACAGCTCCTTTCATCCATCTGTCAGTAGTTTCTATAGATATTCTCGTTGTCAGTGAACTGTATCTTTATCTTATCAATACCTGCATATCCTTCCTGTCGCATGAACACACACACACACACACACACACACACACACACACACACACACACACACACACACACACACACAAACACACAACTCCTTCCTGTTACAGCTCTGTCGAGCAGCCAAACAAACCAACCAAAGCCAACTCGCGTTTTGTTTCCTTTCACAGGTCTGCCATGTTTTCAAACGCAGACGGACTTGAAAGATTTACTTGGAACCCTGGGCCAGAATGTAGTGACGAAGAAGAGGAAGAATGTGGAGATACTGTGGCTCGCTGGAACGGTGAGGATAGCATAAGATGTATAACAAGTGGATCCATTCTTATACATCTGGTTTGAGATCATTCATGCGAACTTGTCACCCTGCTAATGTCCCTACTTATGGAGGTTGATACATTGGTGCCCTGAGGAGAAGTTTTGAACTTGTGAATGCAATGCACCTGCTACAAGGAAGACTTTATAAACATATTCGACATCTGGCAGAAGACCATGCAAGGCACCAAATAATCCTGATCATTTAGGGGAAATCTCCTAGAGAATGGGCATCCAATTATCTAATCACATAGGTAGGCATAGAGCACCAATGGAAGCTACACGTGACCGATTTATATCATAAACTGTATCCAGCCAAACCAAACCGGAACTCCACACAAACACATGATTAATAACACTATTGATAAAGGAGTAAAGGTTGAACACACACATTCCTTTCCAGCTAATTATTCCTCTGGTATGTGGCTAATGATTCCTCTGGTATTTCCAAAGACTTCAGTCAGTCTTTGGAAAATGAAAGCAGATCTGTTCTGGTTGTAACTATGAGCTTCCTTCTCTTTCCCTCCCTGGTCTCTGGAATTAGCTGAGCCTGAAAATGAATGTAGCTTGGGAAACATCATATAAGCAGCTGTATAGAAAGTAGTGCACTTTCGAAGTGAATTTTCTTTTTCAGAAGAACAAAAACATGTTTTCATTCAATTCCCAATGGAGTTTCCAGGGTACTTTTCTGTTTAAAATAGTTTGTTTTTGTTGACGTTATTGAGATGTTTTTTTTCTGCATCATTCTTGGTCCAGATCTGCCGACGGCTGAACGGGATCAGGTTCACCAGCTGTAAAAGTGCCAAAGACAGGACGTCGATGTCTGTAACCCTGGAGCAGTGTGCCCTGCTGAGAGACGAGCACCAGCTCAACAAGGATTACTTCACACGAGCCCTGGACTGCATGCGGAGGTGAGAGAAACTCAACTTTGGGGGAGAGGTCTTAAAAGTTATTTCCTGATTTATAGTAGGGCTCCTCGCGTTCTCTCTCCTCGCGTTTTCTCTCTCCTTGCCTCATTCTCAAAAAGGAAGGAATGGAGTAAGAAGTGAGCATTGAAGGGGGAAATCTGAGGACAGGATCCTCCAATCTGCTCCACCACTGCTTGCATCACTTCCCTCTAATGTTTTGAGGTGGTCGTGGTGGTGAGTGAATGGGAGGAGGTCTACCTAAGGAATCAGAGATGGACTTTTGAGATTCCCCTTTATGTCTCTGGGCCCTGAAGTTGATTGGGTAACCTGGTCAGGAAAATTCCTGGTCCTAATTATAATAAACTCCAGGAGTCTTTCCTGACTAAGTAACCGACTTCACTGGGGAAAAACTCCAGGCTCTACGTATGCCAATATTCCCTCATTGTGAAAAGTAACTAATGTCTGAAAGGACAGAGGAAGTGGCAAACATCCTGCTGATCGATCTGTGGCTGCCAACTGGCTAATGGAGCTCAGTGGCATGCGCAAACACACAGCAGCACGTCTATCACACTGTTCACTGGCACCACCCATTTCACCACCCCTAGTTGGTATCAGAAGCCACGCACCCGTCCTGATAGCCTGCCTCATCCCATCTGACTTGGTCAAAGTTCACATCAGAGCCACGTCGTAGCTTGGCATGGGCCCTGCTTGAATACTTTAGAAATGTGTCATTCCCTCCCTTTCTTCTCTCAAATAAATCACTGATCTGATGTGACTGGGTGGGTGGGTGAAAGCTACAGTGCTGTATCAATAAGGAACCAATGTTGTCACCTATCCAATGTTGTGAGATCAGTGATAACCTAATATAGCATTTCTACAGCATTTGAACAGGGCCTATAGTGCATCATGATTTCACCATGGCACAAACCCATAATCAGCCTCTCTACTGTCTGTCCAAATGATGTCAAAAGCTCTCAACCATGTGACCTGAGGTTACCCAGAGATGAGAGCATACAATTCTGTCAACAGAGAAGTTTGGAACAAAAACATCCCTCCCGGCCAAAACCCCCCCTAACCCGGACGACACTGGGCCAATTGTGCGCCGCCCTATGGGTCTCCCGGTCGCGGCCGGCTGTGACAGAGCCTGGACTTGAACCAGAATCTCTAGTGGCACAGCCTTAGACCACTGTGCCACTCGGGACGCCCACCACAACTATGTTAACAGTCAATTGTATTTGGCTAGTGAAGACATCAAAACTATGAAATAACACATATGGAATCATGTAGTAACCTTGATGACAGCTTTGCACACTATTGGCATTCTCTCAACCAGCTTCACCTGGAATGTTTTTCCAACAGTCTTGAAGGAGAGGTGGACCGCAGAGTGAAGGAAAAGCAGCCAACAAATGCTCAGCAAAAGTGCGAACTTCTTCGACTATTGGAAAAACATTCCAGGTGAAGCTGGTTGAGAGAATGCCAAGAGTGTGCGAAACTGTCATCAAGGAAAAGGGTGGTTACTTTGAAGAATCTCAAATATAAAATATATTTTGATTTGTTTAACACTTTTTTGGTTACTACATGATTCCATATGTATTATTTCATAGTTTTGATGTCTTCACTAGCCACATACAATTGACTGTTAAGACAGTATGCAATAGTAAAAATAAAGAAAAACTCTTGAATGAGCAGGTGTGTCCAAACTTTTGACTGGTACTGTGTCTTAACAGTCAATTGTATTTGACTAAAGACAAAGTAGTTGCTTGTACTATACACAAACACATCTGAAAAAAAATGGGAATAGACTTCATAGACATGTTTTGTTGCCTTAATCGACATCCACGTCTTCAGCGCCCGGGAAACAGTGGGTTAACTGCCTTGCTCAGGGGCAGAACGACAAATGTAACAAGGGCAAACAAGGTACAGCTCAGATGATCAGTAAAGCTGAGTCTGAGAGAACTAAGTCATTTCTAAAACACTGTTAGATAAAACTGGTTTATGTTTGGAGAAAAAGGAGTGCTTTGATAATATCGAGGGTCGTTATGAAGCTTGTAGAACAGGTTATGGTTAGACAGCGTTGTAGCTTTGGAGCGGTCCAAGAATAAACCGGCTCTACAACAAGCATGCAGCTATAAAATGCCATCATCATTAGAGACTATGTGCCTACTAATAATCGAAAACGTCAGTTACTAAACTCAGCAAAAAAAGAAACGTCCCTTTTTCAGGACCCTGTTTTTCAAAATATAATTCGTAAAAATCCAAATAACTTCACAGATCTTCATTGTAAAGGGTTTAAACACTGTTTCCCATGCTTTTTCAATGACCCATAAACAATTAATTAACATGCACCTGTGGAACGGACATTAAGACACTAACAGCTAACAGACGGTAGGCAATTAAGGTTACAGTTATGAAAACTTAAGACACTAAAGAGGCCTTTCTACTGACTCTGAAAAACACCAAAATGGAGATGCCCAGGGTCCCTGCTCATCTGCGTGAACGTGCTTTAGGCATGCTGCAAGGAGGCATGAGGACTGCAGATGTGGCCAGGGCAATAAATTGCAATGTCCGTACTGTGAGACGCCTAAAACAGCGCTACAGGGAGACAGGACGGACTGCTGATCACCCTCGCAGTGGCAGACCACATGTAACAACACCTACACAGGATCGGTACATCCGAACATCACACCTGAGGGACAGGTACAGGATGGCTACAACAACTGCCCGAGTTACACCAGGAACGTACAATCCCTCCATCAGTGCTCAGACTGTCCGCAATAAGCTGAGAGAGGCTGGACTGAGGGCTTGTAGGCCTGTTGTAAGGCAGGTCCTCACCAGACATCACCGGCATCAACGTTGCCTACGGGCACAAACCCACTGTCGCTGGACCAGACAGAACTGGCAAAAAGTGTTCTTCACTGACGAGTTGCGGTTTTGTCTCACCAGGAGTGATGGTCAGATTCACGTTTATTGTCGAAGGAATGAGCGTTACACCGAGGCCTGTACTCTGGAGCGGGGTCAATTTGGAGGTGGAGGGTCCGTCATGGTCTGGGGCGGTGTGTCACAGCATCATCGGACTGAGCTTGTTGTCATTGCAGGCAATCTCAACGCTGTGCGTTACAGGGAAGACATCCTCCTCCCTCATGTGGTACCCTTCCTGCAGGCTCATCCTGACATGACCCTCCAGCATGACAATGCCACCAGCCATATCGCTCGATCTGTGCGTGATTTCCTGCAAGACAGGCCATGGCCAGCAAAGAGCCCGGATCTCAATCCCATTGAGCACGTCTGGGACCTATTGGATCGGAGGGTGAGGGCTAGGGCCATTCCCCCCAGAAATGTCCGGGAACTTGCAGGTGCCTTGGTGGAAGTGGGGTAACATCTCACAGCAAGAACTGGCAAATCTGGTGCAGTCCATGAGGAGGAGATGCACTGCAGTACTTAATGCAGCTGGTGGCCACACCAGATATTGACTGTTACTTTTGATTTTGAGCCCACCCCCCCCCCTTTGTTCAGGGACACATTATTCCATTTAAGTTAGTCGCATGTCTGTGGAACTTGTTCAGTTTATGTCTCAGTTGTTGAATCTTGTTATATTCATACAAATATTTACACATGTTAAGTTTGCTGAAAATAAATGCAGTTAACAGTGAGGTTTCTTTTTTTGCTGAGTTTATAAACAGGCATTGTCCAATTCCATTGTAGTCCACCTTTTACATAGGATGCAAAGTGCAGCAGTGACTCTTGAAACCTCGATAAGTTGCGACAACCACTGTTTACTAGTAGCTAGTTAACCAGTAGCAATCCCGAGTTGACATGCTCCTCTGTGTTGGAGAAATTCTCTTTACGCATCCGTCCATGCCTGCGTCTGTGCACTGGCCTTTTAACTATCCCAAAGCCTAGGACCAAGAGGCAGCCTTTAGTTCCTATGCTCCCAGCCTCTAGAATAGCCTGCCAGAAAACCAAAGGGGGGCGAAACTGTGGACATATTCAAAAGAGATTTTAAAACACACCTGTTTCATTATGCTTTTCCTTAGAGTGCTTTTTAGTCTTTCAGTTTTATTGTTATTCTCTAGTGTTTTATACTCTTATGTTTGTTGTGTAGTAAATATTTCCCTTTTTAATTTTCATTGTTTTTTATTTATGTTTTAACACTGGGCATTGCATTCATGTCTGAAATGTGCTATATAAATAAAGCTTGATTTGATTTGATTTGCTGGTGCTATGTGGCCCCTAGGGGCCTCTACTTAACTAACCCACTGGTTCTTTCTGAATACTCTGCTCTTTTCTCTGACTGACAGTGTACTGCCTAACAGTCTCTGTGGCTTAGAACAAAAATTGGGGTTGAAGGGAATAGACGGCAAGCTATTTTGATATTGTTTGATGACCCCTACAGCTTTTGCCTCCATCACACATCAAGGTTCAGTGTAAGTGGTAAATTAATTAAATCCATGGACTGCTTATGCATAGAACATTTTTGATGACATAAGGATGGCTCTGTGGAAGCTCCATTAGTTATGAATGGGCCTTGTTTCATCTTGGTATGATTATGGTAATTGAAGTACCGTCTTACTTTGGCACCATAACTAAACAAGCTAGTTCCATACTTCAAGTTCTGAACATTATGCACTGTTTGCTTTGTGTCAGATCAGTTGTCTCCTCCTTATAACTTTGTGATCTTTGTGCTTTGTGAGCAAAATTGGCCCAGCGTCGTCCGGGTTTGGCCGCCATTGTAAATAAGAATTTGTTCTTAACGGACTTGCCTAGTTAAATTAAAAATTATTGTGATGGTCTTATCGTTCGTAAGAAAAGAATACTCTCCCATCATTCTATATAACTTTTTGGAACAGGACATTTGACTTCCTTACATAAGAGCTGAATTAATTGCATGTTGTGTGGCAACCAACCCTTTGTATTGAGGACAGGCTTCTAGCTTGACAGTTTAATCGAGACCATGTAAACCGTTTACACAGAAAGTTTAAAGAACCTGGATCTGAAAGAAAGATATTGGGGGCTAAAAAATGTAGAATCTAATCTCAAAACCAATCAACATGTTTAAAAAAAAAAGTAACCTTTATTTAACTAGGCAAGTCAGTTAAGAACAAATTCTTATTTACAATGACGGCCTAGGAACAGTGGGTTAACTGCCTTGTTCAGGGGCAGAACGACAGATTTTTACCCTGTCAGCTCAGGGATTCAATCTAGCAACCTCTCGGTTACTGGCTCAACCCAGACAACACTGGGCCAATTGTGCCCCGCCTTATGGGACTCCCAATCACGGTCAGATGTGGTCTAACATGGTATACAGCAGAGAAGTTAGGAACTTTGTTAACTTGCCAAGTTTGTTCTCTACTTTGCTTTACTACTTTCTCTCACCTTGTAGTGACTCATGTATAGACGGGTTGGCTGACAAAGTCACGAAAAGGATGATGTGGCCGGAAGGTGTGTGTTATGATTCTGATAGCTAGCGTCAACGACAAACAGCTGCCATGTAGGAAACCGTATGTGGCTAGTTGTTATTGACACCATGTCTTGTTTTGAGGTGTTTTGAATAAATATAGTTTGCATGTTGTTAACAGCCTAAGGCAACCCCGTCTGTTTTTCCGCGTCGGTTTTGTTGCTAAACAACCAACCCCTCCATACAGTATAGTGGTCTGTGAGCAAGTATAGTTGGTTGCGTTAACCACAGACATACTGGGAGTGTTCATGTTTATGATTCCTTCCCCGTGATAAACTTGACTCATTGACATATTTTCCACTGCTGTAGCCATACAGTACAGTGCTTAAAGTAACTACCCAGTAGAAATCTCAGTTTTAAAAGTGAATCATCTGTTAACGCATGCCCAAATAATGTTGTTGACTCACCCTGTATTTGTGGCGAAAGAATAAATAGGAGGAAAGAACACTTTAAAAACCCCACCTCAAACTTCTCAAACAGACAATTTAAAAACTGCTTGCTATTTCCTCATGAAGAGGATGAGCTGGCCAATTAGTGGTCTAGAGGAGGATGAGCTGGCCAATTAGTGGTCTAGAGGAGGATGAGCTGGCCAATTAGTGGTCTAGAGGAGGATGAGCTGGCCAATTAGTGGTCTAGAGGAGGATGAGCTGGCCAATTAGCTGTCTACGTGCATTAATATTTTTAGTGACCAGTATACGCCCACACCATTCTGTTGTTGGGGTACACCCACACCATTCCAACACAGAAAAGCTGCTTTTTAACATTAACATTTTTTAGAAGTACAGTGAGAGTATAAAACATTAGGAACACATTCCTAATATTGAGTTGCACCCCCTTTTGTCCTCAGAACAGTCTCAATTCGTTGGTCCATGCACTCTACAAGGTGTCAAAAGCTTTCCACAGGGATGCTGGCCCATGTTGACTCCAATGCTTCCCACAGTTGTGTCAAGTTGGCTGGATGTCCTTTGGGTGGTGGACCATTCATAATAGACATGGGAAACTGTTGAGCGTGAAAAAACCAGCAGCGTTGCATTCGAAGGATCTTTGTTTAATCTGTGCACCAACTGTAGAATTTCAGCACTTTGCCCTCGAATGGATTGAATGAAATTCAACCTCAAACAAAGAGTGATTATCAGAGCTTGAGAATGGATATGCTTACCCATGTGTTCCAGTGTCAAGATGGTTCAGACAGAGTGACACTGGAAGATAGCTGTAGGCTTGACCCGTCTATGCAAAGTTGGACCGGTGACTATCAATCTTCAGTAAATACGTTTTAGTACTGAGCAGCTGTAAGTATGATGGATCATTCTTTCAACGTAGTTTTGTCAGAATAGCCTGTATACTGTGCACCACATAATGTAAACGGTCAGTTGAATGTGGCTAGTTAGTGATATTCCCATGAGTAAAAAAATGTGGATCAAATATCTGGGGAAGTCAAATGCCAGTCTTTTGCCTGCAGAAATGCTATCACAGCCACTGTGTGTAACAACATACACCGTGTGTTCACGCTTGAAATGTGACAAGAACATAAACGATACAGCTCAGATGATACCCAGTTCAAAGGCACTTAAATCTTTTGTCTTGCCCATTCACCCTCTGAATGGCACACATACACAATCCATGTCTCAATTGTCTCAAGGCTTAAAAATCCTTCTTAAATCTGTCTCCTCCCCTTCATCTACAGTGGTTGAAGTGGATTTAACAAGTGACATCAATAAGGGATCATAACTTTCACCTGGATTCAACTGGTCAGTCTGTCATGGAAGCAGCAGGTGTTCCTAATGTTTTGTACACTCATTGTAGGTCATAGTTCATAGAAATCTGGAAACACATGACAGTCACTTTAACATAAAGTACAATGGTAAGTGATAAATAACACATTGTGCAAGTGTTTGATTTTGGTCCCGAGGGTTTTGGCCAACAGCCAGTCTTTTCATGTTGTGTGGCAGGTAGCCTAGTGGTTAGAGTGTTGAGCCAGTAACCGAGAGGTTACTAGATGGAATCCCCGAGCTGACAAGGTACAAATCTGTCCTTCTGCCCCTGAACAAGGCAGTTAACCCACTGTTCCTAGGCTGTCATTGTAAATAAGAATTTGTTCTTAACTGACTTGCCTAGTTAAATAAGTATAAAATGTTCATGAAGTTTGCTTGACTATCTCTCTGTCATTACATTTACTGCCACTGTTCCCTTATATTATCCAACATCTATGTCTTGTTTAAATATTGACATAGTCTGAACCCAATTGTACATTCTAACTGCACAATGGTCTGGTTTCCCTATGGCTTGTTCTGGATATGTGGGGGTAAGGCTTATCACATTTCCTTAAGTTTTGGGTTGAGATCTTTAAATGTCCCTTTCTGTTGGCTACATGAAATAAATAGGTGCAACAGAACGCATCCAAAGCTTTGTCAAAATAATTTTCAAGTAAATAATTGAAAGAGGAGAGATCCACATAAATGATCGTGCCTGCCTCTACTCGCCCCCTTCATACTTCAACTCCTCTACTCATGTGGGACTTACACTCTTCCATTCATCTTTCCATTTACCCATTCATCCATTCATCTTTCCATTTACCCATTCATCCATTCATCCGTCCGTGCCTGCGTCTGTGCTTGCTGGTTGTCTTTGGCCCATGTCAGGGGTCTCTCCTTTACTAACCCACCGGTTCTTTCTGTCTATTCTCTGTCTCACCTCTTCCACCTCGCCCCCTCGCCCTGCAGTCGGCTCACCCAGGGAGAAGTAGTGTGTCAGTGGGATTCGGACCCCGAGGCGGCGTGCTCTGTAGCGGAGAACAAGCCGGCCTCGCGACACTTCTACCCCATCGCCCTACTGCTTGTCAGCTCACACCTGCTGGTCGTGTGGTTAATTTTAAGTCTTGTTTTTCTGCTTGCAAAATATCAATAAAGTTGCTGATGATGCCATGTACTAACCTTGTGTGCGTCGGGTGGTGATTTTTGTCTGTGCAGCTTGTTTTTTGGGAGGGAGGGAGTATGGAATTTGTGTGATTTCATTGATTTTGCTTTGAAAGGGTAATTGGGTGGATACATGATTTAATTTGTACAATCAAACACAAGCTTTCGACTGTTAATCCGACTAGCAGGCTTGAGGATTGGATGGAATCGATTTAGAATGTAAGGGATTAAGAAAATAAATTCTCTCCGCTAAGACATATTAGCTTTCTCTATTTTCACAGATACCATACTGTTGAACCTTGTAGGCTTTTTTCTCCCGTACCAAAAGCATTGGCCATAGAATACTATCAGAAGGACTGGAGATAAACAGTTATCTCTTCATGTCAATGACAGAGAGCTAATGTTCCGAGAGCTAGCATTGCGTTCTGGTTGGCTGCTCTGGCACAGATACCAAATGTGCCAACAGCGTAACTGAAGCCGATCACACTGTTACACACACCAGTGTAAACTCCAAGCAGCTTGATGGCAGGTTCGTCACATAACCTCCAGTTCACCCCTGTCAGTTGAGGGACCCTCCTCTTCATAGAGACTGTGATTGATTTACTAAGATTCTACATTTAGTAATGTACTACATCTCTTCAACGATTCCTATGTCCTCTGGAATAGTGGAAGTGGAACCCCCTCACTCTTCTTCCCCACTCCAGTTATCTCCCCCTCTACTCTAAAGTAGAGCATAGTAGGATTCTGATGAGCAGGGGAAGAATAGAGCCGTATAAATCAGTGATATGCTCCAGGACACTTCAAAAGCAGTTATTTTCTCTCCCGCCGCTAGACTGCTGTAGGAGTGTTTAGGCGGTTAGACTGCTACTGTTATTCTGCCTCTAAAACAGCAACTACAGCACAACAGATGTAGGAGTGATCCCAGAATGTAGGAGTTACCCCAGGAAATAGGAATGATTCCAGAGTGTAGGAGTGATCTCCGCTAACAGTGTAGGCACAGTGCCCAAACGTTTCTCAGTCTTAACCTGTCAGGTATGGGATGTTTACAGACTGGAGGGAGGGAGGGAGGGAGATTCAAGAATGAATACACTGGTAAAATCCAAACAAGTTGACAGAATTTGAAGAGGATTAACTTGGACATGCTGCCAGGTATGGGATGTGCGCTACCACTGACTGAGCAAACATGGCTATGGACCGTTCTGAATATATGGAACGGATGCATGCAAGAATTTGGCTATTTACATTGACTGGAAATAAATATAGATAGGCGTCATTTAATTTATCTTGGTCTGCGAATCGCTTTCTCCAGCTGGCTACACTGAGCTCTGACACCAAACATCATAGTTTCTAAAATGAAGTACTGCAAGACAGCATTTCAAACTAATATAGATATATATATTAGTTTGAAACGCTGTCTTGATAGATAGTATGGGCTGATATAGGCAAATAATGTTAGATAGTCATGTAATGAACCACGTGAGAATTTCTGGTATAATGTCCTCTATCTGCGGTAGAAGGGGGCACATTTTGATCTTGCCTAGGCTGCAGAATTGCTGGGACTTTGTTTGTTTGTCCCTCCCTAGACGTAGTTTGACAAACCCAGTTTTTAATAATAATTTGCACGGGCATCATGTTGCACCAAGAGCTCCATGGCCATTGAGAGGCCATAGTATAAACGGATAAGGAGAGTAAGCTTGTCCATGGTGGTCTGCAAACCCACGACCTTCCAGCTCGCGATCAAAATCCCAATGTTGCCATGTAACTCTCTCGAGGTGAAAAACGGTTTGTCAATCTGTGTATCTAAGGCTCTGGTCTGTCCTAGGAGTGAGGGGAAAGGTAGGAATGTTCTCTGCTATACTTTGTTTCTTTTTTTGGATAGAGGGAGGGTCACTTTTTTCAAGCGTTCAGGGAGGGTCAGGTGAAAATATATTTGGACTAAATTAGGGTCATCCAATTGTATTTCAGAGAGGTCCGATTTTCTCGATCAATCCCTTATTATTAATAACTTAGTCCCTTACCTTAGCTGTCCTACAGGTAGTACTTATTAACTGTTGTCTGTCTGTTATCTGTTTCCCATCTGTCCGTCTGTTACTCGGGTGTTGGTTGTTGTTTTCCATACTCAAAACCCCCTTTTTGAGAAAATTATTCATAATTTCATTTCATTCTTCTTCCCTCCTTTTTGTCATCATGGCCACACCACCGAACCAGGGAGGGATGTCGGATTGAGAATGTGCAAAAGAATATTAAATGCCGGAAGTATGCCTTCAACATGCTGCAGCTGATGGCATTCCCGAAGATCTACCGGCCGCCGGAGGGGACCTATGGGAAGGTTGACTCCTGAACCCAACCTATATATAGGAACTAAGATGGCTACTCCTGATTCTCCACCCTCCACAGGGAGTGTGCATGTGCACATTTTGGGAGAAGTGTAGGGAATCAGGATACAACCGGTGTAAAAACAAACCAAATGATTCCCGGCGTAATCTAATCCAAGCAGAAAATATAGTAGCAATAGAAATAGTCTGTAGCCATGCACTGAAGGTCCAGATGTAAAAAATAAATAAAAGGTTGTAGGTGTTTCTGATATTGGCCATGTTATGCAATGTTGCTGGGACACACTGTTTTGTACGAGTTTTAAGTTTGTCCGTATTTCTTGTTCAGGTGTTGCTTTGTCATTTTCTTCTTCATTGAGTCATCGTTTGTAATATCTGCGACGTGTGTTGCTTGCCAATTGAGCATACTTTCTCGTGCTCTGTTTCTGAAATGCCTTAAAGGTTAGTCACACTGGCACAAGTAACACAGTAACTAATTTGCATCAGACAACATGGCTTGAAGGAAGCCTTGAAAAGGTTCTATAAGTTCGAGAAAAAGCTGAACAGACTTTCACGTTTAGCTTGTTGTTCATGTTCCCTCAGGTCTCTTTTGTAGAAGGCTGTCTGTCCCTTAAGGAGCCTAAGAGAGCTTACTGTAAATATAATTTAATTCCATGAATATGTTCTCCTCTCATTCTCAATCATGGTTGCTTTTAAGACCACCTCATATTTCTTTGTACAATAATAAACTCAATCGTAATGTGTCTCTCAAAATATGTTGAATTACTTCCATATCTATCACTTGCTGTATATAACTTTGTTTAAAAATATTGTTTTCCATTATTTTCCCTCCACAATCAGTCAATTTTTCAAACCATAACCCCTTTGTATCATAATATTTATTTTTATATCCTTTTTTAATCAGTTTTTATGCTTTATTCAGGGTCACTGTCTTGGATCCAAAAGCATCCAAGGCTCTTCCTGTATGTTAAATATCTTTGTTTGCGCTTTGCAATGTGTTGCATTCCTGTTTACTTAATTAAAATACATTTGATTAAATTGCTTGGGATGGATGTTAATATCTGTGTTCATCTTTTCATAATGTCTGTATCTTATTAGGGCAATGGATGTTGATCTCTCTGAGGCAGGAATGTCCAAATAAGAACACGCTCACGCGCACACACACATGCCACTCATTCTCCCTTCATTGTTTCCTAATAGGGAACTGATCTACTGAGGTAGTTCCCTTTTTCACAATATTGGCTTCCAACCAGTTCAATGACTCTCCAGGGTTAGAAAGGGGTTTGTTACATTATCTCAGTCAGTTGCTAATATTACAAACCCTTATCATCTGAAATTCCAACACTGCTACATGGGGCATTCCAGAGCCTGAGCAGCAGCTTTAGAAAACTCACGGGCAATTGGCTGGAAAATGGACTCCTGGTGTATCACTGACGAAGACATGGCGGAGGTCAAGAAGGAAGCGTTAGAGCGTCTGCGTCCGTACCTCTGTGAGAAGCTAGTGGCCGACCGCCACCTGGACTACCTCCGGTCCAGGAGGGTCCTTACGCGGGACGATGCCGAGGACATCTGCTGCAGGGTGGGGAACAGCAAGAAGACCGGTAGGATGCTGGACTACTTAGCCGAGAACCCCAGGGGCCTCGACTACCTTGTGGATTCCATACGCCGAGTGAGGACCAAGGACTTTGTCATCGGGAAGATCACCAGCGAAGTCGAGGCGGTGAAGATGGAGAGGAGAGATGCGGCCATCTTGTCAGCAGCAGGTAGTTCTTCGCCGGTCTGTATATGCAAAGAGAGAACTCCCTTTGTGTCGTTTCAGAGTGACAGTACTGGATACAAAGGCAGTAGTGAAGCACAGTCCATCCAAACCTCTCTGTCCAACTCCGAAGACAAGTGGAGTCAAAATGAAGCATCCTTTTCCTGGAGTGCCCTTCCTGAAGGAGTTAGTGTGTCTTCTCTACCCAGTCTCCCAAAACCAGGACAGCAGGGCGCCCTTTCAGTGCCCCTTGAGGACTCCGAGCCCAGGACCTTAGAGTCTGAGAGCAGTGACCAGTTTCACACCCTCCTTTCCTTTCCAACCCCCCTCTGTGATGAAGTAATCCAGAATGTCTGGATTCAAACAGACAGGTTGGATTATATGGGGACAGTAAAGGGTTAGGTTTTATTGTTTCATAACTGTACATGTCATCGGTATCATTTTACATATCATAAAAGTCTACAGTGAATCCACGAGATGTGGTTTCTAACACGTTTGTTCTAGCAATAAAATGTTTTACTAAAAACGTTCTGTTATTGAAATGCAAAAAATCCTGTAGTTCTCAATCAGGAAAGAAACAGAACTATTACAAAATGGATGTGTGCCAGAAAGTTGTACTGGAGAGCTTTAGTTTCATATCTTCATCTGCTACACTATCAGGAAATGGAGCAAGGCAGAGCTTCCTGTTTCTTTGTGGCACAGTCCCCCTTCATGTCCCTATTTAAACTTCTGTCAGGCACCCATATTCTAGGAAATGATCAAATCAACATGTTTTCTGGGATTTTATTTTGATTCAGGATGTGCAATTTTGACATACTGACGAGAACTCTTCAAGGGAAACTAGTTAGGGACAGTTAGTGTGCATATGACATGGATGATAAAACAAAAACATGTAAAGCTCCAAATAGGCATTTCAATAAATGTGTTCATAAATATGACAAAAGTACAGATGTAAAAGTTATTATATTTGATTATATACAAAAATATAAACAGCTAGCTACATTTACACTTGAACTGAGAGGTAATATACATTTGGACACGAGCACTAGCTGTTACTCTGCTAATTTCTTCACATACTATCATGACCAAAGGTAGAATAACACACACATGACATTTTTTGCTACGTTATTTATGAAGAACAATTTAAACACTTAAACTGATAGTTGTCCCTATTTTCTCCAAAAGGCGCTCCAGGTTGTAGAGGAATATTGTGGAGTTGGCAACTCTCTGTGCCTCACACGGTGAGCATCCAGAACTGTTCTGTAAATGCAGAAAAAAGAGAAGCAATACAATTGACATTTAGATGAAAACAATATTCATTGGAAAGCAGAGTGACATTGGCATTCAAAATACTGTTGCTGCTAATCAAATGAATGCCAATCAAAAATGTATTGTTCTTGAAGAATTGGAAGTATGGAGCGTCAGGACTTTTCACGACACTACATTGCTGCAGTGCCGTACATATTTGGGATAAACTTCAGAACTTATTTAAAGGTTGACTTACATATTGGTGTTCATGTTCTTCCAATTTGTTTTTCCGATGGTAGATGGATGTTTTTATTTTGTCATGGTAGTCATCTGTGACCTGCATGTCCTCGATCAGGACAACCTCCAACTCCAATAAATAACAGTGCAGGAACTTAAAGATGCAGTTGTCCTGGGGAAGAACAGAACCACAGTATGTGTTACAGTATATACACAGACTATAAAACATTGATCTGGAAATCTATAAAAGTATGCAAAAGAGGTATGTTCTAATCATGGCATTACAAACAGGGGCGGACTGGGACCAGAAATCGGCCCTGGCATTTCTAACACACTGGACCCTTTTTTTCCATGATGCCCCACACTGCATTTTCAAAGGAACAAAAATAAAAAACTGTCTGTGTGTTCTATTTATTGCATATTGCTACAAGAACTTACATCGTAGATGTCATCATTGGTAGGAGCATACAAACAGGCATCTGATTTCTGACAAGAAAGAAAACCACAGTTGTATGAATAATTTTTTCTTATCCTTCAATGTCACACACATGTTACTAGTCCTTTGTAAATTCCCCCTTTACCCTAATTTCACACCAAACGCGCCATACCAGGACCACAGGATATTCATTAGCTGTAGTCTTACTTCTATGGTACTTTTCAAGTTTAGCAACTCCCACTGAAGCTCTTCAACGTCGCCTATTGACATCCCGTGAGTTTCAGCAGCACCAGCAATGGGCAAATGTGCAGTGGCACTCAGGCAGCTTTAATAGAAGAACTACGGATGAATACAGGGATGATACACAACGTAACACACAACACAATGAACTAATATGTCCTTAGTTTATTTTGTTATGATTGTGGTAATCTCTTTAAGGTATTTATAAGTCGTATGGTTAAAAAGAACATGTTGAAATTGTCAATCAGGAGTCTGAAATAATACAGGTTGTGACTTTAATCCAAGCTGTATCACAACTGGCCGTGATTGGGAGTCCCATAGGTTGGCGCACAATTGGCCCAGCGTCGTCCGGGTTAGGGTTTGGCCGGGGAAGGCCGTCATTGTGAATAAGAATTTGTTCTTAACTGACTTGCCTAGTTAAATAAAGGTTAAATAAATACAAAAAAATGTCAAAAAGGCATGTTGGTATTCATATTTTTATTAGGGGTGCACAAATCAGCCCCTCAAGTTCCACTTGCTGGTTCTTGTTTCTCCCTGGTCCCTAATTGATTAATGTACAGTACCAGTCAAAAGTTTGGACACACCTACTCATTCAAGGGTTTCTTTGTTTTTTACTATTTTCTACATATATGAAATCATGTAGTAACCAAATAAAGTGTTAAACAAATCAAAATGTATGTTATTTTAGATTCTTCAAAGTAGTTACCCTTTGCCTTGATGACAGCTTTGAACACTCCTGGCATTCTCTCAACCAGCTTCATGAGGTAGTCACCTGGAATGCATTTCAATTAACAGGTGTGCCTTGTTAAAAATTAATTTGTGGAATTTCTTTCCTTCTTAATGCGTTTGAGCCAAGGTAGGGGTGGTATACAGAAGATCGCCCTATTTGGTAAAAGACCAAGTCCATATTATGGCAAAAACCACTCAAATAAGCAAAGAGAAACGACAGTCCATCATTACTTTAAGACATGAAGGTCAGTCAATCCAGAAAATGTCAAGAACTGAAAGTTTCTTCAAGTGAAGTCGCTAAAACCATCAAGCCCTAACATGAAACTGGCTCTCATGAGGACCGCCACGGGAAAGGAAGACTCAGAGTTACCTCTGCTGCAGAAGATAAGTTCATTAGAGTTACCAGCCTCAAATTGCAGCCCAAATAAATGCTTCACAGAGATCAAGTAACAGACACATCTCAACATCTCAAGAAGAGACTTGCTTGGGCCAACAAACATGAGCAATGGACATTAGACCGGTGGAAATCTGTCCTTTGGTTTGATGAGTCCAAATTTCAGATTTTTGGTTCCAACCGCCGTGTCTTTGTGAGACGCAGAGTAGGTGAATGGATGATCTCCGAATGTGTGGTTCCCACCGAGAAGCATGGAGGAGGCGGTGTGTTGGCGCTTTGCTGGTGACACTGTGATTCATTTAGAATTGAAGGCACACTTAACCAGCATGGCTACCACAGCATTCTGCAGCGATACGCCATCCCATCTTGTTTGCGCTTAGTGGGACTATCAGTTGTTTTTCAACAGGACAATGACAACACACCTCCTTCAAGACTGTTGAAAAAGCATTCCAGGTGACGCTAGTTGAGAGAGTACCAACAGTCTGCAAAGCTGTCATCAAGGCAAATGGTGGCTACTTTGAAGAATCTAAAATATTAAATATATATTGATTTGTTTAACACTATGTTAGTACATTATTTCATATGTGTTATTTCATAGTTTTTATGTCTTCGCTATTATTCTACAATGTAGAAAATAGTAAAAATTATGAAAAGCCCTTGAATGAGTAGGTGTGTCCAAACTTTTGCCTGGTACTGTAAGTCATTGGATGATGCACTTGCTCACCCAGGTGTCATTAAGTGTCTGACTGAAGGAATACCAAACTGTGGCCCTCAGGACAGGAGAGGTGCACCCCGGCATGTATGTTTGAAGCATTCAAATTCCCAAATATATACTGCTCAAAAAAATAAAGGGAACACTTAAACAACACATCCTAGATCTGAATGAAATAAATAATCTTATTAAATACTTTTTTCTTTACATAGTTGAATGTGCTGACAACAAAATCACACAAAAATAATCAATGGAAATCCAATTCATCAACCCATGGAGGTCTGGATTTGGAGTCACACTCAAAATTAAAGTGGAAAACCACACTACAGGCTGATCCAACTTTGATGTAATGTCCTTAAAACAAGTCAAAATGAGGCTCAGTAGTGTGTGTGGCCTCCACGTGCCTGTATGACCTCCCTACAACGCCTGGGCATGCTCCTGATGAGGTGGCGGATGGTCTCCTGAGGGATCTCCTCCCAGACCTGGACTAAAGCATCCGCCAACTCCAGACAGTCTGTGGTGCAATGTGGCGTTGGTGGATGGAGCGAGACATGATGTCCCAGATGTGCTCAATTGGATTCAGGTCTGGGGAATGGGCGGGCCAGTCCATAGCATCAATGCCTTCCTCTTGCAGGAACTGCTGACACACTCCAGCCACATGAGGTCTAGCATTGTCTTGCATTAGGAGGAACCCAGGGCCAACCGCACCAGCATATGGTCTCACAAGGGGTCTGAGGATCTCATCTCGGTACCTAATGGCAGTCAGGCTACCTCTGGCGAGCACATGGAGGGCTGTGCAGCCCCCCAAAGAAATGCCACCCCACACCATGACTGACCCACCGCCAAACCGGTCATGCTGGAGGATGTTGCAGGCAGCAGAACGTTCTCCACGGAGTCTCCAGACTCTGTCACGTCTGTCACGTGCTCAGTGTGAACCTGCTTTCATCTGTGAAGAGCACAGGGCGCCAGTGGCGAATTTGCCAATCTTGGTGTTCTCTGGCAAATGCCAAACGTCCTGCACGGTGTTGGGTAAGCACAACCCCCACCTGTGGACGTCGGGCCCTCATACCACCCTCATGGAGTCTGTTTCTGACCGTTTGAGCAGACACATGCACATTTGTGGCCTGCTGGAGGTCATTTTGCAGGGCTCTGGCAGTGCCTCTCCTGCTCCTCCTTGCACAAAGGCGGAGGTAGAGGTCCTGCTGCTGGGTTGTTGCCCTCCTACGGCCTCCTCCACGTCTCCTGATGTACTGGCCTGTCTTCTGGTAGCGCCTCCATGCTCTGGACACTACGCTGACAGACACAGCAAACCTTCTTGCCACAGCTCGCATTGATGTGCCATCCTGGATGAGCTGCACTATCTGAGCCACTTGTGTGGGTTGTAGACTCCGTCTCATGCTACCACTAGAGTGAAAGCACCGCCAGCATTCAAAAGTGACCAAAACATCAGCCAGGAAGCATAGGAACTGATAAGTGGTCTGTTGTCCCCACCTGCAGAACCACTCCTTTATTGGGGGTGTCTTGCTAATTGCCTATAATTTCCACCTGTTGTCTATTCCATTTGCACAACAGCATGTGAAATGTATTGTCAATCAGTGTTGCTTCCTAAGTGGACAGTTTGATTTCACAGAAGTGTGAATGACTTGGAGTTACATTGTGTTGTTTAAGTGTTCCCTTTATTTTTTTGAGCAGTGTATATTCCAATAGCATGAAATCAAGTGTCAAACCCACTATGGGCACCATAAAAATACAGAGATTTCCCAGTGCGCAATAGTGATGTAATGAAGACATAACAACTTTATTAGATTTACCCTCAAAGCAGTAAAATGAATGATGTCATTTCCCGGCTGTTTAATAAATGAATCGTAATCTTAGCAATGCACTTGACTCGTGAAAGTGTATAGATACGAGAACCTCACGAATGCTGAAAAGTGCATGGCTTGGTGTCATACAATCGGATTACAGGGAGCATGGAGGGAGTTCCAGTAAAAGGAATGCATGCATAACAGCTACGCTCCCGCCCATGCAAAGTTAGCTACATTTCAAGCTCTCTGTAAAAACACGTACATCAGAAATGTAATCAAACTGCTGCTGCTGCGTGTTTCAAAAGGTGCTATACCTCAATATTAAGAAGCAATTCCAGAGCTCAATGTTCAGACACTGGTGTTGATAGTAATGGAAGCCCCAGAAGAGACAGATCCATCGCAGTCTTTTCTAGAAACAATCACACAAAAAGAAGACACATTGGAATGTCTTGTTCAAAATCCACATGAAGTTTTTTTTCTAGCGCTGGTCAACGTCCAGAGCAAGACGTTATCCTCAAGCTGGATCACAGCCAAAACTATGTGAAAGTGAAAGTATATTAACTATTGACAGCTTCTGGGAGAAAGTAACTTTTTTTATACATTCATTGGAAAATAACAGAAGATCATACAGTTCTGGCATTTATCACTAAATATTCTTAATAAACCCGTTTTTAGATGGTAAATCTGAACGTTAACACAGAGTGAGCTTTCTTGTTGAATTTCTGAAATGGTAACAATGTTTACTGGTTAGGGATAGCTTCTCTTAAAGTCACAATGGTTATTGTAACTTTACGAGTCAGATACTCTCCAGATCAAGGCAAAATAGTCTACTAGGTGTCTGGTCTACAGACTACAGATGTGTTACTTCCGCACCAAGTGGTTTAAATGTAATTTACCATTAATTACCCATAAATCAATTGTGCCAAGTGTCCCGTGTGAGGACAAGCTATTGAAAGAAACGTGTTTTCAACCAAAAAAATACGCATTTTCAATCTCTTTTTAAGTCAATGTCAGTAGGCCGGATGAGTCATCACAAGTCAACAATCTATTTCCAAATTCCTGTGATAGGTTATACACATAGTGGCAGTGTGCCATACATGGACTATGTTTCATAAAGAAGCACTTCGATCCGATAATTTCACTGTGTGGCTAAATAATATGACAGAAGGCAATGTAAAAAAAAAGCCGTGGTTTAGGCTAAATACATTTACTCGCCACGCATATGCATTAGGCATACAATAAAACAAGTTTAGAAGTCAGACTGTCGCAGGAACTCCCTAGAACCTTTACTTTTTAGTGATAACCTTGTAGCCTGTCAATTATCCAATATTGTACCCGAACATAACCTATACGATGTAGGCTAATGGTAGACAATTGAATATTTGTAAATTGCATACCCTTGTCCTGCGCTCCAATAAACGAATGCAAAAAAGGAGCACTGTCAAAAAACCTGTCATCAGCGTTGTTCGCTGCCCCCTAGCAGTTAGGGCAAAAGCCAAGATCACATTTTAACATTATCCGAGAGTTATCCGTTTCATGTGTCGTAAATTCCAACCATTCGTTATTATGACAAGTTCCCCGATAAAAGAAACGTTTGGCTCAAGTATTGCACAAGGACATAAACGCTGTGCCCGCTCCCTGAACACATGGTGTGCGCAATGGCGCTCTCATCAGCGCTGGGTTTGCTGTAGCCTAAATGTTGCACACACCCTCACAAAATCGCCATTCTCACATGGAAGCGGGTGTTTAATGTCAATCCTCAAACTTCTATGAATTACCATTTAATTCAAATTACCTCTAATACTGTAAATATTTCACTGTAATCCAATTATACCTTGCAGTGAAAGAACGTCGAAAAAAAGACTATATGAAATTCCCGGAGATTACGCAAAGAATGTCTCCATTACTATAGTGTTTTAGTCCACTAGAACCTGTTCTTAAACCCGGCTCAAGGAGAGTAAACATTTAGTACCCACTCATATACCACATCTGTATTTGTTGATGCCTGTGATGGATGGCTGCACAATGCGAATCACAGAGTTCCCAAGTATTCCCACGCATAAGAGAGAGAAACATTTGATCGTATACAAACGTAACAAGGTTTTAAATTATGTTTTAGTCAAACATTATCTGTTTGGGCTTCATGCAGTCAATTTGCCTTCTACAAATTATTTGTATTATGTTCCGGCCCCCCGACCATCCGCTCAAGAAAGAATTCAGAAGAAAAAAATCGTCCCGCGGCTGAATCTAGTTGATGATCACTAGTGTAGGGTTTGACCATTGACTGGAGGTAGATGGGAGTGGTTGATCGCCTGTCATGCATTTTAGACTTACTTATCATTCAAATATGTATGACTACCCATAACCAAGTAGCCTACATCTGATCTGACACTACATTACACTGACAAATCCCTACTCAAACTATCATTGTAGTGCCATTAGAGTAGACTATTGTATACAAAAATGAATCTACAATTAACATAGGCCTACAGAAAGAGCATAACGTTTATTGAGGTTTTAGATCCTATTGACTTAGCAGTGATAGGGCAGCTACAGCTTCCACACAAAGTTTACAGATTCCAGACCTGCCAACCTTGAATAAGCCTAATGTTTTAGTATACCACTTCAGCGCAGCGGCGGGACCCTGGTCCCACACTGTTCAAATCATAGGCAAATGCACCTTTTAAAGCCTAATAATGCTGTTGGCAGAAGACTGGCTCAATATGAATGGTAGGCAATAAACTGTTATGGGTATTTGGTAATTGTCTGCTCTTCGGCAGCGAACATACTGTATGTTTAAATGTAAAATCTGGAGTGTAATCATTAGTCCAGTTGCAAAATGTTCTGTTTTGCAACTAAATCGTGAGTTTCTATTGGAAAACTCCAGATAAGTCCGTTTAGTAAACATTTTGCAACAGATCGGCGGAATGAATACACCCCAGGGTTCTTCCTAGTATTGTGTGACAAGGTGGAGATTATGTAGGTCTAAAGTTGGGTGGGGGAGGTCTGGAGTGGGTCAGTCAATTTCCCTCTCATGAAGTTTTGCTTAAAACCTGTTGAGGACAGACGTTCTGCTAGCGGAACGCCTAGCCAATATCCAATGGAACAGCATGGCGCGAAATACAAAACCTAAAAAATCCAACAATTTCAATTTCTCAAACATACGACTATTTTACACCATTTTAAAGATACACTTCTCCTTAATCCAACCACATTGGCCGATTTCAAAAAGGCTTTACAGCGAAAGCAAAACATTAGATTATGTTAGGAGAGTACATAGACCAAAATAACCACACAGCCATTTTCCAAGCAAGGATAAATGTCACAAAAACCCAAAACACAGCTAAATGAAGCACTAACCTTTGACGATCTTCATCAGATGACACTCCCAGGACATCATGTTACACAATACATGTATGTTTTGTTCGATAAAGTTCATATTTATATCCAAAAACAGCATTTTACATTGGCGCATGATGTTCAGAAAATGTATTCCCACCAAAAACTTCCGGTGAATTTACAAAAATACTCATCATAAACGTTGACAAAATACATAACAATTATTTTAAGAATTATAGATACAGTACTCCTTTATGCAACCGCTGTGTCCGATTTTAAAATAGCTTTACGGAGAAAATCTTTTTCTGAGTACATAGCTCGCCATCATAGAAAGCTATACAGACACCCTCCAAGTTCGGGGTCACCTAAACTCAGAATTAGTATTATAAATATGCTCTTACCTTTGCTGATCTTCGTCAGAACGCGCTCACGGGACCGCGCATATCCAATCTCTTTGTCCCCAGGCAGTCCACTCAGTGAATGAGCTACTATACTCTGCCCAGTGACAGGAGAATGCTCAAACAACTTTCTGAAGGCTTTTGACAGCCAATGGAAGCATTAGGAAGTGCAACGTGACCCCACAGATACTGTAGTCTCGAAAGGGACTAGAAAGAAGAACTACAATTCTCAGATCCTCCACTTCCTGGTTGAATTTTCCTCAGGTTTTTGCCTGCCATATGAATTCTGTTATACTCACAGACACCATTCAAACAGTTTTAGAACCTTTAGAGTGTTTTCCATCCAAATCTACTAATAATATGCATATTCTAGTTTCTGGGCAAGAGTAGTAACCAGTTTAATTTGGGTACGTTTTTCATCCGGCCGTGAAAATACTGCCCCCTACACCTCAACTGGTTAAAGAAAAAAAAACGGCCATTTCCTGAAACCTAGAGTCTTAAAGCGCAACTATGCCACTTTTCAAAATCATATTCATTAGGGCTAGGGCCTATATATCTAGCATCAAAACGGTGTCTACATACAGTATGTGAAAATGCAGTATTTCTATGATCTGTGGTTAAAAAGACAAGTTCCTAAAAAAACGTCTCTGTGACATCACAGTGTGGGATTAAAAGTAAAAAAAGAAATAAAAAAAAAGAAATACCTTATTTACATAAGTATTCAAACATTTGCAATGAGACTCAAAATTGAGCTCAGGTGCATCCTGTTTCCATTGATCATCCTTGAGATTTTCTACAACTTGATTGGAGTCCACCTGTGGTAAATTCAATTGATTGGAAATGATTTGGAAAGGCACACACCTGTCTATATAAATCAAATCAAATTGTATTTGTCACATGCGCCGAATACAACAGGTGTAGACCTTACAGTGAATACTTGCTTTACAAGCCCTTGGAGGCCAAGCAGTTGCCATACCAGGCAGTGATGCAACCCGCCGGGATGCTCTTGATGGTGCAGCTGTTAAACCTTTTGAGGCTCTGAGGACCCATGCCAAATCTTTTCAGTCTCCTGAGGGGGAATAGGTTTTGTTGTGCTGATAGAATAATTTGTATGTGTTAATATAATGGCTAAAGTGTTCCACTCTGAAATTGTCTGATAGTGTGAAATGTTTGAGAATCATGAGAAGATAAAACAAGGAGATGGGTAGATATGTTAGAATTGTAATACTAGGGTGTTATATTCTTTAGTAGGGATGAAAACAGAGTGAAGTTGTAGAGTAGATAATATAAAATCATTAGAGGGTTTCAAACCAAGAGTGCCCCAACAGGGGAGGGGAGGTGAAAGCCTTGAAGAATGTGACAACATTTATGGTTCTTTGTGGTTAGTGGAAAAGTACTGGTTGTTTGAGCAGGGAGCAAGGAGAGCCCTCATGAATAAAGATCTGTGAACCTTTTTTATAAAATCTGAGACTTTGCCCAATTATTAGTGAACCCAGGGTCTTACAAACCTCGGTGAATTGGTTAAAGATTAAATGCATTATTGGAATTAAAAATTCCCTTAACAATTGGTCCTTCGAGCCGGATCTCAATACCTGTTGACTGTCGTTCCAGGGGACACTGAAAACCATGCACGGGCGGATGAAACATCCGTAATAACAAAGACCTGCCCTCTAATATTGAGGGTCCATTAAAGGCCGGTGGCGGACTGGAACGCGACAGAAAACAGTGACCAGATCTAACCAAAATTATATCTCAGCTGCAAGGAAAAGGTCAGTAATCTTTATTCATTAGTTTGGGGGTTAAGTAAAAAAAAAAAACTCGCTTAAAAAATGTACTTTGCATTTATCAAAATAGAGTGGGAAAAGGCTTGATTCTTAAACCAAACGGGATTGATTGGTATCGGGTATACAGTCCATATAATCTAACGTAGAGAAAGTCTATTTACAAAAGTATCTATGTTAGTGTTGGCGGCACTGGGTAACAGATCATTGAAATTTCGAACGGAGACGGACGGGTCCGTAATGACTCGTACTAGTTGAGGCCATTACTAAAAGTAAACTACCCTGTCTTGAGATAATTTTTTTATTTAATTTTTTTATTTCACCTTTATTTAAACCAGGTAGGCAAGTTGAGAACAAGTTCTCATTTACAATTGCGACCTGGCCAAGATAAAGCAAAGCAGTTCGACAACATACAACAACACAGAGTTACACATTGGGTAAAACAAACATACAGTCAATAATACAGTACAAAAATAAGTCTATATACAATGTGAGCAAATGAGGTGAGATAAGGGAGGGAAAGGCAAAAAAGGCCATGGTGGCAAAGTAAATACAATATAGCAAGTAAAACACTGGCTGGTAGATTTGTAGTAGAAGAAAGTGCCAAGTAGAAAATAAATAATGGGGTGCAAAGGAGCAAAATAAATAAAATAAATAAATAAATAAATAAATACAGTTGTTTGGGCTAAATTATAGATGGGCTATGTACAGGTGCAGTGATCTGAGAGCGGCTCTGACAGCTGGTGCTTAAAGCTAGTGAGGGAGATAAGTGTTTCCAGTTTCAGAGATTTTTGTAGTTCGTTCCAGTCATTGGCAGCAGAGAACTGGAAGGAGAGACGGCCAAAGGAGGAATTGGCTTTGGGGGTGACCAGAGAGATATACCTGCTGGAGCGCGTGCTACAGGAGGGTGCTGCTATGGTGACCAGTGAGCGGAGATAAGGGGGGACTTTACCTAGCAGGGTCTTGTAGATGACCTGGAGCCAGTGGGTTTGGCAACGATTATGAAGCGAAGGCCAGCCAACGAGAGCATACAGGTCGCAGTGGTGGGTAGTATATGGGGCTTTGGTGACAAAACGGATGGCACTGTGATAGACTGCATCCAGTTTGTTGAGTAGGGTATTGGAGGCTATTTTGTAAATGACATCGCCGAAGTCGAGGATCGGTAGGATGGTCAGTTTTACGAGGGTATGTTTGGCAGCATGAGTGAAGGATGCTTTGTTGCGAAATAGGAAGCCAATTCTAGATTTAACTTTGGATTGGAGATGTTTGATGTGAGTCTGGAAGGAGAGTTTACAGTCTAACCAGACACCTAGGTATTTGTAGTTGTCCACATATTCTAAGTCAGAACCGTCCAGAGTAGTGATGCTGGACAGGTGGCAGGCGCAGGCAGCGATCGGTTGAAGAGCATGCATTTAGTTTTACTTGTATTTAGGAGCAGTTGGAGGCCACGGAAGGAGAGTTGTATGGCATTGAAGCTCGTCTGGAGGGTTGTTAACACAGTGTCCAAAGAAGGGCCAGAAGTATACAGAATGGTGTTGTCTGCGTGGAGGTGGATCAGAGACTCACCAGCAGCAAGAGCGACATCATTGATGTATACAGAGAAAAGAGTTGGCCCAAGAATTGAACTCTGTGGCACCCCCATAGAGACTGCCAGAGGTCCAGACAACAGGCCCTCCGATTTGACACACTGAACTCTATCAGAGAAGTAGTTGGTGAACCAGGCGATGCAATCATTTGAGAAACCAAGGCTATTGAGTCTGCTGATGAGGATGTGGTGATTGACAGAGTCGAAAGCTTTGGCCAGGTCAATGAATACGGCAGCACAGTATTGTTTCTTATCGATGGCGGTTACGATATCGTTTAGGACCTTGAGCATGGCTGAGGTGCACCCATGACCAGCTCTGAAACCAGATTGCATAGCGGAGAAGGTGCGGTGGGATTCAAAATGGTCGGTAATCTGTTTGTTGACTTGGCTTTCGAAGACCTTAGAAAGGCAGGGTAGGATGGATATAGGTCTGTAGCAATTTGGGTCAAGAGTGTCCCCTCCTTTGAAGAGGGGGATGACAGCAGCTGCTTTCCAATTTATGGGAATCTCAGACGACACGAAAGAGAGGTTGAACAGGCTAGTAATAGGGGTTGCAATAATTTTGGCAGATAATTTTAGAAAGAAAGGGTCCAGATTGTCTAGCCCGGCTGATTTGTAGGGGTCCAGATTTTGCAGCTCTTTCAGAACATCAGCTGAATGGATTTGAGAGAAGGAGAAATGGGGAAGGCTTGGGCGAGTAGCTGTGGGGGGTGCAGTGCTGTTGACTGCAGTAGGGGTAGCCAGGTGGAAAGCATGGCCAGCCGTGGAAAAATGCTTATTGAAATTCTCAATTATAGTGGGTTTATGGTGACAGAGTTTCCTATCCTCAGTGCAGTGGGCAGTTGGGAGGAGGTGTTTTATTCTCCATGGACTTTACAATGTCCCAGAACTTTTTAGAATTTGTGTTGCAGGAAGCAAATTTCTGCTTGAAAAAGCTAGCCTTGGCTTTTCTAACTGCCTGTGTATATTGGTTTCGAACTTCCCTGAAAAGTTGCATATCACGGGGGCTGTTCGATGCTAATGCAGAACGCCACAGGATGTTTTTGTGTTGGTTAAGGGCAGTCAGGTCTGGGGAGAACCAAGGGCTATATCTGTTCCTGGATGTAAATTTCTTGAATGGGGCATGCTTATTTAAGATGGTGAGGAAGGCATTTAAAAAAAATAAGCAGGCATCCTCTACTGACGGGATGAGGTCAATATCCTTCCAGGATACCAGGGCCAGGTCGATTAGAAAGGCTTGCTCGCTGAAATGTTTCAGGGAGCGTTTGACAGTGATGAGGGGAGGTCGTTTGACCGCTGACCCATTACGGATGCAGGCAATGAGGCAGTGATCACCGAGATCTTGGTTGAAAAGGGAGAGGTATATTTAGAGGGCAAGTTTGTTCGGATGATATCTATGAGGGTGCAAGTGTTTTCGGCTTTGGGGTGGTACCTGGTGGGTTCATTAATAATTTGTGTGAGATTGAGGGCATCAAGCTTGGATTGTAGGATTGCTGGGGTGTTAAGCATGTCCCAGTTTAGGTCACCTAGTAGCACGAGCTCTGAAGATATGGTGTCACATATGGTGTCCAGAGCACAGCTAGGGACCGAGGGTGGTCTATAGCAGGCGGCAACGGTAAGACACTTGTTTTTAGAGAGATGGATTTTTAAAGTAGAAGTTCAAATTGTTTGGGTACAGACCTGGATAGCAGGACAGAACTCTGCAGGCTATCTCTGCAGTAGATTGCAACACCGCCCCCTTTGGCCGTTCTATCTTGTCTGAAAACGTTGTAGTTAGGGATGAAGATTTCAGAGTTTTTGGTGGACTTCCTAAGCCAGGATTCAGACACGGCTAGGACATCCGGGTTGGCAGAGTGTGCTAAAGCAGTGAATAAAACAAACTTAGGGAGGAGGCTTCTAATGTTAACATGCATGAAACCAAGGCTATTACGGTTACAGAAGTCATCAAAAGAGAGCACCTGGGAGTAGGAGTGGAGCTAGGCACTGCAGGGTCTGGATTCACCTCAACATCACCAGAGGAACAGATAAGGATGAGGATAAGGGTATGGCTAAAAGCTATAAGAATTGGTCGTCTGTGACGTCCGGAATAGAGAGAAAAAGGAGCAGGTTTCTCGGGGCGATAAAATAGCTTCAAGGTATAATGTACAGACAAAGGTATGGTAGGATGTGAATACAGTGGAGGTAAACCTAGGCATTTAGTGATGATGAGAGAGATATTGTCTCTAGAAACATCATTGAAACCAGAAGATGTCATAGCATGTGTGGGTGGAGGAACTGAGAGGTTGGATAAGGTATAATGAGCAGGGCTAGAGGCTCTACAGTGAAATAAGCCAATAAACACTAACCAGAACAGCAATGGACAAGGCATATTGACATTAAGGAGAGGCATGCTTAGCCGAGTGATCAAAGGGTCTAGTGAGAATTAGATAGCTAGCTGAGCCATAGGTAGCAAGCTGGTAGAAGATGGAGGGAGGTCTGTTTTTAGCCACCTCGTGCGTTTCCGTCTGTAGATTAGTGGGGTTCCGTGTGGTAGTGGGGACCAGTCCAATTGGCAAAATAGTTATAGTTAGTGGCCCAAAAAAAGTTGTCTGATAGACCTATTCAGATAGCAGCCGATAAGATAGCTAACGATTAGCGGGCCGCAGATGGGCGTTCAGGTTACGTTGCGACGGAGGGGCCAGTTGGATAACTCCCTCGGGCAGATAACGTCGGTGGTCCAGTCGTGAAGGCCCGATGGGGCTCTGCATCGGCAATAAAAAATGGGTCCGGATAGGTGATTGTAGCCCAGGAGTGGCTGAAGGAACTCTTCAGCTGGCTAGCTCCGGAATAATTTATATTAGCTCCAGGACCGACGTTTGCCAATAGTCACTCAGGTAGCAGCTAGCTCGCTGCAAGATCCAGGTGTAAAAGTCCAGAGCCTGCGGTAGAAATCCGGGGATATGGAGAGAGAATAGGTCCGGTATGCTCTGGTCTGAGTCGCGCTGTACAAAAACTGCCGATAGCTTTTCGAGCTAATGGATAGCTGAGGACCGCTAACCGTGGCTAGCCTGAACTCCAACGTTAGCCAGTGAAATGGCTAACCTCTGGCTAGCTTCTGTTGTGGATTTCAGATTTGAGGTAAATAATACTTTTTTTTAATTGGTGAGGCGGGTTGCAGGAGAGTGTTTTGAGGTTGAGTTTTTAGAAAAAAATATGTAAAAAGATATGCGAAGAAAATATGTAAATATATATATACACGGGACACGACAAGAGGAGAACAAAGGACGTCTGAACTGCTACGCCATCTTGGAAAAGCTATGATCTGATCAAAGACTATTAAAAATATTCAGGGAGAGGTATAAACATCTAAAATCTGTGGGACAAAGGCGTACTATGAAAACGTAATACAGAAGGCGAAATATAAAGTAATAACGGTCAAAAGTATATAAGGAGTGGAACCTAAAATAGAGCGTGTGAGATATGGGATATTAAGCGAGTCAAAAGTCATAAGAAGCGGTAACTCGTATACGTGTGAGACCTAATAGTCTATTGTCTAAAAGTAGAGATAGATATATTAATCAGTTGAGTCACAAAGACGATAACTCGCTCATGTGTGAGACCTAATATTCGATAAAAGATCACCTCTATAGATAAGTTTCAATAAAGTAGGTCAGAGACATAATGGTATGAATATAGATCGCCTACTGAAATACGTTTCAGGGGGGGTAGTCGAGATCTTCCGGAGGCACATAAATAGGTCTGACTATTCCGAGAGGGAGGAATTAATGGTTCATTATTTGAGTAGGTCAGAAAGGGGAGACCTAATATTTTATCAAATGTCATAAAAAGAATTATTCTGAATTCCTAGGAGAAGTAAAAACGGGAAGGGTTAACTAATAATGGGTAGTAAAACCTCCAAAGAGGTCCCGGAATTAACGGGAGACGAGAGATATATGCAAGCGAAAGATAAGAGAAATGTATATTATGGTCCGAAGTGGAGGAAGAAGTATGGTTTTGTTGGACGTCTGGATGAAGATAAGCTTGAATCCATGATTAAACAGATGCATGTAACCTGTGGAGATAAAATAAGGAAACAGCAGACAGAGGGCTTAGATACAGCTAGGGTGTGGATGTCAGAGGCCAGGAAATGGGTGGAGGATCAAGATAACGAGGTAGTGATAGTAGGACGGAGAAGAGCCCCCCCCCCCCCCCCTTATGAGGGACCTGGGGAAGACCTCGACAGAATAGGAGCTGTAGGAGGAGAAGAGGAGGAGGAAGAACAGGAGAGACAGAAAGAAAGTAAATGGAGTAGATTGAGAGAAAGGGAGCCAAGTAGGATTAGCGAGAGAGAGCAAAATACTCAGGAAGAAACAATGAAAGATAGATTGAGAACAAGGGAAAGAGAGAGAGAAAGAGATGAACACAAACAGAGGGAGCAAGACATAGCCTGGGAGAGGAAAGAAGAGCCAGTACCAAGGGAGTCTAACCTTAAAAAGCAATTAGCACCGTATAATAAGCCAGGGCTGAGGGAGGTTCAATCAGATTGGGAGGAGGATCAGTGTCCTCTCATAGAACTCCCAAATCCTAGGGCTGGCGACGAAAATCAACCAGAAACAATGTGTCACGTAATGACCATAGTAAGATGTTATTTTCTATGGTAGTGTAGGTCAGGGCGTGTTTTGTGTTTTTCTATGTTTTGTATATCTATGTATAGGTTCTAGTTTTTCTATTTGTATGTTGTTGTTTTTTGGTATGATCTCCAATTAGAAGCAGCTGGTCCTCGTTGTCTCTAATTGGAGGTCATACTTAAGTAGGTTTTTTTCCCCACCTGTGTTTGTGGGTAGTTGTCTTCTGTGTAGTTTATGTACCCGACAGAACTGTGCGCTTTCGTTTTCCCTCTTTGTTATTTTTCCTTTAGTGTTTTGAGTTATAATAAATATTCATCATGAGCAATCAACACGCTGCACTTTGGTCCCCTCTCTACGACAGCCATTACACAATGCAAGTGTATAGAGGTTGGAATGAGAGAGATGTAGTAAGTGCTGTAGATGGAATAGTACACCCAAAGACAGGAATAGAGGGGTTCAGAAGGGACACGGAAGAATTGACCGAATGTTTTAAACTAAATACAGGGGAGCTGGAACGAGCAGTTAGACAGATAGTGGGAAAAGATTGGGCAGCCGTGAGGGGAGACTGGACCCCAGGACAGGGGGACAGAGTTGTTCTGCAGTGGGCTGCAGACGGGGATTATCAAGGTAAACTCAATCAGTTATGTAATAATCTTAGGGATCATTATCACAGGGATGCTGATTTTTCCAAAATCCAGGAATGTAGACAGGGAGACAGTGAGACAGACAGTCAATATTTGGAAAGATTGAGGGACGTGTTTAATGCGAATAGTGGACTGATCCAACCTGGCCCTGGGATAGGAGGAGATGGGCCATATCACCAACAGCTAAAAAATTGCTTTCTTGAGCGGTATGAAACCTGAAATTTGCCGAGCAATAAAAAAAACTCTGGTTGGGTGGGGAACAGCTACATTGGCCGAAGTAAAGAGATATGCGATTCACCATGAACAGAATGGGAAGGAGAAGAAAAGTAAGAGAGACCTGAAAGGAGCAGAGTACCTAATAGATACCCCCGGGGAGATAGTAGGTCAAAATAAGGGAGTTTAAGGGAAGTGGACTAGACCGAGAAGATCGAAAATGGACATGGTCTGATAATAGGAGATGTTATAATTGCGATAAAACAGGACATTTTGCGCAGGAGTGTAAGGCACCGTGTTCAAGGTGTAACAAAAAGGGACATATCTCACGGGACTGTAAGGCACCTCTGAGGGAGGGAAGACAGAGACAGTATAGGGACAGACCGAGAAGACAGAGAGACCACAGGACAGGACAGGAGGACTCGGAGGAAGAGGAAAAGACATGACTAGAGAGGGAAGAGGAGAGAAGTGAAGATATAATGGACACAGACTGTGAAGTGTTTGAATTGGCAACCATTGATTTAGTATTACAACAGGAACATAAACCATATTTGACATTGACTGTTTTGGGGAAGAAAATAAAACTTGTGTGTGATACTGGGGCTTGTAGAACAGCCATTTGTATAGCCGACAAGCCTGAAGGGGTAAGAGCGAATGGGGAAAAGATTATGGTCCGCTCAGCTTCCGGACATCAATTCATGGAGAGACTGTCAGCTCCCTTAGTTCTAAGACATGAAAAGTCAAAAGGAGAAGCCTGTATTCCAATCCTCATTTCAAGTTTGTGTCCAGTGAACTTATTAGGAAGGGATGTGATGACCCTGATAAATGTGGCCGTTACCCCAACGGAAAGGGGAATGAAAGTCTACATAGTCCGAGATAATATGGTTGTCTGTGGGGAAGGAGAACCATGCTATCGGTACAGTCAGGATTTGCTAAGGGGGGGGGATCACTGATATCCCTAAAACATGAATGAACTCGCAGATGATGTAGTGCCAGGACACACTAAAATGTCACTTGAAGATCTACATTGTACTCTCTGGTATAACAAGCACCCAGGTCCAGATTCAGTATATGAGGAAGCATCACTTAAAACCACAGAGAGAACTATTGGGTTAAAGTGGTTTCACTATGACAATACTCACGCCGCAGTAGAAGTAGAGCTACAGCCTCAGAGTCAAAGACTGTTCAGGGAAAGGTGGAGTCCTCATGTATCTCTTGCAAAAGAGCCTTCAGAAGGGTGGGAGGACATGGGCCAATGGGTATCTAAGGGAAAGGGAATTACGGATTGGGTAGACCTGATCAGTGGTGATCAGCATAGCCCAACAACTGATAGGTACCGTAGGAAGCTGAATTGGAGAGCTAACAGTGTTCCAGGAGTACACCTGAATGAGTACAGAAAATACTGAGAAGAGTACCTGTTGACAGAGGAACAGGAGTTAGAATTAAAAATAGTCCCTGAACATCTATGGTCACAAGGTCCAGCAGACCTAGGATTAATCAAAGGGGTAATTCCAATACAGGTAGTACCCAAATCCAATCATAGGCCATACCAGAAGCAGTATCCCATGAAACCAGAGGCGATAAAAGGTATTACTCCAATTTTTGAACAATTGTGGAAGGGGGGGGGGGGGGGGGGGGGGGGGTAATCATTCCGGGAGATGAGGCATTCTGTAATTCTCCCCTGTTCCCAGTTAAAAAAGCAGCTCCAAGTACAGATTGGAGAATGGTAATGGATTTACAAGGGGTTAATAATAGTATTATTCCACAGGCTCCGTGTGTGCCTGATCCACATACATTGTTGAACCAATTGAAACCTGAAAATACTTACTTTACAGTGATAGATTTGACTAATGCGTTCTTTAGCATTCCAGTACATCCCGATAGTCAAGGTTGGTTTGGGTTCACTTTTATGGGGAAAAAATGGAAATACTCGAGGACTCCCCAGGGATTTTCAGAAAGTCCAACAATTTATAGTCAAGCAATTACCTGAAATCTAGGTCAGTTTGACCCTCCAAGAGGGAGCCAAATGTAATAAATGTAGATGACATATTGGTGGCAAATCCCTCTCAAGAGGGCTGTAAAGCTGATACTCTAGCTCTGTTAATGTTCTTGGCAGGACAAGGTCATAAAGTAGGTAAAAATAAGTTGCAACTCTGGCGGGAAGAGGTTATTTATTTGGAACACACTATAACACAGGAAGGGAGAACACTTAACTCAACTAGAAAAACAGCCATTGTAGAAGCACTTAAACCACTAAATAAGAAACAGATGATGAGTTTTCTTGGAATTATTGACTTCTATGTGCTAGGTGGGACGCTAGCGTCCCACCTGCGGGACACAGCCAGTGAAATATCAGGGCGGAAAATTCAAAAACAACAAAATGTCATAATTCAACTTTCTCAAATATACAACTATTTTACACCATTTTAAAGATAAACTTGTCGTTAATCTAACCACATTGTCCGATTTCAAAAAGGCTTTACAGCGAAAGAAAAACATTAGATTATGTTAGGAGAGTACATAGACAAAAATAATCACACAGCCATTTTCCTAGCAAGGACGTGTCAATAAAACCCAAAACACAGCTAAATGAAGCACTAACCTTTGACGATCTTCATCAGATGACACTCCTAGGACATTATGTTACACAATACATGTATGTTGCACCAATTTGTAAGTCGCTCTGGATAAGAGCGTCTGCTAAATGACGTAAAAGGAAATGTATGTTTTGTTCGATAAAGTTCATATTTATATCCAAAAACAGCATTTTACATTGGCACGTGATGTTCAGAAAATGTATTCCCACCAAAACTTCCGGTGAATGTGCACATCAATTTACAAAAATACTCATCATAAACGTTGACAAAATATATAACAATTATTTTAAGAATTATAGATAGACTAACCCTGGATGCAACCGCTGTGTCAGATTTTAAAATAGCTTTACAGAGAAAGCAAATGTTTCAATATTCTGAGTACAAAGCTCAGCCATCACGGTGAGCTATGCAGACACCCGCAAAGTTCGGGGCAACCTAAACTCAGAATTAGTATTAGAAATATTCTCTTACCTTTGCTGATCTTCGTCAGAATGCACTCCCAGGACTGCTACTTCCACAAGAAATGTTGTTTTTGTTCGAAATAATCCATATTTATGTACAAATACCTCCGTTTTGTTCGTGCGTTCAGGTCACTATCCAAAGGGTAACGCGCGAGCGCGGAACGAGAGACGAAAAGTCAAAATGTTCCATTACCGTACTTAGAAGCATGTCAAACGCTGTTTAAAATCAATCTTTATGGTATTTTTTAACGTAAAATTGCGATAATCTTCCAACCGGACAATAGCATATTCATTCAAGAAGAAAAAGAAGGAGGGGCACGCTCGCGGGACCGAGCATATCCAATCCCTTTGTTGCCAGGCAGACCACTCAGAAACTGAGCTCCTATTATCTGCCCAGTAACAGAAAAATGCTCAAACCACTTTCTGAAGGCTTTAGACAGCCAATGGAAGCCTTAGGAAGTGCAACGTCACCCCACAGACACTGTAGCTTCGATAGAGAATCAAAAGAAGAACTACAATTCTCAGACTTTCCACTTCCTGCTTGGAATTTTTTCCGGTTTTTGCCTGCCATATGAGTTCTGTTATACTCACAGACACCATTCAAACAGTTTTAGAAACTTCAGAGTGTTTTCTATCCAAATCTACTATGCATAATATGCATATTCTAGTTTCTGGGCCAGAGTAGTAACCTGTTTAAATTGGGTACGTTTTTCATCCGGCCGTGAAAATACTGCCCCCTAGCCCAGACAGGTTAACTATTGTCGTGCGTGGATACCCCACTTTGCATTCCATACAGGAAAGCTCAGTGAGTTGATATATGGTAAAGCTATGGCAGCCAAAGAGAAGATAATTCGGAGGGGCGGTGAATTGGTTAAAGATTAAATGCATTATTGGAATTAAAAATTCCCTTAACATGTGCCCTCTTCACAACTGTCTTGGTATGCTTGGACCATGTTAGTTAGTTGGTGATGTGGACGCCAAGGAACTTGAAGCTCTCAACCTGCTCCACTACAGCCCCGTCGATGAGAATGGGGGTGTGCTCGGTCCTCCTTTTCCTGTAGTCCACAATCCACTCCTTTGTCTTGATCACGTTGAGGGAGAGGTTGTTGTCCTTGCAGCACATGGTCAGGTCTCTGACCTCCTCCCTATAGGCTGTCTCATCGTTGTCGGTGATCAGGCCTACCACTGTTGTGTTATCGGCAAACTTAATGATGGTGTTGGAGTCATGCCTGGCCATGCAGTCATGATTAAACAGGGAGTACAGGAGGGGACTGAGCACTCACACCTGAGGGGCCCCCGTTTTGAGGATCTACCCTTACCACCTGGGGGCGGCCCGTCAGGAAGTCCAGGATCCAGTTGCAGAGGGAGGTGTTTAGTCCCCGGCTCCATAGGTTAGTGATGTGCTTTGAGGGCACTATGGTGTTGAACGCTGAGCTGTAGTCAATGAATAGCATTCTCACATAGGTGTTCCTTTTGTCCAGGTGTGAAAGGGCAGTGTGGAGTGCAATAGAGATTGCATCATCTGTGGACCTATAAGGTCCCACAGTTGACTGTGCATGTCAGAGCAAAAATCAAGCCATGAGGTTGAGAGAATTGTTTGTAGAGCTCTGAGACAGAATTGTGTTGAGGTACAGATCTGGGGAAGGGTACCAAAAACAATTCGGCTGCATTGAAGGTCCCCAACACAGTGGCCTCCATCATTCTTAAATGGAAGAAGTTTGGAACCACGAAGGGTTAATGGGCAGTGAGTGTCGGCATATTTACATGCATAATCTCACATTGACTGCTGATCAGAGAAATTACGATACTGCTATTCTAGATGCTTTGGAGAACTATTTTAAGACCACAAAAAAACGTAATATATGAGAGATACCTCTGTAGCTGCTGCAAACAGGATACAGATGAACAGTTTTATCACTCGATTGCTGGAGAGAGCCGCAACATGCCAGTACCGCGGTCTGAGGGACGAGATAAGAGAGCGGCTGTCACGGATCCCCCCGGTAGTGCTGCTCATTCCATTCACCATCTCCGGAGGTCTACGTCACCGGCCTTCTAGGCGTCACTGAACTGGATTCATTACCACCAACCCCAGACTGTCTTGTCTCATTACACACACCTGGTTCCCATTCCCCCTGATTAGTATATAATATATGTGCCCTCTGTTCCCCATTGACCTTGTCGGTTATTGTTACCATGTCCGTTGGTCCTGTGAGTACCTGTGCTGTTGTTTCGGCTTCCATGCTACGTGTTATTGTGCACTTGTTTTACGGGTCTCGTCCCGTGTATTATTTAGAGGTTTACACCTCGCTCTTTTGTTTGGGTGGAGAAAATAAAAAACCCTATTACGTATTCCTGCGTCTGTCTCCAATCATTAGACAACGTGACAGCAGCTCATGTTAGACATTGCAAGTGAAGGAACAAGACGCCGATTTCTACGATAACGTGATCTTAGTTTACCAGAAGCTATGGAAATATGAAGTGTAGCTGAGGTTACTGAGAAACATGAGGACGATAAATGGAATACAAGTGGATACAGTAAAACCACAGGAGAGTGCACCCATGAGAGGTCAGGTGACATTACATGACAAAAACAAAATAGTGTGGTAACAATCACAAGCGAGTAGAGAGCAATGCCCAGCTTATGGCAAAACATGCAGGTCTTGTGGCGTCGCAAATCATTTTGCCAAGGTGTGTCAGGCAGGGGACAGATTAGACAGAGTAAAGAAAGTGCATGTTGTGAAGGATAATATACAGAGAGGGGGAGGCTCTGACAATGATGAACCGATCTACACCACGGAATGCATCAGTAAGGCTCACTCTCAGGGACAGAAATGGTTGGTGCAGCTAAGACTGAATAACAAAAGATAAGAAGGCCAGTTTAACACAATGTAATGTGAAAGAGAATATCACCAATTATAAACTGGGTGGTTCAAGCCCTGAATGCTGATTGGCTGACAGCCATGGTATATCAGACCAATTCCCATAGGGATGACAACATATTTATTTTTTACTGCTCACGCACAAACTATTCTTTGAACTTGTTGAGACGGACCAAAATCCACCACTCTCTGGTTCTACATGTTAGCGCTTAGGACTCATGACTGACACAATACCAGCAGAGTGAAACTAAGGGGAGCTGTTTCTCAAAGGACCAAAGAACAGCTGCTGAGTGCATATTATGACGTTTTCAACGATCCAGTGGTCTGTGCAAAGGAGATGTCCACTTCATACTGGACCCAAGTTGCACCCCTGTACAATGTGCACCATGGAATGTGCCTGTAGCCTTGAAGGCACGAGTGAAAACCCAACTGGAGAAATATGAACATGATGTATATATCACCCCAGTGACTGTGCCAACGCCCTAGATAAGCAACATGGTCATAGTTACCAAGCCAGAGAAGATGAGATTATGTATGGACCCAAACCCCCTTAATCAAGCACTGAAAATATCTCACTACCTTATGCCAATATTAGAGGATGTGTTGTACAAACTGTCTAAGGCACGCATATTTACGCTGGTGGATGCCAGAGATGTCACGGGTGTCGTAGTGATGAGACCAAGGCGCAGCGGGTTGCGTGCTCAACATATTATTTATTAAAGACGTGAACACGAAAAAACAAGAAAATACAGAAACACGACAGGAACAGTTTTGCAGACTAACAAAACGCAGTGCAAAAACAACTACCCACAACTAAACAGGTGAAAACAAGCACTTTAAATATGACTCCCAATCAGGAACAATGATGAACAGCTGTTCCTGATCGAGAGCCATACAGACCACAAAGAAATATACAAACTAGAAACCAAAAACCCAGAACATACACCAAAACCCCGGAACACATAAATACAACACCCCTCTACATACACATAACCCCCGAACCACATAAAACAAATACCCTCTGCCACGTCCTGACCAAACTACAATAACAAATACTCCCTCTACTGGTCAGGACGTGACAAGAGATGCCTTTCTCCAGTGTAAACTGGATGAGGACAGCAGCAGGATGACGGACGTTCTAGTTGCTATGGGGTAGGATGAGATGGCTGAAACTTCCCTTTGGGCTGTGCGTGGTCCCTGAGATGTATCAACGTAAGCAACGTGAACTGCTGGGGGACTTCGAGCCTATCGCAGATGATATTGTCATGACGTTGGCCTGTGGGTAAGGTTTATGACCCCCCCCCCCCACATAAATACCTTTCTCCCTTCCCCTCTCTGAATCTACTGAAGGACTTGAATAGCCTGTGTTAAATATAGAGAGTCTGGGAACATCAAACAAATGGGGAAAGGTACCACATATTTTGTTAATAAAACCAGTTGGAAATATGCTTGGGAACGTAATGAGTATGTATGTCAGTTCGGTTGTCATCTGAGACATTATGACTGATGACAGGACGACATAAACTGTATCTGAGAAAGTATACGCCCTCTAGTTATCAGAGTCACATGGAATTGTTATGCAATTGAAATGTTTGATATTGAAAATGTTTGTTAGGAGATGAAATGTAATTTTAGCTTCCGAATGAGAGATTTGGGTTTTCATAAGGAAAGTGCCCTGCTCGATCAGTGGCCCAACCCTGTGAAGAGACAGGGGTTATAAACGATGAAACACCTCCCTCCCCCTCTCCACTATATAATCCTTTGACGAAAAGATAACCACGTTGGTTCCAGTACGGGAGGTCTGCAGCCTCTACGTTAGAAGGACACACATGTCAAGTACAGAACTAAGCCAACCTCGGCGTGAGCTCTAGTATGAACTGGTATGAACTTTGAGCTTATTCACTACAGAAGTGCTACTTCCTAGCCGTTGAGTTTGCAGCGGCCGCTGCTAACGTGGGTTAGGAAAGGACGGACGACGGATCCAGTCTAACAACCAGACGAAGATACCACCACGTATCCAATGGACCACCATTGACATTCTTCCGAAAACAGGGAGATCTGTTGGCCAACCCGGCCAGCATCTACGACCAATCTACCGAAGCGCAGCTCAGAGTAAATATTTATTGCATTTTCCTTTTCCAAATGGGCGGTAATTTAGAATGCATAAGATAATGTATTTACGATAGCATAGCTGCTGTTTCTGTGTTCCTAAATCAAACGCTTCGTTAAAGCCAAGCCCAACCCCCTTTCCTTTGTGTAACCAGCCGTCATATCTGTTCCGTCTACCGGGACGTTTTCTGTATGACATCATTGTATTCTGTGTATTTGTAATTCTGTGTGATTAGTTAGGTATTTAGTAAATAAATAATTAAACCCAATTTTGTATTGCTGATTCAACTTGTTAGCCAGGGTTCGTGAAGATAGCCAAGAATTTACAACTTTCATTATGAGACTGAAAATAAGACAAGGGTTAATATTGACTGCTATCGAGGTAAAATATTACAAAGTATTTTAAGAGTTTATTCGGAAGATAACAGCTCTATAAACGTTCTTCCGTGGTGCCCCGACTTTGTAGTTAATTACATTTACATGATTAGCTTAATCAGGTAATATTAATTACAGAGAAATCATTTTATAAGTTAGCATGTCATATCACTTAATCCGGCATAGCCAAAGACACGACAATATTCTTGTTGCCGGATGCGGGGACTCCAATGAAAAGGCAGAGCGTGAAAACGATAACAATCTGCAGGCACTGATGGAGCGGTGCAGGGAGGTGAGACTCAGGCTCAGTGTGCTAAAGCTGCAGTTCAGTTTCATGGACACGAGGGACTGAGAATAGACCCAGAAAAGACCAGGGCTGTACTGAACATGCTGATGCCCACGGATGCCAAGGTAGTACAGCGTTTCATTGGATTTGTGACATACCTGGCCAAGTTCCTGCCCAAGCTGTCTGAAGGGTTTTCTGACCGAACATGAGAGGGGAAATCAAGGACTATGTATCCAACTGCTCAGCCTGTAATGAATATGCACGAGCACAGCAAAACAAATCAATGATGTCACATGACATCCCAGAGCGCCCCTGGCAAACAGTGAGCATGGACCTTTTTGCCTATGCAGGGAAGGACTTCCTGATCATGGTTGATCATTACTCAGATTACTGGGAGGTGAAGCCACTGCCAAACATGTCAGCTGACGCAGTGTAAATTCCAGTTTGCCCGCCATGGGCAACCAGACTGTGTAATCACGGACAATGGGGGGTGCTATGATTCAGCCAGATTCAAAACATTTGCAGAGAAGTGGAGATTCACTCATATCACCTTCTCCCCTCACCATCCACAAGCCAATGGAAAGACAGAGCCAGCGGTCAAGAAAGTGAAAAGCCTAGATGGTACGGACGTATAGTCAGTTTTCTGCAGTGGCGCAACACACCCATTGAGGGGATGGACAGTAGCCCAGCACAGCGTCTCATGTCACACAGACTGAAGTCATCACTGCCGGAGGCACCCAGCCTGCTGCAGCCCTCTGTGGTTGTGTGTGTCACTGAGAAACTCAGACAGAAAAGGAGGATTGCCAAATCACACTAACGTGGCTGCCAGAGACCTCCCTGACTTGAACGTTGGAGATCAGAATGTGACCATTACCAGGTGACCGCACAGGATGGTGGCGGCTCGGTTCCTGTCCGAAGAGGGTCGCTCCTCAGTCATTTCTTGTGGACGTTGATGGCACACTCTACAGACGCAACAGAGTGGACCTTCGAGTGGCAGAACAGGCCACACAGAGGCACAGGGATTCAACTAATTTAACGCCACAGCATGAGAAATTTGAGTGTGGTCAGCCAGACCCAGACAGGGCAGTCGGAACTGGAAAGTCTGGAAATGAGGCTGATAAGCTGAAGGGCTGTGAAGAAGGACATATGGGTGAACCACATAACACACAGGCATATGTGCCAAGAGCATATTGCTCATTTAGACCACAAATATACAAAAGGCAATAGGGTTGCACTAAGGGATGCACTGAAACAGACCAAGAAACGACAGCAAAAGAACCTCTGACCATGGCCTCCTCAGAAACCCAAAATGACACCATGACACCTCAGGAAGAAGGTAGGCTTGCTCACATCCTCAAAGTGATCAAAGAAGGCAATGACTCCCTCACAACACAATTGAACTTGAAAACGGTTCAGCTGCTCCATCTCAGCACAGAAGGCTGAAATCAAAAACTCCATCTCAGGTTTGACAACGACTATCAACATGCTAGGATCACGAATAGAAAAAGCTGAAGAGCGCATCAACACTGCCAAGGACAAGATAGAGGGAATGGGGACGACTATTTGGAATGGGGACGACTACATTAGAATTATCAGCCTCCGCAAGGGCTGTGAGGGGACTGAGCCCATTGATTTCTCTGCTGCCATTATCCCCTCCTTACTGGGTAAAGAACATTTTGCTGAACCTCTGGTTATCGAACGGGCACACCGGTCACTCGCCCATCCCCTGATCAGAACCCACAACCCTTCGACGTTTGGTTCCTGAAGTACCAGGACAGAGAGAAAATTATGATCCAACACAACGGGCAGGCAATTCAATTCTTTCCAGACATCAGTCCCAAAATGGTGAAACGCAGGAAGGAATTCGACCATTTGAAAAAATAACTTGCCTCCAAGAACATTCCCTTTGAGATGCTTCAACCTGCAACGGTGAAATTCATCCATGAGAGAAGATTCTTCAAAATCAGAGAAGATTCTTCAAAACGAAGTCGCAACTTTTCTCCGCATACTGCAGGCAATCGGCTCAGGACATGGTTGATTGGCTAGCGGACCGGGTTAATTTCACTGCTAGCTGGGCTATGTCCCACTAACCTGCCTTATTACTTGCATAACCGGTAGGACTGCTTTTCTGGATTATACAATAGCTTACTGACAGATCAATGAGGTAAGATCCCAGTATCCATGTAAACAAACTATTTGTTTTTACCAGAGTGACATTGCTTTTAAGTTCTTATTTGGGACAGTCATGGGGGGGAAATTGTTTGTTTTGTTTGCTTTATATTACAGTACTGTTTTGTGAGAGAGCTTCTCTTTATAATATGTGTTTGACTACAGGCTACACCGAAAAAAGGTATGACTCCAACTTATGACTTCAACTTAATGACTCCAACTTAGGTTGGAGTCATTAAAACTCGTTTTTCAACCACTCCACAAATATTGTAACGCTTGGACGTCGTGGGTGTGGAGTCAGGCGCAGGAGGCAGAAAAATGTTTGGTACAATATATATATTTAACAAGTGCCACAAAAGAGGAAAAAATGCCCAAACACAACAGGACGTAACAAATCCAAAGTCCAACACGATACACAACACGAACACAGTGAAAACACGTAACAAGCCCGCACACAGAACAGGTGGAGAGGCGGGCTTAAATAATACCACTAATTAACTAACAGAACACAGGTGCAACTAATAAAGACATGACTAACAGAAAAACGAAAAGGGGATCGATGGCAGCTAGTAGGCTGGTGACGACGACCGCCGAGCGCCACCCGAACAGGGAGAGGAACTACCCTCGGCAGTAGTCGTGACAAATATCTTGTTAACAAACTATAGTTTTGGCAAGTCGGTTTGGACCTCTACTTTGTGCATGACACAATTTTTCCAACAATTGTTTACAGTCAGATTCCAGTGGGTGAGAAGTTTACATACACTAAGTTGACTGTGCCTTTAAACAGCTTGGAAAATTCAAGAAAATTATGTCATGGCTTTAGAAGCTTCTGATAGGCTAATTGACATCATTTGAGTCAATTGGAGGTTCACCTGTGGATGTATTTCAAGGCCTACCTTCAAACTCAGTGCCTCTTTGCTTGACATCATGGGAAAATCAAAAGAAATCAGCCAAGACCTCAGAAAAAAAATTGTAGACCTCCACAAGTCTGGTTCATCCTTGGGAGCAATTTCCAAATGCCTGAAGGTACCACGTTCTTCTGTACAAACAATAGTAAGCAAGTATAAATACCATCTGAACACACAGCCGTCATACCGCTCAGGAAGGAGACGCATTCTGTCTCCTAGAGATGAACGTACTTTGGTGCGAAAAGTGCAAATCAATCCCAGAACAACAGCAAAGGACCTTGTGAAGATGCTGGAGGAAACAGGTACAAAAGTATCTATATCCACAGTAAAACGAGTCCTATAATCGACATAACCTGAAAGGCCGCTCAGTAAGGAAGAAGCCACTGCTCCAAAACCACCATAAAAAAGCCAGACTACGGTTTGCAACTGCACATGGGGACAAAGATGGTACTTTTTGGAGAAATGTCCTCTGGTCTGATGAAACAAAAATAGAACTGTTTGCCCATAATGACCATCGTTATGTTTGGAGGAAAAAGGGGGATGCTTGCAAGCCGAAGAACACCATCCCAACCGTGAAGCACAGGGGTGGCAGCATCATGTTGTGGTGTGCTTTGATGCAGGAGGGCCTGGTGCACTTCACAAAATAGATGGCATCATGAGGCAGGAAAATGGTGTGGATATATTGAAGCAACGTCTCAACACGTCAGTCAGGAAGTTAAAGCTGGGTCTTCCAAATGGACAATGACCCCAAGCATCTTTCTAAAGTTGTGGCAAAATGGCTTAAGAACTACAAAGTCAAGATATTGGAGTGGCCATCACAAAGCCCTGACCTCAATCCTATAGAACATTTGTGGGCAGAACTGAAAAAGCATGTGCGAGGAGGCCTACAAACCTGACTCAGTTACACCAGCTCTGTCAGGAAAAATGGGCCAAAATTCACCCAACTTATTGTGGGAAGCTTGTGGAAGGCTACCCAAGACGTTAGACCCAAGTTAAACAATTTAAAGGCAATGCTACCAAATACTAATTGAGTGTATGTAAACTTCTGACCCACTGGGAATGTGATGAAAGAAATAAAAGCTGAAAGAAATAATGATCTTGTCACGCCCTGACCTGAGAGAGAGGGTTTGTTTCTCTATGTGGTTAGGTCAGGGTGTGGGGTGGGCATTCTATGTTTTTGTATTTCTTTGTGTTGGGCCGAGTATGATTCCTAACCAGAGGCAGCTGTCTATTGTTGTCTCTGATTAGGAACCATACTTAGGCAGCCTGTTTTTCCTTTGGGTTTTGTGGGTAGTTGTTTTCTGTTTAGTTGTAAGTACCTGACGGAACTGTCGGCTGTCATTTTTGTTTAATTTGTAAAGTGGAGCGATCCGAGTATAGCAGTATCTCTAGACGCTGAACAGGCCTTTGATAGGCTGGAGCAGCCATACTTATTCAAGGTCCTTGCTAAATTTAACTTAGGTGTTTGTCAACTGGGCTAAGATTTTATACCATAAACCGCAAGCCAAGATCACAACTAATGGCATGATGACAGCCACATTCCCACTCTTTAGAGGTAGTAGACAGGGCTGTTTACTTTCCCCACTTTACTTTCCCCACTCCTTTTTGTGCGAGCCATAGAACCCCTGGTGGAGGCCATAAGAACGGATCCTGGCATAAAGGGCTTTTAGGTGGGCCAGATAACGCATAAGATCTCAATGTTCGCAGACAACATTATTTTGTTCCTCGCTGACCCGACCGGATCCCTCTCAAAACTACAGACGCTTTTGGATACATGCAGCTCTATATCAGGTTACAAAGTCAACATGAACAAAAGTGAAATACTTCCACTGACTCGCATTGACTATACTGTAGCATCTTTGAACGAACAGGTCCCTTCAGATGGTCGCCACAGGGGTTCAAATATCTAGGAATCACAGTTGATAATGACTTAAGAAATGTGTACAAGCTTAACTACTCTGTCTTGGTTCAGAAGGCGGTGGATGACTTGAATAGATGGATAGATCTGCCTCTTACAGTATTTGGGAGAATTAGCTGTATTAAGATGAACGTTCTGACTAAGATGATGTACCTATTTCAATCTTTACCCATATCCCTACCCAAAAGTTTCTTAAAGTCACTTAACAACACCATAAGACAATTTGGATGCAACTGTAAAACTCCAAGGGTGAGCCAGGCCAAATTAACATGGGATTATAGTCTAGGAGGTCTCCGCCTACCAAATTTCCAGATGTATTACTGGGCAGTGCAAATTAGATTCATTTCATTCTTATTTGAAACTGAACCAGCCCCTTCTTGGACTCAGATGGAAATGTTAGCTCTTAATGATGAGGTTGGGAGTAATATTATCTACAAAAACGAGCAATCCCGGTACCATCAATTTAGTAAGATCTTGATATGAAATTCCTAAGTTATTTGGTCTGAAACAAGACTTGTCACCCAAAACAACCATGTGGCAAAACAGACTCCTCCCAATGATCTTGGATAGCAACATTTTTAAACATTGGCATGAGAAGGGAATAACGCATTTAGAACCTTGTTATTATATTTACATTATTATTATTGATTGCTTATGTCATTTGAGCAACTGAAAAAGAAATACCAATGATCATTTATTTTGTTATTTACAGAAACTACGAAAGTTTTTCAGAAGCAGTCTTGGAGATATGACTTTACCAAATCAACTACTCCATGACTCATACAGATGTATATCCAGTGTTCTCCTTGCTAACGCAACAACGCCCAAAACCAGATCTACATAAGTCAAGAGAGCGATGGGAATCCGATTTGAATATTACAATTGATGAGGGGCTATGGTCGGACCTATGCCAAGATAGTGTGTCAGCAACCATCAACTCTAGATACAGACTTCTACATTCCTCCACCAACTCTATCTGACACCTCAGAGGTTACATAGATATAACCCTGATATATCAGAAATGTGTTTTAGATATGGAACAGAAGGCACTTTTTGTCATTCTAATTGTCAGTGTACTAAATGACAAGCCTTCTGGCATGATGTTTGTGATACCCTGGCCTTTATTATGGAGGTCCTTTTCCCACTCGACCCTGAAATATGCCTTCTGGGTAACTTCACAAATGTGAATTTGAGGAATAACTTCAACATAAAATATACAGAAATCACCCTTGCCACTGTAAGAAAGTGTGTTAGATTGACATGGAAATCAGATTCCCCTCTCTCAATTACAAGATGGCTCTCTGAAATGAATAAGTGTATTCCTATGGAGAAGATTAGCTATGCTTTAAGAAATAAATGTAACTACTTTGTGAAAATATGGCAAACTGTCCTGTACTATATGGAAACACGTCAACTGGGGTTGGTGGATGTGAGCTTGTAGATCAATGTAGATTGATGTAGCTATTGTCTCTCTGTAATGTACTGTTTGTATTGCTTTGTGTATATGTTGGTATCTCTTGTCATTTGTCTTATTTAGTCATTATTAGTATTATTACCATTCTGATTGTATTTCTTTTTCTTTTGTAATTTGTCATTGTTTTAATGTATTTTTTATTTTGGGGGGTGGGGAGGGTTGAATTACCTTTTGTTGAACTTGCTCTTGCTGTATTGTATTGTATTGTTCTGCTGTTAAACAATTCAAAAATAAAATAGAAAAAAAGTATTAAAGTAATAATATTATTCAGAGCCTTTACTCAGTACTTTGTTGAAGCACCTTTGGCAGCGATTACAGCCTCGAGTCTTCTTGGGTATGACGCTACAAGCTTGGCACACCTGTATTTGGGGAGTTTCTCTCATTCTTCTCTGCAGATCCTCTCAAGCTATGTCAGGTTGGATGGGGAGAGTCGCTGCACAGCTATTTTCAGGTCTCTCCAGAGATGTTCCATCCAGTTCAAGTCCGGGCCCTGGCTGGGTCACTTAAGGACATTCAGAGACTTGTCCCAAAGCCACTCCTGTGTTGTCTTGGCTGTGTGCTTAGGGTCGTTGTCCTGTTGGAAGGTGAACCTTCGCCCCAGTCTGAGGTCCTGAGTGCTCTGGAGCAGGTTTTCATCAAGGATCTCTTAAGAAGTAACGCTTGGCCAATGAATTCAATCTTTGTTTCATCAGACCAGAGAATGTTGTTTCTCATGGCCTGAGAATCCTTTAGGTGCCTTTTAGCAAACTCCAAGCAGGCTGTCATGTGGCTTTTACTGAGGAGTGGCTTCCGTCTGGGAAATATACCATAAAGGCCTGATTGGCGGGGTGCTGCAGAGATGGTTGCCCTTCTGGAAGGTTCTCCCATCTCCACAGAGGAACTCTGTAGCTCTGTCCGAGTGACCATCGGGTTCTTGGTCACCTCCCTGACTAAGGCCCTTCTCCCCCGATTGCTCAGTCAGGCCGGGCGACCAGCTCAAGGAAGAGTCTTGGTGGTTTCAAACTTTTTCCATTTAAGAATGATGGAGCCCGCTGGGTTCTTTTTTACCCCTTTATCTCCCCAATTTCATGGTATCCAATTGGTAGTAACAGTCTTGTCTCATCGCTGCAACTCCCATACGGACTCGGGAGTGGCGAAGGTTGAGAGCCGTGCGTCCTTCGAAAAACAACCCAAACAAGCCGCACTGCTTCTTGACACAATGCCCACTTAACCCGGAAGCCAGCCGCACCAATGTGTCGGAGGAAACACCGTACACCTGGCTCCCATGTCAGCGTGCACTGTGCCCGGCCCGCCACAGGTGTCGCTAGTGCGCAATGGGACAAGGACATCCCTGTCGGGCCAAACCCTCCCCTAACCCGGACGACGCTGGGCCAATTGCGCGCCGCCCATGGGTCTGCCAGTCACAGCCGGCTGCAACAGAGCCTGGACTCGAACCCACAATCTCTAGTGGCACTGCGATGGGGAAATTTTGTTGCAGTGTCATGTACACATTTAAGGTGGCGTTTTAAATACAAAACAAATTTCATAACAGTTACATACCAATAAAAAGAGACTAGCCTGCTGGTCTTACTGGGTTGATAGCAACATTAGCCCAAGCTATTTAGGAGAGATTTCACACCTGGCAAAAATTGTCTAAATCTGTTTTTCCTGCCAAGGGGTGCCCTATACCTGCACCCAGAGGGGAGTAGTTTAATGTCCGGGTACAGGGAGTGGCTTGTGTCTAAAATTATTTTGTGAGCCTTGCGGAGGGCCCTGACCTTAAAGATCTCATCCAGGCCTGTCTGTTTGACTCCAAGTACCTTGCTTGCTTTGGTGATAATCCTTCTCAGCATATTTCTCTGGCTGACAGTGGCATTGCCAAACCAACAAACAATACAAAAACTTAAAATAGTCTCAATAAAATATTTGTAAAACAGAGTCAGTATAGTACAGTCATGGCCAAAAGTTTTGAGAATGACACAAATATAAATTTTCACAAAGTCTGCTGCCTCAGTTTGTATGATGGCAATTTGCATATACTCCAGAATGTTATGAAGAGTGATCAGATGAATTGCAATTAATTGCAAAGTCCCTCTTTGCCATGCAAATGAACTGAATCCCCCAAAAACATTTCTACTGCATTTCAGCCCTGCCACAAAAGGACCAGCTGACATCATGTCAGTGATTCTCTCGTTAACACAGGTGTGAGTGTTGACGAGGACAAGGCTGGAGATCACTTTGTCATGCTGATTGAGTTCAAATAACAGACTGGAAGCTTCAAAAAGGAGGGTGGTGCTTGGAATCATTGTTCTTCCTCTGTCAGCCATGGTTACCTGCAAGGAAACATGCGCCATCATCATTGCTTTGCACAAAAAGGGCTTCACAGGCAAGGATCAGCATCACTCAGTATGTAACTGGACACCACTGGAGGTGAACTGATGCATAGTGGCCCAGCATCACTCAGTATGTAACTGGACACCACTGGAGGTGAACTGATGCATAGTGGCCCAGCAGCACTCAGTATGTACCTGGACATCACTGGAGGTGAACTGATGCATAGTGGCCCAGCAGCACTCAGTATGTACCTGGACACCACTGGAGGTGAACTGATGCATAGTGGCCCAGCAGCACTCAGTATGTACCTGGACACCACTGGAGGTGAACTGATGCATAGCGGCCCAGCAGCACTCAGTATGTACCTGGACACCACTGGAGGTGAACTGATGCATAGTGGCCCAGCAGCACTCAGTATGTACCTGGACACCACTGGAGGTGAACTGATGCATAGTGGCCCAGCAGCACTCAGTATGTACCTGGACACCACTGGAGGTGAACTGATGCATAGTGGCCCAGCAGCACTCAGTATGTACCTGGACACCACTGGAGGTGAATTGATGGATAGTGGCCCAGCAGCACTCAGTATGTAACCGGACACCACTGGAGGTCTTGATGGTATTTGTGTAGAACAAGAAAGAAAACCAGTAGGTGGCAATTACAAGCAGACAACCCTAGTGAACTATTTACAGATTTACCTTTTAGTCATTTAGCAGACGTTCTTATCCAGAGCGACTTACAGTAGAGTGCATACATTTTATTACATTTTAAATAATGGTCCCCGTGGGAATAGAACCCACAACCCTGGCGTTGCAAGCGCCATGCTCTACCAACTGAACTACAACTACAAAATAATTCATATCAGTAGGAGCAGATCAGCCTATAGTTTACAGCACCATGAACGTGACCATATCCCTGGCCAACGGCAGTAGCTCAGACAGCTTCATCCAAAGGCCGATGTCCACGTACCCCAGACCTCCCACATCCCCATACCACTCTTCCCGTATGTCCTGCTTGCCCATCAGGAGGCCCATCAGGAGGGCCCACTGAAGCTCCCCTCCTGCATTACCCCAGGGTGCCGGTGGAGGGCTGGCAGGTGTGGGAGTTAATGTAATGAAAATAGGGGCAGCTGCTATGCTGATGAAACATAATTGAGTAGCAGGAAGTAGCAAGGACAATGAGTACATTGACCGGATAGAAAGGTGGGGGCATGTAATGTAAATACCATCTCTGAGTAGGATGTCATGACAGAGATTGCATTAGCTGAGAACATAACATTTCTGCCTTCTAACATACTATTGTCAGGAGGAAACAGGAGAAGAATGGTGCATATGCAATAAGTGTATTATTTGTTAAATAAATTAGGGGGTTCTGCCACCATTGTAAACCAAACCGGAACAGGTGTGTGTGTCATCAGGCGTAAACAAGCAAGAAACTCGGGTTGGAAGACAATGGTAGCGGAAGGGCTAAGGGGATGTACCCATATGCTGTATGTGCATAAAAGAAGAGCCAATGCTCAGGGAAAGTAGATGTTCCGCGGACCACCTCGGCTTGCTACTTTGTATTAAAGCCTATATTGAATTCAAAAGTTCTTGTAAGAGTGTTATATTTTTGAAGCAATATTCCACGACACAGGTCATCCAAAATAGACAAAGCAAGGATATTTGTAAACTATGTGCTTGTAACATTTGTTGAGGTTTTGGTAGGGCACTGGGTAAGCCATTCTCATACAAAACATAATAGCCCTGTCCCAGTTCTGCGTGACAGCATTTGTTTCACCCCTAGGGGAAATTATATTGATATGTTTTAGATGTCATCCACCATAGATTTAAAGAGTTCATGTATAGAGAGAAGCACATCATAGACTAGGGCTATATGTTTTATATGAGGATGTGGGATGTTTCCATATTTTTCCCTTCCATTTAATTTAATTGCATTTCTAACAAAGTTGTTCTTAGTTAAAACATTTTTTTTTTTTTTTTTACATAAATATTATTTGAACCAATCTTACTCTGATTAAGCAATTGTTGATTGTTTTGAAGAGACAGGTTGAAGATAAGGAGGGGGTTAGAGAGGAAGGTCCCCCTGTAGTCACAGAAAACTGTTTATCAGACGTCGCTCCTAATATTGGTTTGATGTCACTCACAATGTCGGTGGCTACACATAATGTTGTTGTGAGCGTCTTATAGAATCCTGGTGGAGATGATGAACCAATAGTACAAAAAGCTTTTAGCAAATACTGTATGCCTACATTTCTTCACATTCTGTAATACAAGGTGACTGTACTGATTGCTAGACTGATTAATTGGGACGCAGCTCGAATTATAAGCTTGGTTTGTTAATAGGTCACAATTGCATATGTTTTTAGTAACGTTTTCAATAACTTTCTTTTGAAGCAAGTCGTGATTGTTGTGTTAAACAGAAAATATCATCCAACTGTCTCCTGAGGCGTACATATAGAGCAAGTTGCAGCAGTCCTCTTAGTCCTGAATCATTTACTTGCAAACACACAAAAAAAACACAAACCCATTTGATTTTACACTGCTGCTACTCGTTATTATCTATGCATAGTCACTTTACTCCTACCTACATGTACAAATTACCTCAACTGACCTGTACCCCTTGTATATAGCCTCTGTATTGTTATTTTGTTACTTTTTACTTTAGTTTAGTAAATATTTTCTTAACTCTATTTCTTGAACTGAATTGTTTGTTAAGGGCTTGTAAGAAAGAATTTCACGGTAAGGTGAAATTGTATTCGGCGCATGTGACAAATACAATTTGATTTGAAATGTTCATGTTTCCAGTGTTTTTTTTCCACCAGTGGTTGTGTGGTGGTGCTTCCTGCCTGCAGATTTCCCCTCCTCCACTTATCCAGATACACAACCCCGCTCTTAGCTCTCGCATACATCCACGCTCCTGCAGGCGCTTGGCTCAGGCTGTGGTCGGCTGAGCTCAGTGCTAGTGGGCATGTACTAATGGCCTCCTGTAACCAGAACTAGCAAGATTCCAGCCCGCACGAATCAGCGTATGCGACCCTGAGTAGATTACGTTGAAAATAACGGTCGACCATTTGAGGCCGTCTCTAGTTCTTATTCTAGCTCAATGAGAGCTACAATGCCAATGAATCAATCAGGAACATCACTTGCAGCTTGGGTCAAAGCAGCCAGGACTTATGAGTGGAGTTTTTATTCAATCAGATGCGCATGGCGGTGTCGGAGGTGGAGCTGTCAAATCCACAAGCGGCTACTGGCATTACACCTAAAGTGGACATTGCTCTTAATGCAAGTCCGTGCAGTCAATGGCAATCTCATACAAAAATCCCTGAACACTGGAATGTGAGATGTAATCTACACCTGGATTAGTTTAATAGAAATGCTCATTTAGTTTAAAGCCCTCGTGGAGTGTTTGTAAATGTACTTTAAAATCATCACTTTATGTCTAATAAATGAAAAATAACCCAACATTTATTTTTTTATAATTTATTTCACCGAGCCTCCTTTGGCCTTTGAAATGCTCAGTCTGTGTGGGCATTAGGAAACACATTTTTAAATATTTACATACACAGCCCTGATTGGCTGATATGATGGTCTAGAGCCCACCCCCTTACCCAGATGAACATGTAATCTGATTATAATAGACCAATGACATTGTGACGTCATGATGCGGACCAAAGGTTGTCCTATCTGAACATGCTAAAATTCCAGGCATTTATTTTCAACCTCTGTGTGGAAATATCATTAAAAAACAGTAAATTCATGTTTTTAACTGCACTGCTCCTTTAACAATTTAAAATTGGACATCATTATGGTGTACCACAGGGCAGCTGGCTAAGGAAATTGTTTTCGGTTTTTACAAATGACCTTCCACTGACCTTGAACAAAGCCTATGTGTCTAGGTACGCTGATGACTCAACAGTATACATGACGGTTGCAACAGTAAAATAAATGACACGTAACATAGAGCTCCAGTCAGTTTAGAATGGGTAACTAGCAATAGGCTAGTGCTAAATATCTCAAAAACTAAAAGCATCATTTTTAGGACAAATCACTCGCTCAACCCTAAACCTCATTTAGATCTATTATTGAATAATGCGGTTATTGAGCTAGCTGAGGAGACTAAAATGCTAGGTGTAACTAAATAACAAGCTTCCATGGTCAAATCATATAGACTCAATGGTTGCTAAAATGGGAAGAAGTCTGTCCATGATAGGGCGTTACTCTGCCTTCTTGACATCTCAGTCGACCAGACAGCTCCTACAGGCCCTAATTTTGTCGCACCTAGACTACTGCCCTGCTGTGTGGTCATGTGTGGCAAAGAAGGAAAATGGGTCAATTGCAGCTGTCCAGAACAAAGCAGCAAGTATCGCACTTAGATGTACACGGAAGTGTCAGTAACATGCACGTTAGTTTCTCCTGGCTCAACATTGAGGAGAGATTGACTGACTGCATCACCATTGGCCTGTGCTAGGTATTGATGTGTGGAAGGTACCGAACTGTCTGTTCAAGCAGTTGGCACGCAGTTCAGACACTCATCGGTACAACACATGCAACAAGAGGTCTCTTCACAGCCCCCAGGTTCAGAACAGAGGCAAAGTATTAAATAGAACCATGACTACATGGAACTCTCTGCTAGGGTTGCCATATTACTTAGGCTTCTCCAAGCTCTGATGCTGCTGATGGTCAGTAGTAGCCTACCAAACTTGCTAACTGCCTGGTACTCAGCACTCTATTGTCCCTCTAATCACTCAGACATCAATGCAAATGTATCGAAAATCTAATCAAAACACTTCATGAGAGCCCATGAGCTCATGTTGCGCAACATTGCTATAGGCTACGCAGAGGATCGCATCAGCTTTCTATAGGCTAGGCCTGCTGTATTTATCTGTCAACTTTTCTAATATTAAGCACATTGCTTCTCTTTACAACAGGATTATAGCATACCTGGCCTGAATGAAAATGAACCACGGGAAAAAGCGTCCTCCCTTCCATATTTAAGTGCATAGATTACATTTTTTCCCCCCGTGCCCCAGTTCCGAGACAGGTGCATGATAATGGTCCATTCTAAATCAAAATACATTTTACACATATATTATTTAGTATATGCAAAGACATTAAATTAAGAATAATCTAAATGGACAGCGCTTTCTAAGGTGATGATTAATTCAAAACAACCAGATGCATATTAGTTTATGGATAGGCTTATAAGCCCAAGGCCAAATCAATAACCTGAATTAAAATGATGATTGCGCCATTATACAATACATAGCCTACCCCATATTATGCATGGCAGAAAAACATAAATCAAAACTGATTTAAGATGATGTCTTTGATACATCATTTGTGGAATTTCTTTCCTTAATGCATTTGAGCCAATCAGTTGTGTTGTGACAAGGTAGCGGTGGTATACAGAAGATAGCCCTATTTGGTAAAACACCAAGTCCATATTATGGCAAGAACAGCTCAAATAAGCAAAGAGAAACGACAGTCCATCATTACTTTAAGACATGAAGGTCAGCCAATACGGAACATTTCAAGAACTTTTAGAGTTTCTTCAAGTGCAGTCTCAAAAACAATCAAGCGCTATGATGAAACTGGCTCTCACGAGGACCGCTACAGGAAAGGAAGACCCAGAGATACCTCTGCTGCAGAGGGTAAGTTCATTAGAGTTACCAGCCTTAGAAATTGCAGGCCAAATAAATGCTTCACAGAGTTCAAGTAACAGACACATCTCAACATCAACTGTTCAGAGGAGACTGTGTGAATCAGGCCTTCTTGGTGAATTGCTGCAACAAAAAAAACACTACTAAAGGACACCAATAAGGAGAAGAGACTTGCTTGGTCCAAGAAAAACGAGCAATGGACATTAGAACGATGGAAATCTGTCCCTTGGTCTGATGAGTCCAAATTTGAGATTTTTGGTTCCGACCGCCGTGTCTTTGTGAGACGCCGAGTAGGTGAACGGATTATCTCTGCATGTGTGGTTCCCACCGTAAGGCATGGAGGTGGTGGTGTGATGGTGCTTTGCTGGTTTTATTTCCTATTCAAGGCACACTTAACCAGCATGGCTACCACAGCATTCCGTGGCGATACTCCATTCCATCTGGTTTGGGCTTAGTTGGACTATCATTTGTTTTTCAACAGGACAATGACCCAACACACTTCCAGGCTGTGAAGGGCTATTTTACCAAGATAGAGTGATGGAGTGCTGCATCAGATGACATGGCCTCCACAATCACCTGACCTCAACCCAATTGAGATGGTTTGGGATGAGTTGGACCGCAGAGTGAAGGAAAAGCAGCCAACAAGTGCTCAGCATGTGGCGTTACCGCAAGTCAGCACAAAGACAACAGGAGCACTGCCACCGTTATTCCAGCACCATTTCAGCTAAAACATAAAATAATTGAATACGCTGAAAACCAACTTAAAAAGACATCAAAAACAATTTAGCCCAATCAATGTTGCTAAATATTATGTGGCTGTCCTTGCTGTTTTCTGTCTGTGTGTGCTTGCTCAAGTAAAACTAAACATGGACTCACCCACTTGTAGAACATCAACGTCATCCTCATCTTTTCCATGTTGGCAGAACGGTCTATGGCTTTGTCATACAGTACACTTTTAGTTTTTGTTGTCATAGGCTACCTGGCTAAAATGCTTGCTAGCCTAACTTCCTCGCATTGGCAACAATGAACAAGCTTTGTGTTTTTCTTAGAAAGTGATTTGATTGGTATGAAGCCAAATCCAAACTGTCCTCCTTTGGAGGGCGTTTTGCTGCACCAGGACAATCTACAGTTGAGCTCAGCAAACGCTGATTGGCTAATTATTCAATTTGTTTTTATATCAAGGGAGGCCAAAAGCTTGCTAGCATCAATCAATCAAATACTACTGGCAACATGTCATACTCTTTTGGTCCAGACAGCATCAGATACATGGGCTACACATACTGAGACAGAGGGGTACTGTTTCCCTCGCGATGATGATTTCTCTGGTGAGATTCCAGCCCCTTTGGAATTGACGGAAAATTTTAAAAAACCCTGAGAGACGAAAGATGAGCGTAATCATTTTAAATGTTTTATTGGTCAAATATTTGGGGAAGCCTGGTTTCTCTTGGCATCCATGAATACAAGCCACTGTTAACCTGCCTGATGAGTTACATTATTTAGCCTAAAACTTAAAAAGGATATTTGACCAATGTTAGGCAAGAGCCATAGAGAAGTTCTGGATTACTGACCGTCTTTTTTAAACGCGCTAATGTCCAAATACAGACACAATCAAGCAGTACACATATGGTGATGAACTATTACTTTAAACATCTTATTACAGTGTACTGCAATGCATTGCACACACACACACTCCTTGTATATATCTAGTCCCCTCTTCTTTGGGAAGCGGAGAGGAGGAGAGATGTGATGGGAACCAACCTCCGTCTAGGGGACTGCTTCGATCACTGGGGTCCCTTCAATTTTAAGACCGGCCAGAGAGTCAGCTACCTCTTCTTCCTCATCTTCCTCATCATCATCCTCCTCCTCATCTTCCTCCTCGTCATCATCATCATCATCTCCGCCATCGTCCTCCTGGTCTCCCTCCCCTCCTCCGGGCGATGACACGTTCTTCCAGTAGGAGTCGTAGCCAGAGGCTCCATAACCTCCATAGCCATAGCTATCCTCGTCAGCACCACTCTGTCGGCCAAACTTCGTCGTACGGGCTGCAGGGCGAATACAGACATGAGCTGAGAAACTTGAGTAAGAATCCCGATCCGGGGAGTGCATATACACAACAATTAAAAGGTGTTGAATGTGGCGGGATATATTTGAGGTTTAAGATCTGACATCTGCTACAAGAAGAGTATGAAAACAAGTGATTTGTAATGAAGCAAAAATGACTCAATCAACAACTAAAATGATGATATTACAGTATACATACAACTGCACTGCCATCAGTACTCAGTTTTCCTCTTAATGATTGAAGAGTTTTAATCCATGACTGACTTAAGCACTGATTAGATGTTAGATGGTGGACTCACTGGACATGCTGAGGTCCTTAGTCTCCTGGGTCTCATGGCCACACTTGGGGCAGGGAGGATTTTTACCCTTGTCCTGTTTGAACACCTTACTCTTCACATGGTCATCACAGAAACAGGCCTGGGGAGGGAGAGACACAGTTCAACCCAAATGGGCCTTGTTACTATAGGTTACAGTCATGTGTCAAATCCAGGAAATGTATTCCCTGTCCCACTGGTAAATGGTTGTAACTAGAGGGAATACAGCCATGACTGGAAGTGACTTTTCATAGTAGATTAGGAGAACATTTTATTTTAGCTAACCCTAACCCTTTTCCTAGCCTTAACCTAATTCTCCTAACCTGCTGTGTTAATTCTCCTAACCTGCTGCGAAAAAGTAACCCCTAGTTGTAGCTGTATTCCACTTAGTCAGAAGCCTGGTAAACCGGTACTTATTTACCGGGGAGAAAAAAATAAATAAGACTAATTTAACAGTGCAACTGGGAATGTACACATTTCCCCCTGAACTAACACCCTTGCCTTTCTTGCACTAACACTTGTATTTTCTTGCAAGCACTGACTGTTGCTAGCTGCTTTATGACTGATTATCTCACCTAGTTACCTTAAGATGAATGCACTCACTGTAATGCCGGGCGTACACGACACGACTTTACACGACTTTCAAAAATCCTAGCAACGCTGAGCCTCGAGCATTAAACCACAGTATTTCCTATAGTAAACAATCTGGCAGAGACGGGGGTCGACACACTATCAAGATTCTTCACTTGGTCGTGAGGATTCTCATACCACGCCGTCTCACCAAAACTATGTGAATAGATTGTTAACGTAGCTAGCTACAACGAGCTGTGGCTCAAAGCAGCCTCATAAAAGTTCAGTCAGACATATACACTTGCCCTACAGAGTTGAAATATCTTGCCAACACATTTTGGACTGAATAACATTGGGTGTGAACTTCAGAGCTGTAACAATTTTACATTTGGGCTTTGGTTAAAAGCAAGTGCAAACCCATACTAGTAGTAGTCATCGCTCCTGCTCGAGCGAGTGCACATTCTGGGTGATGCGAATCAAGATCTTGGTCTTCCAAGAGCTCTCATTTGGCTATTGCTGATAGCCGTTCTCAAAACTGGTCATTGCACATCTCACATTACAAGAGCGTTGCAGATTTTGTGCCGATAAAATCAAACACGGGATCGGTAGCCCTCAGATTGTGTCTCTGACCTTCTCACATTAAATGCGCGTCGGTGACGGCTGCGAGTAGGCAACAACATGGGGATTTAGTCTCCGATCTCAAAGTTGTCTGGGACAGCTAAAACCAGGGCCAAAAATCGTGTAGTGTACGCACGGCTTAAGTCACTCTGGAAAAGAGCGTCTGCTAAATGACTGAAATGTAGATCTCTCGGTCAATGTGTATAGAGAGGCAACAGCGGTAACAAACAAGTACACTGGCATGAGGAACAGTGGGAGAAAGAATTGTTTACAACATAACACATTGTGTTGATTTAATGTCTTGAAGTGTTCATAGCCTTTGGATTTCTTCACATTTCATTGTGTTAAAAAGTGGGATTAAAAAAATATTGTAATATTTTCTCAACAAACAAATGGCTAACATTTAAGATGAATAGAAATGATAGCTGTTGCTTAAGTATTCAGTCCCAAGTCAATACATGTTAAAATCACCTTTGGCAGAAATTACAGCTGGGAGTCTTCATGGGTAAGTATCTATGAGATTTACACACCTGGATTGTGCAATGTTAGCCCATTATTCTTTTCATAATTCTTCAAGCTCTGTCAATATTTTGGGGATCATGGCTAGACAACAATTTTCAAGTCTTGTCATAGATTTTCAACAGATTTAAGTCAAAACTGTAAGTTGGCCACTCAGGAACATTCACGGTCTTCTTGGTAAGCAACTCCAGTGTAGATTTGGCCTTGTGTTGTAAATTATTGTCCTGCTGAAAGGTGGATTTGTCTCCCAGTGTCTCTTGTAAAGCAGACTGAACCAGGTTTTCCTCTAGGATTTTGTTTGTTCTTAGATCAGTGGTTTTCAATCCTGGTCCTGGGGACCCTGAGGGGCGCACATTTAGTTTTTAGCACTCAACAGCTGATTCAAATGATCAACTCACCATCAAGCTTTAATCATTTGTATCAGCTGTGTAGTGCTAAGGCAAAAACAAAATGTGCGCCCCTTTGGGTCCCCAGGATCTGGATTGATAACCGCTGGCTTAGATCCATCCCGTTTCTTGTCATCCTGAAAACCTCCCTGGTATTTGCCGATGTATAGAATACCCATACCATGATGCAGCCACCACTATGCTTGAAAATAAGGAGGCAGTTACTTAGTGATGTGGTGTGTCGGATAGCGCGCCAAACGCAAGGCTTTGCATTTAGGCCAAAAAGTGGCCTTGGCCTTTTTTACTTCAGTTTTACTTTAGTGCCTTGCTGCATACAATATGCATGTTTTGTAAATATTTTTATTCTGTATATTTGTATTCTTTTCACTCTGTCATTTAGTTCATTATTGTGGAGTCACTACAATGTTGATTCATCCTCAGTTCTTCCATCACAGCCATTGAACTGAAACAGTTTTGAATCACCAATGGCCTCATGGTAACACCCCTCAGCAGTTTCATTCCTTTCCTGCAGCTCAGTTCAGACGGATGACTGCATCTTTGATGTGTCTGAGTGGTTTAACCTCTCTAGGGTAGGGGGCAGTATTTGCACGGCCGGATAAAAAAAACGTACCCGATTTAATCTGGTTATTAATACTGCCCAGAAACTAGAATATGCATATAATTGTTTGATTTGGATAGAAAACACCTTAAAGTTTCTAAAACTGTTTGAATGGTGTCTGTGAGTATAACAGAACTCATATGGCAGGCAAAAACCTGAGAAGATTCCAAACAGGAAGTGCCCTCTCTGACCATTTCTTGGCCTTCTACACTCTCTTTATTGAAAACTGAGGATCTCTGCTGTAACGTGACACTTCCTACGGCTCCCATAGGCTCTCAGAGGGCGCCAGAATGTTGAATGATGACTTTGCAGGCCATGGCTGAAAAACAGTAGCGCATTTGGTAAGTGGTCGATCAGAGAACAATGAGACGGGGGCGAGCGTGCACGTGAAGAGTCCATTTTAGATTTTGAACGAAAACAGGGTTTCCCGGTCGGAATATTATCGCTTTTTTACGAGAAAAATCGAATAAAAATGTATTTTAAACAGCGGTTGACATGCTTCGAAGTACGGTAATGGAATATTTAGAAATGTTTTGTCACGATAGGCGCGTCACCCTTCGTTACCCTTCGGATAGTGTCTTGAACGCACGAACAAAACAGAGGATATTTGAACACAACTATGGATTATTTTGAACCAAACCAACATTTGTTATTGAAGTAGAAGTCCTGGGAGTGCATTCTGACGAAGAACAGCAAAGGTAATCCAATTTTTCTTATAGTAAATCTGAGTTTGGTGAGTGCCAAACTTGGTGGGTGTCAAAATAGCTAGCCCGTGATGGCGAGCCATCTACTCAGAATATTGCAAAACGTGCTTTTGCCGAAAAAGCTATTTTAAAATCGGACATAGCGATTGCATAAAGGAGTTCTGTATCTATAATTCTTAAAATAATTGTTATGTTTTTTGTGAACGTTTATCATGAGTAATTTAGTAAATTCACCGGAAGTTTGCGGTGGGTATGCTAGTTCTGAACGTCACATGCTAATGTAAAAAGCTGGTTTTTGATATAAATATTAACTTGATTGAACAAAACATGCATGTATTGTATAACATAATGTCCTAGGAGTGTCATCTGATGAAGATCATCAAAGGTTAGTGCTGCATTTAGCTGTGGTTTGGGTTTATGTGACATTATATGCTAGCTTGAAAAATGGGTGTCTGATTATTTCTGGCTGGGTACTCTGCTGACATAATCTAATGTTTTGCTTTCGTTGTAAAGCCTTTTTGAAATCGGACAGTGTGGTTAGATTAACGAGAGTCTTGTCTTTAAAATGGTGTAAAATAGTCATATGTTTGAGAAATTGAAGTAATAGCATTTCTAAGGTATTTGAATATCGCGCCACGGGATTCCACTGGCTGTTGAGAAGGTGGGACGATTTCGTCCCACATACCCTAGAGAGGTAAATACATAAGCCACAGCATAATTATTAACTTGACCATTCTTAGAGACATCCAAAGTCTGATTTGTTATTGTTACCCATCTACCAATCACTGCCCTTTATGAGGCTTGTGAAAAGATCATAAAGCTTTGTAGTTGAATCTGTGCTTGAAATTTGACTGTGGGACCTTACAGATGTTTTATGTATTGGGACAGAGGAAGGGTTAGTCATTCAAAAACCATGTCAACCCCTATTATTTCACACAGAGGGAGTCCATGTAACTTATTGTGTGATTTGTTAAGCCAAATGTTACTCCTGAGCTAATTTAGGATACTTTTCTCATTTGTATTAATCTTTTAAAAAATAAATAAAAAAGTTAGAATTGTTATTCCACTGACATTACAGGAGTATACTGACTAGATTGTTGACAAAAAACGTACAATTAAATCCATATTAAATCAGAACATTTTGGGGGAAGAAATCCAAGGGGTATGAATACTTGGATCTCCATTTTCCATTACCTTGCAACGCAGGCAGGAGTGTTGCCCCAATCTGTTGCAGGAAGCACCTGAAATGAACATGGGGGAATACACAGCATATACACTGCTCAAAAAAATAAAGTGAACACTTAAACAACACAATGTAACTCCGAGTCAATCACACTTCTGTGAAATCAAACTGTCCACTTAGGAAGCAACACTGATTGACAATAAATTTCACATGCTGTTGTGCAAATGGAATAGACAACAGGTGGAAATTATAGGCAATTAGCAAGACACCCCCAATAAAGGAGTGGTTCTGCAGGTGGTGACCACAGACCACTTCTCAGTTCCTATGCTTCCTGGCTGATGTTTTGGTCACTTTTGAATGCTGGCGGTGCTTTCACTCTAGTGGTAGCATGAGACGGAGTCTACAACCCACACAAGTGGCTCAGGTAGTGCAGCTCATCCAGGATGGCACATCAATGCGAGCTGTGGCAAGAAGGTTTGCTGTGTCCGTCAGCGTAGTGTCCAGAGCATGGAGGCGCTACCAGGAGACAGGCCAGTACATCAGGAGACGTGGAGGAGGCCGTAGGAAGGCAACAACCCAGCAGCAGGACCGCTACCTCCGCCTTTGGGCAAGGAGGAGCAGGAGGAGCACTGCCAGAGCCCTGCAAAATGACCTCCAGCAGGCCACAAATGTGCATGTGTTTGCTCAAACAGTCAGAAACAGACTCCATGAGGGTGGTATGAGGGCCCGACGTCCACAGGTGGGGGTTGTGCTTACAGCCCAACACCGTGCAGGACGTTTGGCATTTGCCAGAGAACACCAAGATTGGCAAATTCGCCACTGGCGCCCTGTGCTCTTCACAGATGAAAGCAGGTTCACACTGAGCACATGTGACAGACGTGACAGAGTCTGGAGACGCCGTGGAGAACGTTCTGCTGCCTGCAACATCCTCCAGCATGACCGGTTTGGTGGTGGGTCAGTCATGGTGTGGGGTGGCATTTCTTTGGGGGGCCGCACAGCCCTCCATGTGCCTGACTGCCATTAGGTACCGAGATGAGATCCTCAGACCCCTTGTGAGACCATATGTTGGTGCGGATGGCCCTGGGTTCCTCCTAATGCAAGACAATGCTAGACCTCATGTGGCTGGAGTGTGTCAGCAGTTCCTGCAAGAGGAAGGCATTGATGCTATGGACTGGCCCGCCCGTTCCTCAGACCTGAATCCAATTGAGCACATCTGGGACATCATGTCTCGCTCCATCCACCAATGCCACGTTGCACCACAGACTGTCCAGGAGTTGGCGGATGCTTTAGTCCAGGTCTGGGAGGAGATCCCTCAGGAGATCATCCGCCACCTCATCAGGAGCATGCCCAGGCGTTGTAGGGAGGTCATACAGGCACGTGGAGGCCACACACACTACTGAGCCTCATTTTGACTTGTTTTAAGGACATTACATCAAAGTTGGATGAGCCTGTAGTGTGGTTTTCCACTTTAATTTTGAGTGTGACTCCAAATCCAGACCTCCATGGGTTGATAAATTGGATTTCCATTGATTATTTGTGTGATTTTGTTGTCAGCACATTCAACTATGTAAAGAAAAAAGTATTTAATAAGATTCTCTCATTCATTCAGATCTAGGATGTGTTATTTTAGTGTTCCCTTTATTTTTTTGAGCAGTGTATTAACACATTGAAAATGTTTATTTAAAATCAGTATAGCTAGGGGTTAACCTTTCTCTAAACTTTAAACTGGCAGAATGCCTACTTTTCTATACCTTACATGCTGTTCCTCATGTCTGCCAAAGTATGCCCTAAGGCTAAACGTCAACAGGTTATAGTGTTGAAACTTCTTGATTTCTCATGATCCAACACAATGTGGATGATTGACATGTGAGAAAGACACCATAATTGCTCACATTTGTAAGTCTCTGCCTCCAGGACTTGGCAACTGGCTTGGTGCTCAAACTGGTCATCCTCACACAGGAAGTTGTGGCAGAAGGAGCAACGGTATACCCTTCCCCCTGTGTCAGATAGGAAAAAAGGAGGAATGATTACAAAAGGGACACAAGGTGGATGGCAACCAGCATTTGGGTGCATGTATTGACAAAAAAAAAAGATAATTATAGGCCTTGTTTAGTTTTGCAGATCAGGCAGGTTGGATAATATTATAAAATGGCATAATTTACCATGGTCCCATACACAGCGTTCACACTCGATACAGTCGGCATCCATGAGAGGACATGTGCAAGCGTGGGTACTGAGGCACTTTCTCCCGTGGCACACCCAGGCCTCACAGAAGTCACACACTGCCCCCTTGTGGACAGAGACAGCATTTCACATATCAATATAAAGACATCCAATGATAAACTCATAACTGTGGACAATCTGGGCACATATCACAATGTTAAATAGATGTAGGTCTACACCAGGGGTGTATTCATTACGTCTTGCAATGGAAACCATTTGCCATTTAAGAACCAAACGGAAGCAAACGGAGCAAACGAAACAGGGAGGGACCTACCTTCAATTTGTGCAATAGAAACAAAACATTTTTCATTTGGAGTAAATGGTTACAATTGCAGAACGTTTTGCAACAGAATCGGCATAATGAATACATCCCATGGTCATATTCACTAGAAACCAAAGGCGGCAAACTATCAGGGACTACCTGGATTTGACCGATAACAAACACTTGTTTTCCATTGTGAAACGTTTTGCTGTGGTGTGCATTAATGATTATTACTGAGTATGTATTACTCCCATCTTAATAAAGTTTTTCAAACGGCTCTCATCTCTTACCACCATGCCCATCCCCGTAGCGTGGATCCCTGGGTGCTTGATGACACAGTCTGATGACTTCATGCATTTGGTTTTGCCTTTAGTTGGAATACAGGAAGACCGTATCACACCACAACATAATACATGGTTCTTGCACTCCTATATAAATATCTTACATGTAACATTGTGCAATATCTTTCTTTGCCACTTGAGGGGATAAATGAAGTTGTATGGAATTAAGTTGGGCTCAAAGAACTCAAGGGATTTTAAATCAGAAACATGCGTCACAATTTATCTTAAGACTCACCACATTGACCACACTGGGGCAGCTTCTGAACGTTTGCACAGAAGTAGCAGAAAGCTCTGTTCTTCTGCCGTCTTGGAAACAGGGGAACAAAGTGTCAAAGCCTCCATCACCTGTAGATTATAGTTGCTAATAAAGAAATAATGCATCTTGTTCAAATAGTTGAATTGTGTTCACACAATTTAACCTTTATTTAACTGGGCAACTCAGTTAAGAACAAATTCTTATTTACAATGACGGCCCACCCCGGCAAAACCCTAACAACGCTGGGCCAATTGTGCGCTGCCTTATGGGCCTCCCAATCACATCTGGTTGTGATACAGCCTGGAATTGAACCAGGGTCTGTAGTGACGCCTCTAGCACTGAGATGCGCCACACGGGAGCCCCAATGTTAGCTAGTTAAGTTATCCATTAAGATGAATGTAAAAAATATTGATTGAAGATGTCTTACCTCTGGCATTTGTCACATTCCTGCAACACAAGATGAGGACTACAGTAAGTATGAGGACTACAGTAAGTACTAGGGAAATAATCATGATTTGCAGTCATTGTTAGTTATCCATTTCATATTGTGCTGTGATGAACATGTATATTATTCCATACCATTGCTGAATTGCAAGGGGACTTTGCAACGTCAACAAAGCCCTTGTTGGCTCGAGTCTGTTTCTCCCGTTCCTTGCGGTTCTCTGCCTTCTTGCGTGCACCAGTCTTCTTTTTCGGCATCTTTCAGTTTCTGTAGCTGACTTTACCTGAAGGCATGTGGGGGATTAGCAAACCATAACTAACCAACCAACCAACCAAGCAAGCCAACTCAGTCAATGGCATCACATCTTGACAGACTGGACACATCATTAGTCTAGGTCCTTACGAAAATATAAATGTTGTAAAACTGTATTAGCTAGTTAACTAGGTATCTACGTAAAAAAGATATGAAAAAAGCAGTTATTTACCTATCTAACGTTACTGTACGTGTGCTGAGCAACACAGTTCAAACACGCGCTAACTAACTTGACTTCATGGAAATACCAGATGCAGCAACGACATGTAATAGAAAGTAATTTTATAATGAACAGATAAAAGCCTTAACCGATATGTGCTGTTTATAATTGTTTTTAACACATTATAACCCAAAATGTAAAGACTTACAAGGAATGTCGCAATCCACGGCTAGCTCAGCTGAAAACGGAAGTTACAACGCGGATATTTAGTCCGACTGAGTATTCTTCTCGCCTGAATTGTGATCCGCCTTTTCGTTCCTATGTGAGTTCCTATATTTCTATTGTACATGAATTTCCCTTGCGCTCAATGAAATGTTATATTAAAGTATGAATTGTATATTACATCATGGTTTGGCCAATTAAGGCTGTTATTATCAACGCTAGTTCAAAAATACATACTTTTTTATTTATATTGTATTCTAAAGTCACTTCAGTCACCTGCCACCATGACCCATGAATGTTGTTAAAATGAATTGGGCTTTACCAAAGACGCCTTTGCAATGTTTCTTTCTGTAACGTAAACTACGGTGAATGGGTTTACAATTCCCCAGAAGATGGCAGTAAACCATTCTTTTCATCACACATGCTTGAGGTCTTGGAGGTTTCTTTGGCCTTATCAGTGGAGGCTGGTGGTAGGAGCTATAGGAAGGCGGGCTCATTGTAATGGCTGGAATAAAATGAACGGTATCAAACACATTACACATATGGAAACCACATGTCTGACTCAATTCCATTCCAGCCATTACAGTGAGCCTATCTTCCTATAGCTCCTCCCACCAGCCTCCTCTTATGTCAATGTTTTACACCAGTAGTTCTCTGTACCCCGTCCCCGTCCCCCAACCTCTTAATCCCCCAACCTCTACCTCTTAATTAAGATTACGCCCCTTTTTCTCCAATTTTCTTCTAAAATGACATACCCAAATCTAACTGCCTGAAGCAAGGATATGCATATTCTTGGTACCATTTGAAAGGAAACACTTTGACATTTGTGGAAATGTGAAAGGAATGTAGAAGAATATAACATAATAGATCTGGTAAAAGATAATACAAAGAAAACCAAAAACGTTATTTTGTATTTTTTTTGTACCATCATCTTTGAAATGCAAGAGAAAGGCCATAATGTATTATTCCAGCCCAGGTGCAATTTAGATTTTGTCCACTAGATGGCAGCAGTGTATGTGCAACGTTTTAGACTGATTCAATGAACCATTGCATTTTTGTTAAATGTTGTATCAAGACTGCCAAAATATGTTTATTAATAACTTTTCATGTTCAAAATTATGCACTCTCCTCAAACAATAGCATGGTATTATTTCACTGTAATAGCTACTGTAAATTGGACAGTGCAGATAGATTAACAAGAATTTAAGCTTTCTGCCAATATCAGATATGTCTATGTCCTGGGAAATGTTCTTGTTACTTACAACCTCATGCTAATCGCATTAGCCTACGTTAGCTCAACTGTCCCATGGAAGGGACACCGATCCCGAAGAAGTCTACACCTGGTCTGCAGAACACAGGCCTAACACCCCTTCACAGCAAAGGAAATAGGCTACAGTACTAGGCTACTACATGTCTGTAAATGTATACTAGACAAAAATATAGACGCAACATGCAACAATTTCAATGATTTTACTGAGTTGCAGTTCACATAAGGAAATCAGTCAACTGAAATAAATTCATTAGGCCCTAATCTATGGATATCACATGACTGGGAATACAGATATGCATCTGTTGGTCATAGATAGCTTAAAAAAAGGTAAGGGTGTGGATCAGAAAACCAGTCCGTATCAGGTGTGATCAGCATTTGCCTCATGCAGCGCCACACATCTCCTTCGCATAGAGTTGATCAGGCTGTTGATTTTGGCCTGTGGAATGTTGTCCCACTCCTCTTCAATGGCTGTGCGAAGTTGCTGAATATTGGAACACGCTGTCGTGCACGTCGATCCAGAGCATCCCAAACATGCTCAATGGCTAACATTGTCTGCAGCACAAGGTACACCTGTGTAATGATCATGCTGTTTAATCAATCAAATAAGGTTTTTGTGCATATGGAGCATTTGGAATATTTTATTTCAGCTCATGAAACATGGGATCAACACTTTACATGTTGCGTTTATATTTTTGTTCAGTGTAATCACTTACACATGTATGAGTTTTGCGGTGTTCCCATGTAGGCTAAGTAGTACTAAAACATAATTATCTCTCATTCTTTCCACTAGAAGTATCCCTCTCCTCCCATGAGTGCCCTCAAATTTCCCAGCTGGTACTCCTTTCCAGAGAGCCATTCTTATGTGCCGGGCTCCTGAGTGGCGCAGTGGTCTATGGAACTACATCTCAGTGCTAGAGGCGTCACCACAGACCCTGGTTTGATTCCAGGCTGTATCACAACTGGCTGTGATTGGGAGTACCATAGGGCGGTGCCCAATTGGCCTAGCGTCGTCTGGGTTTGGCAAAGGTAGGCCGTCACTGTAAATAAGAATTTGTTCTTAACTGACTTGCCTAGTTAAATAAAAAAAATGAACTAACCGTATTAGGTGGCTCAAATTACAATGCTATGTGAGTGGGTGCGACGGCATCCGCCAAACACAGATTCGTCCGTCGACTGCCAGATGGTGAAGCATAATTCATTACTCCAGAGAACGCCTTTCCACTGCTCCAGAGTCCAATAGCGGCAAGCTTTACACCACTCCAGCCGACGCTGGGCATTGTGATCATAGGCTTGTGCCGTTGTTGCTCCTAGACGTTTCCACTTCATAATACCAGTGCTTACAATTGACCGTGGCAGCTCTAGCAAGGCAGAAATTTGACAAACTGACTTGTTGGAAAGGTGGCATCCTATGACGGCGCCACATTGAAGGTAACTGAGCTCTTCAGTATGGGTCATTCTACTGTAAATGTTTGTCTATAGAGATTGCATGGCCGTGTGCTCGATGTTATACACCTGTCAGCAATGGGTGTGACAGAAACCACTAATTTGAAGGTGTGTCCACATACTTTTGGCCATGTAGTGTAGTATGCTAGTGTGCATTTCGTAACGAAGCAGAGGAGACCAGCTTATATCATTGGAATGTATGATGGTCATTTACATATTGGCCAATGAATCATGTCAGAATAAATCATTTCAATAGCATTGGCTCACCCTAACGGTATCAGAGAGGGTTGACATAAACATTATTGACAATAACGAAATAGAAACCAGACAGCTTCACCCCAGTTGGAAAAACTTGCAATAAAATGTATTGTACCTCACAATCATTGACTCACACGCGTGCAACATTGTACTATAGAACTGTACTGTATATCATTAACACTGGCAAAAATATTTACATATTCCTCTATATAACAAAATAGCAATAGTGTAGAGTTCTGCTGGATATAGCATACAACATTTTCGTAACAATCCCCCAAACCCACAGCTGGTACACAAGTCTAGATAAAAGAACACAGACTCTTAACAAACAGCACACATACAGTGACAATTATGTCATGTGCCATTTCCAATGGTCGTGTCAACTGTCAAACGCATTCAAGGTCAACTGTATTCAAAAGACGTTTTGTGCCATTTCGATGTAGTATACAGATCTCTCCTTCAAGTGAAAAACTGCATTCTAGGTAGGGTGGGTACACAACCAGTTAAAGAAAGAGAACTAAAAGCTACATTTAAATTCTATGTCATTTTATGTATACCTGACATAATTATACCATCATTGGGGTAAACAAGAACCTACTATAAGATTATAATATGTGCATTCATTACTTTATATTTGGAAGAACACAACGGTTTCTATAAGTGTTCATTACGAATATAACAGATATTCATTCGAATTATGTTCAAATCAAGGCCATTGCTTCTTCATGGTCATTAAAAAAAAAAAGAGTTGTTGGAATAAGTGGACGCAAGGAATTTGAGAATGAGAGAATTACCTTTCAGGAAATGAAGTCAATTAAACACGACCCCTTACATGAAACAGGAAGCAATTAAAGGTTTTTAAATGTTCTGGCTTCACACAAGTGAAGTTGTCAGACACGCATACATACAGTACAATCAGAATCTATCAAACCCTCCTCTGGTACAAAATGCCCACCAAGCTTAATTGCTTCCTCTTATCTTGTCCCCCTGTGCAATACAAACAAATGGGCAGATGGAAACTGTGTGGTGTGGTGTGTGTGTGAAACCAACCCCCAGAGGGAAATCAAATGCTGTTAGTTGTTTCTATGGCCCTCAGCCCATAGTAACAACTGTAGAGCTGTGTGTGGAGAGGCTAGATGAGACTACCATATTTTAATGGATCTCTAGTATTCTGGCCAAGGATGCCATGAGTTATGGTGGAGCGCTTAACACCTCCATGACCCAATCCCCATTCTCTTCCCTTCTCCCATACCGTGCAGTTCCCATCACTGATTTAAAAGCACTGGATTGGTGTAAACATTGGCTGGAGGGCGTTTCCACCATTATAAAATCCATTACGTGAAGTGTGCACACTTAGGGAGAGGTGTGGAGAATCGGAACGCAAAAAGTGACCATAACTGGGGAGAATATGCTTTTAACTGAGCCATGCTCAATGCATGACGCACCCACTCTTCAGTCTCCATTCAATCGATTGATCAAATATACATTTATGACGCTTATACAATATAAAATCACACAAATGTAGTGTATTTCACAAACTGATACTGCAAAACAAAGCTAAAAGTAATGAGTCTGACACACTAGGAAGGCATACAGATGTACCTAATGCATAAGCGTGGGAGATTTCAACATTCTCCCAGAGATTCTGTAATCCTTCTCTAATTGACAAGGACAGGGGGGATTATGGGTAATATGAGCTCCTTACATAACTGGGAGTTGATTGGTTGGCGGCCTAAAGGAACCAATGATTAAATGAACGAACACATAGTAAGGAAGAGAAACCCAGTATCAAATAGTAGACGCTCGATGACAACAGTGGCCTTGTGCCATTTCATGCAGATTTTAGCCTGAAAATCAAATCTAAGTTGCATATTAAAGCAATATAAGATTATCATATGTTAAGGATGAAAGTACACATTTGTAAATAAATGTGTTGAGAACCTTGAGGGGACTCCAAAGGAGAGAGGAATCAAACTAAAATAAAAAATGGCCTTTGATACAATTCCAGCACAAAATCGGGGGAGGAAGGACATAAAGCATGAGTTAATAAATGTCATTCAAAATGCATTAGCACTACCAGTGAGCTCTTGAAACCAGGCAACTATTCTCTCTGCTCTATTTCTCCTGTACTGTAAACATTTACCATTTTCTTTTTCTTACAAAAATAAACTTATTTTCATACTAAAATAAATGCTGTTCGTCAGACCTTCGTTTCCCTACGCGAATGTACAAAAAAAACTGCCATTTTGAAATTCATCATAGGAAGAAAAAAAAGTTTTATCCTCAGAAGAAATGACTAAGAGGTACAAACTATCTGCAACAGGGTTTAGTCAACTCTTTCATAACGAATTCACAGTCAACCAAAGCCACAGCCAATGCATGGTATTCCTTCGCCAGGGGCTATCTAGTCTCTCTAGATGGACCAATTGCCTCCCACAATGTACCAATGTTCCAGCATACTAGTGCTGTTGCCCTAGGTCTGGGACTTCCCGGACTAGGGGCTATCTAATACACCGAGTTCAGATATAGCAAAATGTAATTTACTTTTATCAACAGACAACTTCGATGTGCTTTTCACTATCCAACCAATGGGTGAACTCAACAACACCCACAATGCCATCTTGCTTTGCCTTCTAGAAACAGAAGCAACATCAATACAAAAACGAAAACTGCAAGAACTTGGCACAGAGCAAATGCAGAGCACTGCAGACACACGTTATGTTAGATAACAGAAGATTTCACCACATGCTATTGGGTGGCTCGACTGGGAGATGACATGACATTAAAACGGAATACAATTCCCATCTGTTCTTCATGAACAAACAGCCACTACTATAGCCTCCTGTGTTGTGTTACTGGCGGTGATAATAAAGCTTTAGCAGTTTGAAACAGGGCTGTAGCTGACGTCATCACTACAAATCTCCATTACCGCGGGCTGTGATTGTCAACTGGTGGGATAAAACAAACTCGTAGTTGGTCCCCACAACACATGGTGTACAGTACTTCAGAAGTGGAAATAAACGATAGTCCTAAAGACCTCTAAATTAAGGATAAGGATGCAATTTAACAATCGGATATTCAGAAATGCTTGACAATATGTGCATAGTATAAATGCTACAATACCAACAGCGTTGAATGTTATCGAAATGATTTCAAGCAGAGATGGTGAAAAAACATCAGCTTCAAGTTTACCACAAGTAAATGCTGGTCACTCAGAACACGCACTAACTGTTTTTGACACTTAAAGCCCATGCTGCAGGAGGCTTATATTGACCATATACAGTATATATAGATATTCCTATAACTAGGTGTAAAGATTTCCGTGTTTCGTTCTGGAATACGTTGGCAGTGATGATCTCGTAGAAAGAAATCAAAATGTCACATGTCCAAAGAGTCAATAAAGTGATAGTGACAACTAACAGAGGTGCTAAACTACACCCCCAGTCCAGAGGCTAATGACAAGAGCTGTGATTGGCTGCCTGGTTTCCATGGCGACTGAATGTGACAGTAGTCAGAAAAGGGAGGCAGGACAGGAGGAACCTGTAGATGAGGCAGTGGGGACAGATAGGTGTGTTGCACTGCTATGGGTTCTATTGCTTGGTTTTCTCCTAATAATCTGGAGCCACTACCTCCCATCAGGGGGCCAGGCGCTGCCCCTTCGGTCCCGTTTCTCATCTCCATGGCGACCCCGTGAGCTTCCTTCCTACTTGGCTCCGATTGGCTCAGGACTTGACCTCGTCACGGTCGTGCCCAAGGGAGAGCTCCATGTCGGACAAACCCACCTCCACAGCCAGGATAAGGGAGGTGTCCGAGTCGCTGCTCAGCGGGGGCTGGTGCTCACCTGCAGGGAGAGAGAGACCGGTCAGCACAGACACAACATGGTGGTCACCTTTAAAGAGAGGGTGATACAGGTAAACCTGAACGGACCCAAAATAGCGGTTAATGTGCAGTAGCATAGACAAGATGAGGCGACTGATGAGGGCATAGCAGGGAACCTGACAAGAGATATAAACTTCTCTGTAAGGGCTGTGGTGTCCACTTGACTAAAGACAGACTGCACTACACCGGGTCTTAGGAGATAGCAGCGCTACACCGGGTCTTAGGAGATAGCAGCGCTACACCGGGTCTTAGGAGATAGCAGCGCTACACCGGGTCTTAGGAGATAGCAGCGCTACACCGGGTCTTAGGAGATAGCAGCGCTACACCGGGTCTTAGGAGATAGCAGCGCTACACCGGGTCTTAGGAGATAGCAGCGCTACACCGGGTCTTAGGAGATAGCAGCGCTACACCGGGTCTTAGGGGATAGCAGCGCTACACCGGGTCTTAGGAGATAGCAGCGCTACACCGGGTCTTAGGGGATAGCAGCGCTACACCGGGTCTTAGGAGATAGCAGCGCTACACCGGGTCTTAGGAGATAGCAGCGCTACACCGGGTCTTAGGGGATAGCAGCGCTACACCGGGTCTTAGGGGATAGCAGCGCTACACCGGGTCTTAGGGGATAGCAGCGCTACACCGGGTCTTAGGGGATAGCAGCGCTACACCGGGTCTTAGGAGATAGCAGCGCTACACCGGGTCTTAGGAGATAGCAGCGCTACACCGGGTCTTAGGAGATAGCAGCGCTACACCGGGTCTTAGGAGATAGCAGCGCTACACCGGGTCTTAGGAGATAGCAGCGCTACACCGGGTCTTAGGAGATAGCAGCGCTACACGGGGTCTTAGGAGATAGCAGCGCTACACCGGGTCTTAGGAGATAGCAGCGCTACACCGGGTCTTAGGAGATAGCAGAGCTACACCGGGTCTTAGGGGAAAGCAGAGCTACACCGGGTCTTAGGAAATAGCAGCGCTACACCGGGTCTTAGGAGATAGCAGTGCTACACCGGGTCTTAGGAGATAGCAGCGCTACACAGTCATATGAATAGAAAACAACTAGAGCAGTACAGGGGACCATCAATCTACTTCACATATGTTCTCTATGGACTAACACCACTCCTGTCCCACTTTCCAGCAGCAAATCAGGCCTTTTTTTGGCAACATGCTGTAGCACGGTCCAAAGTGAAGGATAACCGTAATAAGTTAACAGACAGCGCTCGTTGTTTACGCTGGCGGGCACGGCGTGCACCGCGATCTGTCACTGCAACACGGCAATTCAGCAGAACCCTGATAGATCAGAGCCTTCATCTCGGGGCGGTTGTCAGACGGCACCGTGAGCTAGTTAGCGCCACGACAAACAAACAACAGAACTCCCATTAACTCCCAGCTAATTGATGCAGGAAGAACACAGACTGTGTGACGGGCTGATAATGAGAGTCTCGCTTGACAACCAACACAACAGAACTAAACAGTGTGTGTGTGTTAATTACACATCATCCATTTCCAAATACACTGGCATAAGCTATTTGAATTGCTTAGTAAAAGTGGAACCAATTTTACAACCATACAAGTTGCAAGCAGGCACCAAACATGAGCTGCATCCTCAAGGAGGTAAATGCCAACCTAATACTAATATATAACAGTTCAATCCTGTCTGTCCATGGCTCCATTTTGTCATGGTTACATAAAGGCTTGGAGGGAGGGAGGGAGAGAGGGAGAGAGAGGGCAGGGAGTCTGAGGGCGTGTCCTGAAAGGCTCTGGCATAGCAGCAGGAGTTCAGGCTCTAAGTTATGCCAGCTGCTATTCACAGACACAGAGACTGGTGAGGAACAGAGAGAGAGAGAGAGAGAGAGAGAGAGAGAGAGAGAGAGAGAGAGAGAGAGAGAGAGAGAGAGCGAGAGAGACTGGTGAGGAACAGAGAGAGAGAGAGAGAGAGACTGGTGAGGAACAGAGAGAGAGAGAGAGAGAGACTGGCGAGGAACAGAGAGAGAGAGACTGGCGAGGAACAGAGAGAGAGAGAGAGAGAGACTGGCGAGGAACAGAGAGAGAGAGAGAGACTGGTGAGGAACAGAGAGAGAGAGAGAGACTGGTGAGGAACAGAGAGAGAGAGAGAGACTGGTGAGGAACAGAGAGAGAGAGAGACTGGTGAGGAACAGAGAGAGAGAGAGAGAGAGAGACTGGCGAGGAACAGAGAGAGAGAGAGAGAGACTGGCGAGGAACAGAGAGAGAGAGAGAGACTGGCGAGGAACAGAGGGAGAGAGAGAGACTGGTGAGGAACAGAGAGAGAGAGAGACTGGTGAGGAACAGAGAGAGAGAGAGAGAGAGAGAGAGAGAGAGAGAGAGAGGTGAGGAACAGAGAGAGAGAGAGAGGGAGAGAGAGAGAGAGAGAGACTGGTGAGGAACAGAGAGAGAGAGACTGTTGAGGAACAGAGAGAGAGAGAGACTGTTGAGGAATAGAGAGAGAGAGACTGTTGAGGAACAGAGAGAGAGAGACTGTTGAGGAACAGAGAGAGAGAGACTGTTGAGGAACAGAGAGAGAGAGACTGGTGAGGAACAGAGAGAGAGAGAGAGACTGGCGAGGAACAGAGAGAGAGAGAGAGAGAGAGAGAGAGAGAGAGAGACTGGTGAGGAACAGAGAGAGAGAGAGAGACTGGTGAGGAACAGAGAGAGAGAGAGAGACTGGTGAGGAACAGAGAGAGAGAGAGAGAGGCTGGCGTGGAACAAAGAGAGAGAGACTGGCGTGGAACAAAGAGAGAGAGACTGGCGAGGAACAGAGAGCGAGAGAGAGAGGCTGGCATGGAACAAAGAGAGAGAGACTGGCGAGGTACAGAGAGAGAGAGAGAGACTGATGAGGAACAGAGAGAGACTGATGAGGAACAGAGAGAGACTGACGAGGAACAGAGAGAGAGAGAGAGACTGACAAGGAACAGAGAGAGAGAGAGAGACTGGCGACGAACAGAGAGAGAGAGACTGGTGAGGAACAGAGAGAGAGAGACTGGTGAGGAACAGAGAGAGAGAGAGAGACTGACAAGGAACAGAGAGAGAGAGAGAGACTGACAAGGAACAGAGAGAGAGAGAGAGACTGACAAGGAACAGAGAGAGAGAGACTGGCGAGGAACAGAGAGAGAGAGACTGGTGAGGAACAGAGAGAGAGAGAGACTGGTGAGGAACAGAGAGAGACTGGTGAGGAACAGAGAGAGAGAGAGACTGGTGAGGAACAGAAAGAGACTGGTGAGGAACAGAGAGAGACTGGTGAGGAACAGAGAGAGAGAGAGAGACTGGCGAGGAACAGAAAGAGACTGGTGAGGAACAGAAAGAGACTGGTGAGGAACAGAGAGAGACTGGCGAGGAACAGAGAGAGAGAGAGAGACTGGCGAGGAACAGAAAGAGACTGGTGAGGAACAGAAAGAGACTGGCGAGGAACAGAGAGAGACTGGCGAGGAACAGAGAGAGAGAGAGAGACTGGCGAGGAACAGAGAGAGAGAGAGGCTGGCGTGGAACAAAGACAGAGAGACTGGCGAGGTACAGAGAGAGAGAGAGAGAGAGAGACTGACGAGGAACAGAGAGAGACTGACGAGGAACAGAGTGAGAGAGAGAGACTGACGAGGAACAGAGAGAGAGAGACTGGTGAGGAACAGAGAGAGAGAGAGAATGGCGAGGAACAGAGAGAGAGAGAGAGACTGGTGAGGAACAGAGAGAGAGACTGGTGAGGAACAGAGAGAGAGACTGGTGAGGAACAGAGAGAGAGAGGCTGGTGAGGAACAGAGAGAGAGACTGGTGAGGAACAGAGAGAGAGGCTGGTGAGGAACAGAGAGAGAGGCTGGTGAGGAACAGAGAGAGGCTGGTGAGGAACAGAGAGAGAGACTGGTGAGGAACAGAGAGAGAGACTGGTGAGGAACAGAGAGAGAGACTGGTGAGGAACAGAGAGAGAGACTGGTGAGGAACAGAGAGAGAGACTGGTGAGGAACAGAGAGAGAGACTGGTGAGGAACAGAGAGAGAGACTGGTGAGGAACAGAGAGAGAGACTGGTGAGGAACAGAGAGAGAGACTGGTGAGGAACAGAGAGAGAGACTGGTGAGGAACAGAGAGAGAGACTGGTGAGGAACAGAGAGAGAGACTGGTGAGGAACAGAGAGAGAGACTGGTGAGGAACAGAGAGAGAGGCTGGTGAGGAACAGAGAGAGAGGCTGGTGAGGAACAGAGAGAGGCTGGTGAGGAACAGAGAGAGGCTGGTGAGGAACAGAGAGAGACTGGTGAGGAACAGAGAGAGAGAGGCTGGTGAGGAACAGAGAGAGACAGGTGAGGAACAGAGAGAGAGAGACTGGTGAGGAACAGAGAGAGAGACTGGTGAGGAACAGAGAGAGAGGCTGGTGAGGAACAGAGAGAGAGGCTGGTGAGGAACAGAGAGAGGCTGGTGAGGAACAGAGAGAGAGAGACTGGTGAGGAACAGAGAGAGAGAGACTGGTGAGGAACAGAGAGAGAGACTGGTGAGGAACAGAGAGAGAGGCTGGTGAGGAACAGAGAGAGAGGCTGGTGAGGAACAGAGAGAGAGGCTGGTGAGGAACAGAGAGAGGCTGGTGAGGAACAGAGAGAGAGAGACTGGTGAGGAACAGAGAGAGAGACTGGTGAGGAACAGAGAGAGACTGGTGAGGAACAGAGAGAGAGAGACTGGTGAGGAACAGAGAGAGAGAGACTGGTGAGGAACAGAGAGAGAGACTGGTGAGGAACAGAGAGAGAGACTGGTGAGGAACAGAGAGAGAGACTGGTGAGGAACAGAGAGAGAGAGACTGGTGAGGAACAGAGAGAGAGACTGGTGAGGAACAGAGAGAGAGGCTGGTGAGGAACAGAGAGAGAGGCTGGTGAGGAACAGAGAGAGGCTGGTGAGGAACAGAGAGAGACTGGTGAGGAACAGAGAGAGACTGGTGAGGAACAGAGAGAGACTGGTGAGGAACAGAGAGAGAGACTGGTGAGGAACAGAGAGAGACTGGTGAGGAACAGAGAGAGACTGGTGAGGAACAGAGAGAGAGGCTGGTGAGGAACAGAGAGAGGCTGGTGAGGAACAGAGAGAGAGAGAGAGAGACTGGTGAGGAACAGAGAGAGAGAGAGAGAGACTGGTGAGGAACAGAGAGAGACTGGTGAGGAACAGAGAGAGACTGGTGAGGAACAGAGAGAGAGAGAGAGAGACTGGTGAGGAACAGAGAGAGACTGGTGAGGAACAGAGAGAGAGACTGGTGAGGAACAGAGAGAGAGAGACTGGTGAGGAACAGAGAGAGAGACTGGTGAGGAACAGAGAGAGAGAGACTGGTGAGGAACAGAGAGAGACTGGTGAGGAACAGAGAGAGACTGGTGAGGAACAGAGAGAGACAGGTGAGGAACAGAGAGAGAGGCTGGTGAGGAACAGAGAGAGAGACTGGTGAGGAACAGAGAGAGAGACTGGTGAGGAACAGAGAGAGACTGGTGAGGAACAGAGAGAGACAGGTGAGGAACAGAGAGAGAGGCTGGTGAGGAACAGAGAGAGAGACTGGTGAGGAACAGAGAGAGAGACTGGTGAGGAACAGAGAGAGAGACTGGTGAGGAACAGAGAGAGAGAGAGAGACTGGTGAGGAACAGAGAGAGAGGCTGGTGAGGAACAGAGAGAGACTGGTGAGGAACAGAGAGAGACTGGTGAGGAACAGAGAGAGAGACTAGTGAGGTACAGAGAGAGACTTGTGAGGAACAGAGAGAGACAGGTGAGGAACAGAGAGAGAGAGACTGGTGAGGAACAGAGAGAGAGACTGGTGAGGAACAGAGAGAGAGACTGGTGAGGAACAGAGAGAGACTGGTGAGGAACAGAGAGAGAGAGACTGGTGAGGAACAGAGAGAGACTGGTGAGGAACAGAGAGAGAGAGACTGGTGAGGAACAGAGAGAGAGACTGGTGAGGAACAGAGAGAGAGACTGGTGAGGAACAGAGAGAGACTGGTGAGGAACAGAGAGAGAGAGACTGGTGAGGAACAGAGAGAGACTGGTGAGGAACAGAGAGAGGCTGGTGAGGAACAGAGAGAGACTGGTGAGGAACAGAGAGAGAGAGGCTGGTGAGGAACAGAGAGAGACTGGTGAGGAACAGAGAGAGAGAGACTGGTGAGGAACAGAGAGAGAGACTGGTGAGGAACAGAGAGAGAGACTGGTGAGGAACAGAGAGAGAGACTGGTGAGGAACAGAGAGAGAGACTGGTGAGGAACAGAGAGAGAGACTGGTGAGGAACAGAGAGAGAGACTGGTGAGGAACAGAGAGAGAGACTGGTGAGGAACAGAGAGAGACTGGTGAGGAACAGAGAGAGAGACTGGTGAGGAACAGAGAGAGAGAGGCTGGTGAGGAACAGAGAGAGAGACTGGTGAGGAACAGAGAGAGACTGGTGAGGAACAGAGAGAGAGAGACTGGTGAGGAACAGAGAGAGAGGCTGGTGAGGAACAGAGAGAGAGAGGCTGGTGAGGAACAGAGAGAGAGAGACTGGTGAGGAACAGAGAGAGAGAGAGACTGGTGAGGAACAGAGAGAGACTGGTGAGGAACAGAGAGAGAGAGAGACTGGTGAGGAACAGAGAGAGACTGGTGAGGAACAGAGAGAGACTGGTGAGGAACAGAGAGAGAGACTGGTGAGGAACAGAGAGAGAGACTGGTGAGGAACAGAGAGAGACTGGTGAGGAACAGAGAGAGACTGGTGAGGAACAGAGAGAGACTGGTGAGGAACAGAGGAACAGAGAGAGACTGACGAGGAACAGAGAGAGAGAGACTGGTGAGGAACAGAGAGAGAGACTGGTGAGGAACAGAGAGAGAGAGAGACTGGTGAGGAACAGAGAGAGACAGACTGGTGAGGAACAGAGAGAGACTGGTGAGGAACAGAGAGAGAGACTGGTGAGGAACAGAGAGAGAGACTGGTGAGGAACAGAGAGAGAGACTGGTGAGGAACAGAGAGAGAGACTGGTGAGGAACAGAGAGAGAGACTGGTGAGGAACAGAGAGAGACTGGTGAGGAACAGAGAGAGAGACTGGTGAGGAACAGAGAGAGAGAGACTGGTGAGGAACAGAGAGAGAGACTGGTGAGGAACAGAGAGAGAGGCTGGTGAGGAACAGAGAGAGAGGCTGGTGAGGAACAGAGAGAGACTGGTGAGGAACAGAGAGAGACTGGTGAGGAACAGAGAGAGAGACTGGTGAGGAACAGAGAGAGAGGCTGGTGAGGAACAGAGAGAGACTGGTGAGGAACAGAGAGAGACTGGTGAGGAACAGAGAGAGAGGCTGGTGAGGAACAGAGAGAGAGGCTGGTGAGGAACAGAGAGAGAGAGAGGCTGGTGAGGAACAGAGAGAGAGGCTGGTGAGGAACAGAGAGAGAGAGGCTGGTGAGGAACAGAGAGAGAGAGGCTGGTGAGGAACAGAGAGAGAGAGGCTGGTGAGGAACAGAGAGAGAGATGTGAGAGGAGGAGATGTTAAGGCTTGCGTTAGGAGAGAGTCAGTAGCTCAAGTCTAAGAGAGAGAGAGAGAGAGAGAGAGAGAGAAAGAAATAGAGGGAGATTGATAAAGAGAGAAACTGACAGTGAATGTTATTGGGAGAGAGAGATGAAGAAGGGGGAGAAAGGAAGAGAGTGTGTGCCCGCCCATGTAACCATGACAACCCCTCCAGATGGGTTGATGTGTGTCCAGTGGGGGTAAGCTATCACTGGGAGGAGCCAGAACCCTGTCTCAGCACTGCAGACTGTCTCTAGCAGACAGGCAGACACACATCTCATCATCTATTCCACACACACACACACACACACACACACACACACACACACACACACACACACACACACACACACACACACACACACACACACACACACACACACACACACACACACACACACACACACACACACACACACACACACACACACACACACACACACACACACACCTCTTATCATAATCCCCTTAGAAGCCAGGCTGACAGACCTACGGCTGCCAGGAGCCTCTGCAGTGCTACCTATCTATGATAACATCACTGGGGAAATCAAACCGTTATATCAGGTAGGAAAGACCAGGAGCATGACTCAGCTACTTGGAGGTGTAATTGTCCTGTATGACTCAACATGAACAGCTCTGCAGGTCGTCACTTCAAATCAGAGAGGTACAACACAAAGCAGGTTCAATGAGTTAGCCAGCTAAATATTCTGAAATATCTTTGTCGTTTTTTTTTATAAAGATAAAATTGAAATGGTCGTGGTCTAATTGAGTCAACAACCAAAAACGCATATCTAAACTTAGCTTTCTTAACGAACCAGAAAATAAACTGTTATTTCTGGTTGTTAAAGTCAGCTGGCTAAGTCGTCCTACTTAGCAGTGTACCCCTAAGACATACTGCGTTGCTCTTCGAGGGGAGTACTGATCTAGGATCAGTTCTGCAGTTTAGATCGTAGTAAATACCATTATATGTACAGCCTTCCTATTTCGAGACACTGTGACTATGGGCCTGGAGCTTTCTTTCTCCCTACCCCAAATGTCATTCCCCTCAGTGCACGCCAAATTTGTTTTACTGCCTATACTGCAGTAAGCTATCGTGCTGGTGACAGCCAGACTACAATAAGGCTAAAGGCCTAGAGTGGCAGTGCTGCCGTGCCATTCCATAAGCAGTGACTCAGCCCGATTGGGCTCTGCGTTTTGCGCAACCCACAAATCACTCTCCCTGACAACGCGGATCCATCCCGGGGTTTAAAATAAACAGCAGGTGGGGGATTTTGAATACGCCCCGGGATGGAACCGAGAAAGATCATATTTAACACTAAGGTAGGTGTGACAAGCAATGCCAAGGCTCGAAAAGGGGACAAGCTGTGCACAGTTGAAAGACATACAGGCATGTAAACTCGGTGTAAAAAAATGTTCAACTACCTTGAAGGTAGAACATTGACTGGCATTCATGGAAGCGCAAGAAGTCAGCTTGTTTTATGGGAATGAGGGAGGGATAAAAAAAGTACAAGGTTCTCCCTAGTTTTGTAATGTTTTAAAGGGGCATAGCAGCTTGACGCTGTCCAAAGTGTTTACCAGGTCTTTAAGGTACAGTAGAGGCCTCAGGAAGCTAATAAGACGCTGTCACTAAGGCAGCATTAACTTGTTCCATTGGTACGAGAGACTCGAGAGGCGAGAGTTTTGGTCGGGGGCCCCACCAACTGCAGGTGGAAATTCAGCACGGTGGGCAGGACAGGAAGTGGGCCGTGCCAGTGTCAACACACTCCTGCCCCACTCTCTGGGCCGACTGCAGGCAGGCACACACACACACACACACCGCCTAATAAGTTCCATGTGCTAACCAGCTGTTAAACAAACAGGCTATCTCAAAAAAACACAATGTGCCTATCAATGGCTCAGTGCTGTAGTGCCTTATGCTAACAACTTGCTAATAGCAAGCATGGCAACCTTAAAACATACTCTGATGCTACGTATGTAAACCATGCCAATGCATTTGGGTTAGCTTGTGACTTTGAAAAAAGGGAGCACTATTCCTTCTCTCCTGCTCTGGCTAGGGACTGGATTCAGGGAACAGTAAAGCAGGTGGCTGATGGCCTAGTTCTGGCCCCGGGCTAGCTAAACCACGTCAGTACAGCAGCCCTGGGCTAGCTAAACCACGTCAGTACAGCAGCCCTGGGCTAGCTAAGCCACGTCAGTACAGCAGCCCTGGGCTAGCTAAGCCACGTCAGTACAGCAGCCCTGGGCTAGCTAAGCCACGTCAGTACAGCAGCCCCGGGCTAGCTAAGCCACGCCAGTACAGCAGCCCCGGGCTAGCTAAGCCACGCCAGTACAGCAGCCCCGGGCTAGCTAAGCCACGCCAGTACAGCAGCCCCGAGCTAGCTAAGCCATGCCAGTACAGCAGCCCCGGGCTAGCTAAGCCACGCCAGTACAGCATCCCCGGGCTAGCTAAGCCACGCCAGTACAGCAGCCCCGGGCTAGCTAAGCCACGCCAGAACAGCAGCCCTGGGATAGCTAAGCCACGCCAGTACAGCAGCCCTGGGCTAGCTAAGCCACGCCAGTACAGCAGACCTGGGCTAGCTAAGCCACGCCAGTACAGCAGACCTGGGCTAGCTAAGCCACGCCAGTACAGCAGCCCCGGGCTGGCTAAGCCACGCCAGTACAGCAGCCCCGGGCTAGCTAAGCCACGCCAGTACAGCATCCCCGGGCTAGCTAAGCCACGCCAGTACAGCAGCCCCGGGCTAGCTAAGCCACGCCAGAACAGCAGCCCTGGGATAGCTAAGCCACGCCAGTACAGCAGCCCTGGGCTAGCTAAGCCACGCCAGTACAGCAGACCTGGGCTAGCTAAGCCACGCCAGTACAGCAGCCCCGGGCTAGCTAAGCCACGCCAGTACAGCAGCCCCGGGCTAGCTAAGCCACGCCAGAACAGCAGCCCTGGACTAGCTAAGCCACGCCAGTACAAAGCTGCATTTGAAATGGTACCGTATTACCTATATAGTGCACTACTTTTGACTAGAGTCCTATGACCCCTGGTCAAAAACAGTGCACTATATAGGTAATAGGGTGTCGCTGTGGACGCACATGTGAAGAACCAGGACATTGTGGTCTGTCAGAGAGAGCAACTACTCTCTGTTCTGGTGGAGACAGAGAGGACACTGTGGTCCATTTCAGAATACAGTACCCCTTTTATACCCCACCATAGCACAGCTCTGAACATGACAGGTATGGGGGAGTGTTCCGGTGTGAGTTCACTGGTTTGTGTTGAGGAAGTACAGGTTAGTTGAAGAAGTTCTGTTAGTGCTGGGATGGAACCAAAGCATAGGTGTGTGTGAGAGAGTGTGTTACATGCATATGCGTATATTTGTGTGTGTGTGTGTTGATGCGCATATGTTTGTTTGCGCGTGTGTGTGTGTGTGTTGATGCGCATCCTGACCGGTCTATTGTTTCAGTCCCTCGGCCTTCAGCTGATGTGGAAAACAGTAAGCGAGTTTTTAATTTTCAAAAAGTCACAGAAGATGAGGTCTTATCTGCACTATCTGCTATAGATTCTAAGAAATCATTAGGCGCTGACAATCTGGATCCATATTTACTCAAGTGTGCGGCACCTATTATTGCTAGTGCAGTGACGCATATCTTTAATCAAACATCTGTCGTAGGAAAGATTCCTAAATCTTGGAAAACAGCATTTGTTTTACCACTCCTCAAGGGAGGTGATGGTAGTGAATTGGATAATTATCGGCCCATCTCTAAGCTCTCCTGTTTGGCTAAAATTCTAGAGTCATTGGTGAATAGGCAACTACAATCTTTTTTAACTGTTAACAATACTCTTTCTAGTAATCAATCTGGCTTCAGACCTAAACACAGTACTTTTACAGCCACTGTACGTGTTGTAAATGATATTACTAATGCTCTAGATAATAGAAAGTACTGTGCCGCCTTGTTCATAGATTTAAAGCTTTTGACACTGTAGACCATGCAATACTTTTGGGTAAGCTGTCGTCAATAGGACTGGGATTGGATGCCTGTCGTTGGTTTCATGACTATCTAAAGGATAGAAGTCAGGCTGTTAGAGTCGACGGCATCCAGTCGGAGCCATTGGAGTTGGTTAAAGGGGTCCCACAAGGTTCGATACTTGGTCCATTACTGTTCACTCTCTACATAAACAATATCTGTGATAAGATAAGAAAGTGTCAAATTCATTTATATGCTGATGACACGGTCATGTATTCTATCGCTTCAACGGCTGACCAAGCATATTATCACTATTGGAGACAGATTTTAAGATATTACAAGGGTCTTTTATACAGCTGAAACTTGTTTTAAATGCAAAGAAAACACATTTTATGATTTTTAATAGGTTCAAAAAGTTGGTTGAAAATACACTTGCACTTACGAGCTTACTTAAGGATATGGTTGGATGATAAACTGTCTTTTAAAATGCATATTGACAAACTTTGTAAATGGCTAAAAATCAAGCTAGGCTTCCTCTATAGAAACAGGACATGTTTGTCCTCTACAAATAGAAGCCAAAATGTGCAAGCTACTTTTGTCTGTTATAGATTATGGGGATATTATCTACATACTACGGCATCCACTAAATCGCTGGATGCTACTTATCATTGCGCAATTAGGTTTATTACAGGTGCTAGATACAGAACTCACCACTGTGTTTTATATCAAAATGTTGGTTGGACTTCGCTGTCTATGAGACGAGAACAACATGCTCTCGTGTTTGTCTATAAAGCACTTCTGAATGAACTACCTTCTAACCACTCATCAATATTAGAATTATAATTCCTAAAACCAGGTCTCAAGCATGGATTACACTTGAGGCCCATGTGATTTCCACAGAGTTGGGTATGGCTGCCTTTTCCTGTTACGCTCCTTGCCTATGGAATAGCCTGCAGATTAAACTTAAACTTCAGACTCCTGTCCCCCTTGCTCCATTTTAAATATTTATTGAAGGATTTTATTTTTGTATTGCTTGTAACTGTTTTGGGTAATGCAAGTTCTTGTGCTGTTAGGGGAATAACCTATGTGTAAATGTAATAATCTGCTGCTGGATTTTTTTGTGTTATCTGTGATCGTTTTGTTTGTCTTGTGTAGTTTCTTAATCATTGTACCTAAACTGCATGTGTAACAAGTATACGCAGGGCCCAGCTGTAAAAGAGACCTTGGTCTCAGTCTGTGTTCCTTGTTTAAATAAAGGTATAATAATATGTGTGTGTGTGTGTAGGTGTGTGTGTGTGTAGGTGTGTGTGTGTAGGTGCATAGGTGTGTGTCTATACTCACTGCTGGCGATGTGCCGGCTGTCCCCGGCCTGTGGTAGTGTCTCGTGAGCGTCGTGGTAGACCTGAGACAGCCCTATCGTCCTGTCCATGTCCATCATGTCCAGCACCACCGAGCTCTCCTCCCTGTTCACCGTGATGTCACTGGCCCCTGTGATGGGGTTGGTGGGCGGGCCTCCCACTGACATCTCATAGTCTGGCGGAATGTCATCCCCACAGTCAAAGTTGGGCTGAAATCAATCAAATCAAATATAAACAACAAAAAAACTTTCCAAAAATAAAATCTCTCCAGGATCAGGGTTGGGAATGAAAGAGAGATGGATAGATTTTGAAAGACAGAAACTCCTTACTGGTATTCCCAGCGCTTTGAGGATGTTCATTTTACACATGGGACAGGTCCGGTGGTCCAGAAGCCAGGGGTCCACACAGCTTTTATGGAAGATGTGCCTGAGGACCGAGTCACACACACGAACACGCACAGCCTTGATGATGTCATCCATAGTAACAGTCTCCATGGTAACATAGCATCACTCACCATGCTCTACTTATGCTCTCAGGTACAGAACAGAATCTTATTGTAGCATATTAATGACTACCAATCATTAGCAATAGACCTACTGCAACACATGATCTATAGGAGACAATGATAGTAATGGCTGTCATTGTGTCTGCTCTCTCTAGTTACACTGAAAAATGGCAGAGGCTGTCGTACCTGCACGGCAATATCCTAACAACATCATTCGCTTTATAGCCCTCGATGCACACAGCGCAGTTGTCAAAGTCAGACTCCATTTCCTAGAACACCAAACACACAGGAGACATTTGGTTGGTTGTCTAGTCTCGTTTTAATTTCCTGGAAGGTGAATAAAGCGGAGCGGATCAAAAGCCATGCAGCGTGTATAATTAATTAAAAAAAACACACACACACACACACACACACACACACACACACACACACACACACAAAATGAGTCAGTCATTATCAAATGCTGCGCTTAGCAGGAGCGTGGGGAAACGGTTCGCTTCGGTTTAAAACCCTACAATCAAGGTCATATCACTGCTACTTAAATAGGTGGTTTTGGAAACACTTTACTTGAAGAGGGTCTATACATAAGGCATTGATAACCCCTTCATGAAACCAGTCATGAAACCTTTACGAGTGTGGCAGTATCATTCATAACAACCTTCGTAACACATTTATCCAACATCATAGAAGAGGTTAGTAAAGTATGCAGCCAGGTCTACCTTGTCTCCTTTCCTGATGGTTCGTACTTGGAGCTTACTGATGGCCTTCTTGGCTGCGTCTCCGAGACGTCTCTGCTCATAGAAGATCAAAGAACAACAAAGAAGGTGGGGGAAAGATAAGCAACCCAACCTGGCAACCCAACCCAAAAAAGAATGTCTGGAATGTCCTATATATCCAATAACCACTGACAAGACAAGGAATGGACACGTTTCAAGGTTAGAGAAAGGGCCTGAGATCCACTGTCCCCATCTGAACCAAAGTGGACCATATTACTGGTTAATAGATCTGAAGGAGATGTTCTGAGAGGCTGTGTAACGTTTTAACACGGCAGGGTGAACAGTCGCTTAGTGATGTTGACATAGCAGTGTCTCTGAGCAGACAGTTAACCCCTTGTTGCAGACCAGAGCAGAAAACACAGGCAGAGTCAGGTCATTGAGTTGTGCAAGGTATGAAAAAAGGGAAAGAGAGAGACAAAGAGAGGGAGGGAGAGAGCTAAATGCATGAGGGAGGGAGGGAGGGAGAGATTTTGTGGATGATAGTATTTATCTAAGAGACATTGAGAGAAAGGTAGGCTGCTAACCCTCGCTATCTAGGTCTACTCTCACTGTGGAAAAGAACTGCATCAGACCAGGCCACTGCCCACAGCTGCTCTCAATCAATCATCAAGGGAAGTCATTGTGACATCAACAGAGAACAGATTTGTGGTTTCAGGCCTGGCGAGTTCTTGGAGTGAATCACAATTCAACTCCAGCAGGTATGAAAAATCAAAAAATTGTCACCATGGTGCCCATTCCCCTTGACAACCCACGTGGTTGTCTGTAACATTTGTGTCAACATATGACAGTCTTAGAAAAAAGGTTTCCAAAAAGTTTATTCAGCTGTCCCCATAGGAAAACCCTTTGAAGAACAATTTTTGGTTCCATGTAGAACCCTCTGTAGAAAGGGTTCCACATGCAACCCAAAAGGGTTACCTGGAACCAAAATAATTCTCCCTGCAACCAAAAGGGTTCTTCAAAGAGTTCTCCTATGGGGACATCCGAAGAACCCTTTAAGGTTCTAGATAGCACCTTTTTTTCTAAGAGTGTGGGCCACGGTGTGTGCATTGACTACACGGTCCAACAGGACTACACGGTTGGCGGTCCAACAGGTTTCCGCTAGCAAATCCAGCTGTTGCGCTATTTTTAACTTTGGCCTTCATTTCTGGAAGAAAAAACCAGGGGAAGGTTTGGAGAAGACGAATCACCTCAGAGAAAAGCAACTGCTCCACATATAGATATAGAAAAAGTATGTTCATACTGTGGTCAAACTGTTAGATTCCGCTGTCATTACAGAACCTGGTTGCGGTCACGAGCGTTGGCATATCTGAACCGCTGTATATAGTAGAAGACAACCTGTGTGTGATCAGAGACAACACACTGAAATACAGTAGGATGACTTTACCAACCATGTGTTTATGTTATAATCCCTTCAGATGGTTGGTTATAATGCTACACTCACTCTGTGCCTCACATTGACCTGGTACCCCCTGTATATAGCCTCGTTATTGTTATTTGGGGGGTTATTTGGGGGGGGGGGGGGGGGGGGTGTACAAATGACTACATTCATGTGTCTGTACAGTGAACCGTACCTGATTGCGGTCGCGAGCGTTGGCGTATCTGAACCGCTGTATGTAGTAGAAGATGAGCCATGCCAGGGAGATGATCATCAGGACGATGAAGGAGATGGAGACGAACACCACCGACGTTCTGCTCACATACTTCTGAAGGTTCCTCGTTCCTATGGTGATGTGCACGGTCACCGTGACGTTGCGTTCTAGTAGAGCGGCGATCTCCCGACCCTTGGGTTCCGGAATCATGATCGCCACGATATCCCCCGTACCTGTTGGAATAGGAATTTCCAGATGAACAAAAAGAAGAGCAGTCGTTGGTAAAGTCAATCAAAATATCTATCCGGTTTATTAAAAGTTGCAAAAGGGAGACATTTCTAGAACAGAGCAGAGAAAATGTCTAAAAAGGGTCTCTTGGAGACGGTACATTCTAAATCACACAGCACCAAATGTTGTGTGAACACCAGGCTGGTAGGAAGTCAAGACAAACAGGCTGGGACTTTGTCAGCTGCTACAAAATGTATCCAACCAACTATTGTAAATATGTTGTAGTTCATTGGAAATAAACTTAATAAAGGACCTGTTGAGACAACCTACACATCCATATGTGACAATATTTTCTTTTGTATGGGACAGAGATCTGCAACATGTAGCTCTGGGACTGCATGTGGAGCTTTGATTGCTCCTTTTGGCTTCATTTGATCCCATTCATTTGTATGGGATTTGAAACCTCTCTGTGGAGGTATCAAACCCCTATTGTGTATCAGGGTTGAGCTAAACTATAAATAACCTGTATTCACAGAACACTGTCTGTAGAACACAGTGAGTAATTAGCATTAGGCTAGCCTACTGGGAGTTCATTCAGGCAGAGACAGGACGCAGAGCTAACAAAACAAACCCCTGACTCTCCATGTCTGGGTCAGAGCAATGTGGCCCTGTTCAGAAGTGAGAAAATGTTACAGATTTAGAACAAATCTGTATCTGTTGAACAGAAATGATTTGTCTGTCACAGAGTAAGGAATCATATCAGCTCTATTCATTAGCTGACATTTCTATCAGCAACGTTTTGAACATTTCACGTCACTGGTGTCACAATACCAGACCGCTTTCATACACAGTCCAATTGACAATTAGGTCAGACCCAGCTGCCACTAAAAAGGTTTGATCGGTAACTCATTTGGGGTCAAACAAAGTACAACCCCCCCCCCCCCAGACACTCTACAAGGGAACATAATTTCATAGCAAAGCCATTAGTTCAGACCACCAGATAGTCAACAGAGTGGAAAATTGTAACCACCAAGGATATTTTAACACTTTCACAACCGAGTTGAAGGTTGTTGAGTTGGATGTTATCAAGGTCATGGACAACAGAAGTGCCACTTTAACACGTTGTGTTTTAACACTTCAGTTAACTCCTTTCAGAGTTGAAACCAGCAAGTTCTAACAGGGCCTCCCACCAGACATTATTCTCATCCTCACCTCTCAGCTAGCCCCTCTCCCTATGACCTGTGACCTGACACTTCACACAATCCTCAACTGTCACACCAAAAGACACTATAGCTTCTATACACCCTTTCTTCACACAGAAAATTATAATTACAGTGATAAAATATCCTTCAAGTAGGCTAAGTCCTAAACTAACACATTAAATAACACAATCGATTCCCCTGAAGATTTCAAAATGGCCGCCATTCACGTTCATAAGAAGCAGGCCAAAAAGCTTCATCCGAGTGCCTTAACTTGCAGCTACAGTATGTACTGCCTATCTGTCTATCGGACACGGACACACTTTAACCACTGACTGAAGCATTGGGAGGTGAGAGTGATAGATAGGAAGTATAGCCTATCAGAGGTGTCTGAGTGGTTTAAAATCCCAGACAAGAGATTACACTCCATGGACACTCCATCTGCAGCCACACATTGAGTTGGGATGATGTCTGTGTCGTCAAGGGCCTAAGTGACTCAGTAGCCTTTGTAACTCGGTGACATCATTTCCTCTAGGACTCTGCGGCCTTGTTACCGTGGCGTCTGTGCGGAGCCACAGGAACACAGAAGCCCCAGGGTGCTTCACTTCTTCACTCCATCTATCAGTAATTTCTAAAGGAGAGGCTCGTTCACTCTGCCATCACCTCCGCCCGGGCAGCCCGCCAGCCACAGGGCATTGTGGGATACCCTCGGCACCCGGCGGAGGTCTGAGAGTGGCCAAGGCCATTATATCACCATACCCTGGGGATGGATAGAGAGAGAAAGAAAAAGAGAGAGAGCGAGCGAGAGGAAAGTTGGCACCTAGCAGGTGGCAACACCATATTATCACTGCAGAACAGACATAAACAGGTTGGAAAAAGCTGTGACTAAAGAAATAAAAGTAGCTGCAAAACTTTTAGCCCAAGAAAGACACAAAGCAAGCAGCAAGGCATTCAAAAATGGATGACTCAGTCAACCCACTCATTAATGAATTCTGGATTAGAAAAGGAACAATGGACTTTACTCCAGAGACTGAAATATATTCACTAACAAATGCGGATTTAAAACCGCCAAAAGATTGGCATACGACACAGTCGGCGCGTCCATGAGGCTAGGAGCTAAGCTTCCCCTAAAGTAAATTGGCAAAATTATATAGCCTAATTATCTTACTCCTGTCGATGCAGAAACTCATAAAATAATTTCAAATAAGCTACTACACTAGAAAGCATGATTTGGCCAGAGAGGATCATTAGCTTCTTTAAAAACATATAAGCTGTGGATCCTCGTAAAACTGACTATCCTACCGATCCTTGACTTCGGCAATGTCATTTACAAAATAGCCTCCAACACTCTACTCAGCAAACTGGATGCAGTCTATCACAGTGCCATCCGTTGGCTGGCCCTCGCTTCATATTCGTCGCCAAACTCACTGGCTCCAGGTCATCTATAAGTCTTTGCTAGGTAAAGCCCCGCCTTATCTCAGCTCACTGGTTGCCATAGCAGCACCCACCCGTAGCACGCGCTCCAGCAGGTATATTTCACTGGTCACCCCCAAAGTCAATTCCTCTTTTGGCCGCTTTTCCTTCCAGTTCTTTGCTGCCAATGACTGGAACAAATTGCAAAAAATCACTGAAACTGGAGACTCATATCTCCCACTCTAACTTTAAGCACCAGCTGTCAGAGCAGCTCACAGATCACTGCACCTGAACATAGCCCATCTGTAAATAGCCCCTCCAACTACCTCATCCCCATACTGTTATTTATTTTAATAAATTGCTCCTTTGCACCCCAGTATCTCTAATCTATCACTCCAGTGTTTAATTGCTAAATTGTAATTATTTTGCCACTATGGCCTATTTATTGCCTTACCTCCCTTATCTTACCTCATTTGCACACATTGTTTATAGACTTTTCTATTTTGTTATTGACTGTATGTTTGTTTATTCCATGTGTAACTCTGTGTTGTTGTTTGTGTCGCACTGCTTTGCTTTATCTTGGCCAGGTCGCAGTTGTAAATGAGAACTTGTTCTCAACTGGCCTACCTGGTTAAATAAAGGTGAAATAAAAAAAAATGTAAACATTATTTTAAACCGCATTGCCTACAGTCAGAAAGCGCCGCAATTTGGGCAGCGCGCCTGGCAAATACCCACATAGATGATTGTTGAGTTGCGAATGTCAGTGAAAAGTAGAAGCCCAGCCAGGCATATCGCAATATTTCAAAATACAATTGAAGGAAAATATCATTTGGAAAGCAAATGTCTATTGCTGTAAAGAAAGGACAATGAAAAGACTAATGTCTTTTAGTTATCAAAATTCTCAATTTAATTGAGTGAACAGTATACTATCTTATTAGCACCAGCTGAACGTATGGGTCATATTCCCGGTGAGTGTGCATATTCACTCTTTCATGGTTGGGTTAGTGCTACTTGAAAGTTAGTTTTTGGACAATAATGTCCTCCTCCAGGTTAGATGAACGTCATAATTGTATGTGTCTACCCTTCTCATAGGACGATTAGATGGATCAAACAACATCGTTTTAATTGATCTGTTTGTCAGTGTCAGCAGAGTAGGCTACTCTGTCATTTTTGTTGTATTAAAAAAAGATTCTGCTAATGTCTCCAGTCATATAAAGTGTAGTAGAATTGCATGAAGTGTTCATAAAAGAACAAGATGTTCCTGTGCAAAGAAAGAAGAAATGTATCTGTCTCAGCCTCCAGTTTTTATGCTGCAGTAGTTTGTGTCGGGGGGCTAGGGCCAGTCTGTTATATCTGGAGTATTTCTCCTGTCTTATCCGGTGTCCTGTGTGAATTTAAGTATGCTCTCTCTAACTCTCTCTCCCTCTCTTTCTCTCTTTCTTGGAGGACCTGAGCCCTAGGACCATGCCTCAGGACTATCTGGCCTGATGACTCCTTGCTGTCCCCAGTCCACCTGGCCGTGCTGCTGCTCCAGTTTCAACTGTTCTGCCTGCGGCTATGGAATCCTGACCTGTTCACCGGACGTGCTACCTGTCCCAGACCTGCTGTTTTCAACTCTCTAGAGACAGCAGGAGCGATAGAGATACTCAATGATCGGCTATGAAAAGCCAACTGACATTTACTCCTGAGGTGCTGACCTGTTGCACCCTCGACATCCACTGTGATTATTATTATTTGACCGTGCTGGTCACCTATGAACATTTGAACATCTTGGCCATGTTCTGTTATAATCTCCACCTGGCACAGCCAGAAGAGGACTGGCCACCCCTCATAGCCTGTTTCCTCTCTAGGTTTCTTCCTAGGTTCTGGCCTTTCTAGGGAGTTTTTCATAGCCACAGTGCTTCTACACCTGCATTGCTTGCTGTTTGGGGTGTTAGGCTGGGTTTCTGTACAGCACTTTGAGATATCAGCTGATGTAAGAAGCGCTTTATAAATACATTTGATTTGATATAGCCTACAGCCATGCATTCAATGATTAAGTTATATTATTATTAGCCTAAATTATGACTATCCAATCTACTCATCACATTAGGAATAGTAGGCTATTTTACATAAGTCTGGAAATATGATGATGCATGGGAATGCTTTATTATAAAGGTGCATTTTTCTGGTGAAAATTTGCTTCCCCAAACTTGAAACTCACACGCAGCCTATGGGATACGGCATGGCATGCACGGTATGCTAATTTCCCTTGGCAGAGTTGCATGACTCACATCTGCACGGGTCTAGCTAACAGTGAGAATAGGTAAAAATACAGTGGGTGAAAGAGGGTGGTCAAAGGACAGAGGGAAGAGATGGAGGAGACAGAATACAACTCTTGTTTCTCTGTTCTCTCGGTCGGTCGCCATGGCGCCCAGTTTCATGACGTGGTCCTGGAAATAAATCCTCAAGGTGTGTGTGTGTGTGTGACGCAGGGACTGATCCCTCATGGACAGCACACATTTCATATGGGAAAGGCGCAATGCATTATTATGCTCATAAATCTCCATATGTAACTAGTCAGTCGTAAGAGACATACAGCCACAGGTTTATGGAGAGAAAGGAGAGCAGATCAATAGATCATCTACATAATAATAATAATCTTTACTAGCCAAACTCTTCGTATGGGTCCAAAAGCTGCACTCTTGAAGCTTTTTCTCATAGGCGTATTGTCTTGAAATGGAAGTTAAAGGGGTATTGGCAAAGTGTGCTTTTTTTCGGCTTCAGATTGCCTAATTCTTTCCAAAAAACTAAAACGACTAGACTAAATCTAATAATACACAGCATTCTAATGAAATAAGCGCATCAGGAACGAAGAGCTCTGGAGCCAATGTCCTGGCATAGATGGGGCCTAAATCACATTGTGATGTAACAGTGCACAATGGGTAGTAGGCTGCATATAGGGTTTACACACAGCAAGGCACAATACATTAGGTCCAAGGACGTCACATATAGGCCTATATGCAAACAAGCGCACACACACAGTTGGCTGAATTAGCAACGAGCGTCGCAGCAGCACCATGGTGTGTTCATACATAACTGTTAAGGGTAGCCCCTCCTAATGCAATCAGCGGCACAATCACCGGCAGAAAAACAAGGCTGTGTGTGCACGGTAAACAGATCTCCCGGCCGCTAATACTATTACGTTAACACTGAGCCCTACACCCTGACAAACGCTACACAGCTTCAAAAAAACATCATGGGCTTGCTAACCTAACCAGATACCCCTCAACTGATATGCATTAAAAAAAACTGCCTGGACATGAGGGCACAATCCAACATGGATGCCAAAAGTTTAGTAGCAACACATGGCCTCAAGGAGTGGATTAACTTCTTCGCCTCTATGAGCCTTGAGAACAATATGACCATGGTTGCTTTTGCACACTGGCCATGCTTCAGCTGTTAAGTATGAGATCTTAAGTAGGTAGCGCAGAGTAGACTCAAGGTTTTAGCCATCTTTACCATCTGGGTGGGATTTTGGATTACATAGACTGGTCCCTGATCTGTTTGTGCTGTCTTGCCAACTCCTACGGTCATAGTCACGTCAATAACCATAGGAGTTGGAAAGACACTACAAACAGATCTGGGACCAGGCTAGAAATTGCAACCCAGATGAAGGAGACAAGAATACAGACACAAAGATATTCCACAAAGGGCAAGATGTCATACACATTTTATCACCACTGTCTGCAAGTAGTTGGAAAATCCATTTCATTTAGAGAGAGAGAGAAAGAACAAGAAAACTGAAATAGCTGCTTCTAAAACTCAAAGCAGTGTGTATTATCAACCGATGGCCTGACAGAGGCTGAACTGGACCAAAATCTCTCCTCTTTGCAGACACCCTTTAGCAAGAATGGTGCATAATAAGCCAGGGTGGTGCATAATAAGGAAAGCCAGGTGGAATAGAGAGCGAGTGATTTTTAGAGGAAGGGCGCTAACCTGTTTAGTGCTGCTGAGGATTAGCTTTTGCTAGCAGCCTTGAGGGCAGCATAACCTGCTGTGTAGTGGATAATAGTATATGGTTAGCTGTAATTAAACAGCACAAATCCTTATTCAATATCAACGGTGTTAGTCTGTCCAGCGAAACTTTGCATAAAAATATCAAATAATTAATACATGTAGCCACCAAAATTTGCATAGCCAATATGGCCGATAAAACAACTGCCTAAAAAACCATGGTCAGGAAAGAAAAACTGAAAGGGTCTGGCAGAGGGAGGGAGCCACGTCATACAGTAATCTAGTGATTCATTCCAGCTCTCAGAAAATGTCCTCCACATGCTCATTGCTCTCCCTCCGTATAAAAGCCAGACTGCAAATGTCAAGTCTTTCATAAAGATCAGCCCTGATAGGATTCATATGTGTCCTGTCCACACAGAGGTCTGAGTGTTCTCATACAAAAAGGCCTTGTATGCTTTCTTTGTCACAGGTGGGGCCAACCTAATTAAGATGAGAGAGAGAACAAGATTCTTGGCTCTCAGTTACCCTGGCCGATACAGTCCACTTCTGTTGGCTCACCGAGAAGAAGACTGTTCTTTCTCTCGCTTTCTTTAAGTCCCCCTTTCCCTCATCATTGCTCTCTCTCTCTCTCTCTCCCCATCTCTGTCTGTTCGTCTCAGGGCTGGGAGTATGAGTCTTAGCAGCCCCAGAAATAGCACAGTCTCCTCTTTTCCGTAGGTACCCAGGGACTGCCGGCCCACTGTACCCTCTCAGCAGGAAGGGTGTGTGTGTGTGTGTGTGTGTGTGTGTGTGGTGTGGCTAGTATCCACATGCTTCCCAGACAAAATAGTTTGGAAGAGTTAGTGCATATATAATGCCAACTTTTTGTGATGTTTTTGTTCACTTCAGTTGTTCAGGCATACAACCATTTTTTTGGAGGCAAGCCGAAGTCAGTAGCCGAAGTCTACGCCCCTTCGTCGGTGATTGGTCAATAGTAGGGATTCTTCAATAAAGTCTGTTGTCATTCAACAAGAGATGACTCATTTTCATGCAAAAAATTAAATAAGAGACAAATACTGCACCAAACATCTTAGTTAGATGTAAAATTGCGAGACTAAGATCTCCTCAGCAAAAACTTCAAAATGAATAACAGATTTCTTAAGTTATCTTAGATTAATTTGGACTATTTTGAAGAAGTGTATACTGGCGTCTCAAATTTGACAAAAAATACTATCCCCGCTTTTTTCTCATTTTTCAAGTGAGGGTCTTTTAAGGGAGTATACAAGCACACTTGTTCGGTTCGCCTAGCCGACCTCGGCGCCAGCCGAACTGAAGAATGCTGACACCTTAACAGACACATCTCCTGGGCCAGTGCCAGCCAAGCAGGAAGGGACCCGATGGGGGTATCAGAGAGCTCGCCAGGGATAGCCACCCACCCCCCAAACCCCTCTCCTCGGCTGGCCCCATGTGTCTGAGGCATCTGGTAGGGCCTTCCATCATCTCTCCTCACTTCCCCATTAGGAGCCAGCATGCTGGCACGCCACTGTCCAGTCCAGGAGATGATGCAGATAGGGCTTGGAATCTGTCAGAGACTGCCAGTGAATGTGAACAAAGGGGTTTATGTGAATGTAATTACATGTTGTGGTCCACATGGCGTAATCCTCAGTTAAAAGAAGCAAAAACGTCCGCAATGGTAACCATTCCATTGACGCCAACCCTCATGGCAACCCGATCACCTGCACAGCTTGGATGCCCATACAGACAGACACCACTCTGTACTGGTTAGAGGAGGTGTGTCAGTGCTTTTGCAGCAGGCTAATGCAGTTTGGCAGCATGCTAACAGGGTGATTGGCTGACCGGCAGTGCATAACCTATTGTGAAAGGAGGGTGCTACATTTTACAGCACGTCGTCAAACCAGTCGCACAGTCAGGTTGTGTTAAGATACAGACATGGTTTGTTTAGTTTCAATCCATTAGCATGATCTGTCTCAGTAAACAGAGATACAGTAAAAGACAAAGGAGCGTAGCCGAGCTCAAAACGCATGTGGGCAACCATACACACACACACACACACACACACACACACGTCAGAGTCATACAGTGCATTTGGAAAGTATTCAGACCCCTTGACTTTTTCAAATTTTTGTTACATTACAGCCTTATTCTAAAATTGATTAAATCGTTTTTTTCCCCCTCATCAAACACAATACACCATAATGACAAAGCAAAAACAGGTTTTTAGAATTTTTGCAAATACATACATATATATATATAAAAGAAAACTGAAATATCACATTTACATAAAAGTCTTCAGAGCCTTTACTCAGTACTTCATGAAGCATCTTTGGCAGCAATTACAGCCTCAAGTCTTCTTGGGTATGACGCTACAAGCTTGGCACACCTGTATTTGGGGAGTTTTCCCCCCATTCTTCTCTGCAGATCCTCTCAAGCTCTGTCAGGTTGGATGGGGAGCGTCGCTGCACAGCTATTTTCAGGTCTCTCCAGGGATGTTCGATCAGGTTAAAATCCGGGCCCTCCTGGCAGGGCCACTCAAGGACATTCAGCGACTTGTCCCGAAGTCACTCCTGCATTGTCTTGGCTGTGTGCTTAGGGTCATTGTCCTGATGGAAGGTGAATCTTCACCCCAGGCTGAGGTCCTGAGTGCTCTGGAGCAGGTTTTCATCAAGGATCTCTCTGTACTTCACTCCTATCGTCTTTGCCTCAAACCTGACTAGTCTCCCAGTCCCTGCCGCTGAAAGACATCCCCACAGCATGATGCTGCCACCACCATGCTTCACCGTAGGGATGGTGCCAGGTTTCCTCCAGACGTGACGCTTGGCATTCAGGCCAAATAGTTCAATCTATGTTTCATCAGACCAGAGAACCTTGTCATTTTCCTTTTATTGAGGAGTGGCTTCCGTCTGGCCACTCTACCATAAAGGCTTGATTGGTGGAGTGCTGCAGAGATGGTTGTCCTTCTGGAAGGTTCTCCATCTCCACAGAGGAACTCTAGAGCTCTGTCAAGGCCCTTCTCCCCCGATTGCTCAGTTTGGCTGGGTGGCCAGCTCTAGGAAGAGTCTTGGTGGTTCCAAACATCTTCCATTTAAAAATTATGGAGGCTACTGTGTTCTTGGGGACCTTCAATGCTGCAGACATTTTTTGGTACCCTTCCCCAGATCTGTGCCTCAACACAATCCTGTCTTGGAGCTCTACGGACAATTCCTTGGACCTCGTGGCTTGGTTTTTTCTCTGACATGCACTGTCAACTGTGGAACCATATATTGACAGGTGTGTGCCTTGCCAAATCATGTCCAATCAATTGAATTTACAACAGGTGGACTCCAATCAAGTTGTAGAAACATCTCAAGGAGGATCAATGGAAACAGGATGCACCTGAGCTCAATTGAGTCTCATAGCAAAGGGCCTGAATATTTTTCTAAATAAGGTGTTTTTTATTTGTAATAAATTGGCAAAACAAATATAAAAACCCATTTTCGCTCTTGTCATTATGGGGTATTGTGTGTAGATTGCTCAGGAAAACAAAATATTTAATACATTTAATACATTTTAATAAAATGTGGAAAAAGTCAAGGGGTCTGAATACTTTCCGAGGTACTGTATATGAAGACTAGACTGCATGTGAAAAGATAAGGAATGTGGAGAGAAGGTATGGATCATGGATGATCAGGGATAGAGATGAGAGGAGGAGGGTGTTTTGTGTTGGACTCATAAGATGCCCGAACCCTAGGTTTCTCCTAAGACCTTTTCACCGTTGGTGCAAGTTTACAGAGTGGCCAGAGCCCACCACCACCAAACTGTCACTTGCAGAGCTAGGGGGGCCTACCCAGCCTAGATATGAAAGAGAGCGGTCTACAGTGGAAACTTGGCAGCCAGTTAACACCAGTTTTGTCTATTAAAGCCTTCTCTGCTGGCTCCAGTATTGGAGACGGAAACACCTTCGACTGAGGGATAACATACCCAACTGATTAAAATGTCCATTGGATGTGCTTGGGGGGGAACGGCTGACTCAGATATTCCCATGGACAGACTCTCCAAGCTGGCTCATCTTAAACATGTCCACCCACCACTACGCTGTGATAGTTAAATTAAAAGCACGCCACGAAATCAGATGTCTAAGAAAAGTTGTCATAGTAACTGCCGCTTTCTGTAGATGTTCAAGTCAAGGCAAACAGAGATTACTCAATTAGTAAGTTTGAATTAGTCTGTCGACCCCATTAATACACTAAGTGTATTTATGGTATTTCAGTGTCACCATTGAATTGGATAGGTTTTATGAAAACAATCACTCTTCTACATGCACACACACACTAAGTTGACAGAAGCTGTACCAATATGGATTGCCATTTGGATCTCTTGCAAAGCAGGAATCAGTTTTACAACCCAAAAATTGAAATAATTTTGGGATGAAATCGTAACTGTGCTAAATCCTTCTTCCATTAATATTTATGTCCACCTAAAACTAAAATCCTCCTACTTCCTGCCCCCTCTGCTCCTCTTTGTCCTTGATTCTTTCCTACATGGCTCAGGGTGAGAGCAGGAGAATTGTAAAAAACAAAATATATATATATATATATATATATATATATATATTCATCTCCCTTCATGTGTACTGATTGGAACATACTTGACAAGTGAAAACAATAATGGTGGAAGCTCATCATGAAGCTGGCTTTCACCTGGTGAGTTGTCAGTGCTGAAGAAGGACAGGGAGCGAGGTGAGGTCAGATTTTGATGCGGTAAAGAATGAGCCGGAGAGAGAAATTACAGGAGAACTCTTTAGTTTACACAACAGCCTCAGCCTGGTCTGAGCCAGTACCATGCCAACCCCTGACTCAACATTTGGCCCAGTTCAGAATCAGTAAGAATTAGATATGCATTACAATTAGATATAGGCTAAAATGTAAAGGGAATGTGTAGGATATCCCAATGCAGTCAGGGAAACATGCATCAATAGTCTATACGAGCCAGGTGGATACAACTCCCAGAGTGTCATGGTGAGTTCATGCATGGGCTATGTAGCATAATATCAACATATATATTTTACACAAGGGGCCCATTCCCTTAAAAAGTAGGCCTGCAATCCAAAATCTAGTTTTGTGGAGAAAAGTTGTTCATTGATAATTATCACACAGCTAGGAGGAATAAGGAGTGATGCCGGTTTACTATTGAATTATAACACTGTAATACATGATCAGTTCACCAAACAATTGTCTTGAGAGACAATGATACATCAAAATGGTTTAGGGTTTGAGGACTGCATTGAGCTTACATCTTGTTATGATTTGCACTTGTAGGCACAACTGGCAGCAAATGGACAATGTGCTTCTTTGTTGATTAGTTCAATATATAATAGTGAGTTTGACCGTTTTGAGCTTGTAGCTTACTGACATGAATGCCTTGCCAGTCTTCAACAGCCTAAAACAATGTGTGCCATTGCCATAACGACATGATAAGAGGGCAGAGCACTTGTAAACTGTCACCAAGTCACAACAGTGACAAGTACAGTGTCTCATACAAGTGATACAGTGCATCGCATACAGTCATGTAAGCTTGATAAGTATGTTGCATTGCTTCGCCGAAAGTGTAGTTTACCTTGATGAGGCATTGTTATGGTATCGTTGACATTAGTGGAGCCCACGTTATAAATTATGACTGCAGAAGCGTTGTGGAGTGCAGCGACGTTGCGAATTTTATCTCTGAATGTACAATTGCCTGCAGCTATCAACGCCATCCAAGCACTGTTTTGATAAGGCAGGGGATACTTAACGTTCGGGTCGCAAGCTTGTCTCTCTTGCAAAAGCAAAGGCATCAACACTTGCCCTCTTGCTTCTTTCTTGGGGGAGTGCTCGCCATATCTTCCACACTCAGTCTTCTCTGTTTTGATTTCTGAAGTCACGGGATCCACATAAGTAATGTTGACAAACGCGGTGTACCATTCTTCTTTCTCCGCCACCGTAAAGTCCAGGCACAGCAAATGCACGAAGCAAAAGGATAGCAGCCATGTTGAGAGAGCTAGACTGCGGCAGGCTTGGATGAGGGACATTGCCATGTTCAGTCCGAGGATATAGCGAGTGTTTCCCTCTCCACCAAGCCTAAAAGCTGCCTCTCGCTGGTAGCCTCCCCCCCCCCTTTCCAAGCTCGACGACTACGATTTCAGACTACCCTGAAGTTGAAATACTTGAAAAGTGATGCAGCAAACCAACTGGTTGTTGACAGAAATGTTTTTAAACAGTTGGTTGTAGTCGTGCTTCTCCACCCTGCCTACTGCTACCTAAGCGACTGGCCTGCAATGTTGTTGTCAGTCAGCTGTGCGCGCTGGCCAAGCTTTCTTAAACATGTGACCTGGGCGGGGATCACGAAGATAGTCGAACCTGTCCCCCATAGTAAAAGCTAGTGTTCGGCTATACAGGGATCGGTAATAGGCGACCGCGAATTATTTATTTTCGCCCAACAAAGTTGTTAGTAAAAAAAAACAAATATATATATATATATATATATATATATACTACCGGTCAAACGTTTTAGAGGGTCAAGGGTTTTTCTTTATTTTGACTATTTTCTACATAATAGTAGGGAAGACATCACAACTATGAAATAACACATATGGAATCATGCAGTAACCAGAAAAGTGTTAATCAAATCATAATATATTTTATATTTGAGATTCTTCAAATAGCCACCCTTTGCCTTGATGACCGCTTTGCACACGCTTGGCATTCTCTCAACCAGCTTCACCTGGAATGCTTTTCCAACAGTCTTGAAGGAGTTCCCACATATGCTGAGCACTTGCTGGATGCTATTCCTTCACTCTGCTGTCCGACTCATCCCAAACCATCTCAATTTGGTTGATGTCAGGAGATTGTGGAGGCCAGGTTATCTGATGCAGCACTCCATCACTCTCCTTCTTGGTAAAATAGCCCTTCACAGCCTGGAGGTGTGTTGGGTTATTGTCCTGTTGAAAAACAAATTGTAGTCCCACTAACCCCAAACCAGATGAGATGGCATATCTACAGAATGCTGTGGTGGCCATACTGGTTACGTGTGCCTTGAATTCTAAATAAATCACAGACAGTGTCACCAGCAAAGCACCATCACACCACCACCTCTATGCTTTACGGTGGGAAATACACATGCGGAGATCATCCGTTCACCCACACCGCGTCTCACAAAGACACGGCGGTTGGAACCAAAAATCTCCAATTTGGACTCCAGACCAAAGAACAAATTTCCACTGGTCTAATGTCCATTGGTCGTGTTTCTTGGCCCAAGCAAGTCTCTTCTTCTTATTGGTGTCCTTTAGTAGTTTCTTTGCAGCAATTCAACCATGAAGGCCTGATTCACACAGTCTCCTCTGAACAGTTGATGCTGAGATGTGTCAGTTACTTGAACTCTGTGAAGCATTTATTTGGGCTTCAATTTCTGAGGCTGGTAACTCTAATGAACTGATCCTCTGCAGCAGAGGTGACTCTGGGTCTTCCATTCTTGTGGTGTTCCTCATGAGAGCCAGTTTCATCATAGCGCTTGATGGTTTTTGGGATTGCACTTGAAGAAACTTTCAAAGTTCTTGAAATTTTCTGGATTGACTGATTTTTATGTCTTAAAGTAATGATGGACTGTCATTTCTCTTTGCTTATTTGAGATGTTCTTACTATAATATGGACTTGGTCTTTTACCAAATAGGGCTATCTTCAGTATATACACCCCCCCCCCCCCCCCCCCCCCACACACACACACACACACACACACACACCTTGTCACAACACAACTGATTGGCTCAAACGCATTAGGAAGGAAATTAATTCCACAAATGAACTTTTAAGAAGGCACACCTGTTAATTGAAATGCATTCCAGGTGACTACCTCATGAAGCTGGTTGAGAGAATGCCAAGAGTGTGCAAAGCTGTCATCAAGGCAAGGGGTGGCTATTTGAAGAATCTCACATATAAAATATATTTTGATTTGTTTTACACTTTTATGGTTACTACATGATTCATGACGTGTTATTTCATAGTTTTGATGTCTTCACCATTATTCTACAATGTAGAAAATAGTCAAAATAAAGAAAAACCCTTGAATGAGTAGGTGTTTGAAAACTTTTGACCGGTATATATATATATATATATATATATATATATATATATATATATATATATATATATATATATATATATATATGCTTGCAATATGTAATCACAATATTTACCCAGCAGAGGGCAATGTTGTTTACACACACACACACAATTTACATTGGGGGTTTTGAATTACAGCTTAATATTGTCAAGACACATTGCAGAAAAATAACATGCTCATAGCCGTGGGTCTGTGACCTGTAATCAAGTAAACATTGCCCTCTGCTGGGTAAATATTGTGATTACATCTTGCAAGCAGTTCTTCACGTTGGCCTCAAGAGAGCACTGTATCCTACGACATGTCCGTCATCATGCCAGCCTTTGGAAGAGAGAATACAGGATTAGTGCGTCATAGGCCCTACATACGTCCCAATTAATCACATTCTTTCCAATGAAAGGAAGTCTAGATAAATACAGTCTAATAATAGTTTTACATGAACTCAAATCAAATGTTATCTGTCACACGCTTTGTAAACAACAGGTGTAGACTAACAGTGAAATGCTTAATTACTTCACTTAGCAACTATGCAGAAAGAAAGAAAATAGAGGAATAATAGAAAGTAAAACACGTAATAATAAAACAAATAATAAATACACAATGAGTAATGATATACCCAGGGTACTAGTACCGAGTCAATGTGCAGGGGTACGAGGTAATTGAGGTAGATATGTACATATAACTAGGAATAAAGTGACATATAATAAACAGTAGTATATACTACATGTACATACAGTGTGTGTATGTTTGTGTGATAACCAGCTATAATTAGACCCAGGAACATGTACAATACATGACAAGGGCTAATAGATATCACACACACACACAAACTGTGAATAAGAAACCCTGCTATATGTATTTTAGTGTAAACAGCAACCCCATGAACAGAGACAGTATATTATTATATGCATTGAACTGTATTCTGGAAGGTTCAATAAGTATTTCTAAGTGTCAAGCTTATCATGTTAGGGCATCTGACCAGCCGGTTGGACTAAAGCAGTGTTGGGGGGGGCTCTGGGTAAATCTACATATCCACACTAGCATACCACCTGAATGCATGCCTAATATGGCTTCATGCTAAGAGATATGTTAGTGTGGATATTGGAACCGAGCCATACAGTCTCAGGCTTGTTGCGTTGCCACTATTGATGTGTAATTATTCTGAACACCCAGAATACTAAACGTTTAATTAACCATGGAGAAATGTAGCCATAAAACAACATGTGCTTCTGTGAAAAATCGGATTGACCAGATATTTCGTGGACACGTTTCTGGACGAGGCTGGATACCAGGAGGATCTGAGAATGACAGACTGTTGTTTAGTACAGTAGCCTCCCCCCCCCACACACACACACACACACACACACACACACACACACACACACACACACACACACACCATTGTGTTCATATAGACAGATGGAGATAGATACAGTAAACCTACATGAGGTCAGATGAGATGGTATATTTCCTCTAGAGAGTATTTTTTTTACAGTAATAATGTGACAGGTTGTTGCATTTCCACAGCACGGCCTTGGGAAGGGAGAGTTCACTGGAAATAACTAGGCCATGTCGCCATCTAATCACTTTCCTTACCGTTTTGAAGTAGGAAACCAAAAGTATTTTATGCCATTGCCATCACATATGAAATGACAAAATCGATTCCATTTGATCTGGATTTGCCAAGACGTAAAACTATTGACGTAATACTTTTGGATTCAATTCAATCAAACCCACAGTGCAGTATTTGCACAAGACCGTATGAATTTGGCCCTCAGTCAGTGGTCAGGTGCCTTGTTAATAGTAAGCAAATTGTGAAATATATATCTCTTACAGTAGCTGACAGCTAGCTGACATTTGTTATGTTGGTATCAGAGACACGGGGGAAGTTTAAGGAAATGACTCAGAACACAGAATGACACAGAACACATCAACAACAGCACAGTTTCTGTTTGTGCCATTCCATGATACTTTGTGGTGGTGTACAGCACCTACACAAAATACCCCATAATGTCAAAGTGGAATTATATTTACAAATCAATTAAAAATGAAAAACTGAAATGTCTTGAGTCAATAAGTATTCAACCCCTTTGTTATGGCAAGCCTAAATAAGTTCAGGAGTAAGAATGTGCTTAACTCACAGAATACAGTAGGTTGCATGGACTCACTATGTGCAATAATAGTGTTTAATACTGCAGTGGACTAAATCAGGGTCACAGTGATTATTGGTAGTCTTAAACAAATCTACATTGAAACAAAGTATATACCTCACACACATGGTTATGGGCTTAAAACAAGTCACCTATACCAGGTCAGATATAGAGTTGATCTATTACATTTTGATTTTGCATCCCAATATTACACTTTATATACATCACAGAAGACTGAAATATAACAAAACTGTTTGACATAGAAACACTGTCATTTGTCTGTTTAAAAAAAAACGTTATTAATAAAACTATGAATAATATTAATAACATTCCACCCATGAGGCCAAATAGTGTGCTTGGTCATTGACTGCAGGAAAGGGCTACAATGATTTTTGAATGCCTACCTCATCTCTGTACCCCACACATACAATTATCTAGGTCCCTTAGTCGAACAGTGAATTTCAAACAGCGCATGCACACTGACACGGTCGCCAGTTGTACGGTGTTTCCTCCGACACATTGGTCATGCTGGCTTCCGGGTTAAGCGAGCAGTGTGTCAAGAAGCAGTGCGGCTTGGCAGGGTCACGTTTCGGAGGATGCATGGCTCTCCACATTAGCCTCTCCCGAGTCCGTATGGGAGTTGCAGCAATGGGACAAGACTAACTACCAATTGGGTATCATGAAAAAGGGGTAAAAACTTTATAAATAAAGCTAGGCACAGACTAAATCCTAGAGGAAAGCCTGGTTCAGTAGTCTGCTTTCCAACAGACACTGGGAGACAAATTCACCTTTTGTCACGTGTGCTCCCTCACCGGCCTCTAGGTCACCAGGCTGCTCGTTATGGCGCACACTCGTTACGCGCACCTGTGCATCGTCAAGACTCATCTGGACCCCATCACTTCCCAATATATGTCACTCCCTTTGGTTCCTTCCCCAGGCGTCATTGTTAATGTTTCTTGTTTTGTATTATGTTCCCTTTATTTTCTTAACACTCACTCCCTGAACTTGCTTCCGGACTCTCAGCGCACATTGTTACACCTTTCAGCAGGACAATAACCTAAAACACAAGGCCAAATATATGCTAGAGTTGCTTACCAAGACAAGATTGAATGTTCCTGAGTTTTGACTTAAATCTACTTGACAGAGCTTAAAGAAATGTTCATTTAAAAAAAAAATTGTACAATCCAGGGGTGCAAAGCTCTGACTTACCAAGAAATACTCCCAGCTGTAATCACTGTCAAAGGGTATTCTAACATGTATTAACTCAGGGGTGTGAATACTTACACTACCGTTCAAAAGGTTGGGGTCACATAGAAATGTCCTTGTTTTTGAAAGAAAAGCACTTTTTTTTGTCCATTAAAATAACATCAAATTGATCAGAAATACAGTGTAGACATTGTTAATGTTGTAAATGACTATTGTAGCTGGAAACGGCAGAGTTTTAATGGAATATCTACATAGGCGTACAGAGGCCCATTATCAGCAACCATCACTCCTGTGTTCCAATGGCACGTTGTGTTAACTAATCCAAGTTTATCATTTTAAAAGGCTAATTGATCATTAGAAAACCCGTTTGCAATTATGTTAGCACAGCTGAAAACTGTTGTTCTGGTTAAAGAAGCTATAAAACTGGCCTTCTTTAGACTAGTTGAGTATCTGGAGCATCAGCATTTGTGGGTTTGATTACAGGCACAAAATGGCCAGAAACAAATAACTTTCTTCTGAAACTTGTCAGTCTTTTCTTGTTCTGAGAAATGAAGGCTATTCCATGCGAGAAATTGCCAAGAAACTGAAGATCTCGTACAACGCTGTGTACTACTCCCTTCACAGAACAGCGCAAACTGACTCTAACTAGAATAGAAAGAGGAGTGGGAGGCCCCGGTGCACAACTGAGCAAGAGAACAGGTACATTAGAGTGTCTAGTTTGAGAAACAGACGCCTCACAAGTCCTCAACTGGCAGCTTCATTAAATAGTACACACAAAACACCAGTCTCAACGTCAACAGTGAAGAGGTGACTCCGGGATGCTGGCCTTCTAGGCAGAGTTCCTCTGTCCAGTGTCTTGTGTTCTTTTGCCCATCTTAATCTTTTCTTTTATTGGCCAGTCTGAGATATGGCTTTTTCTTTGCAACTCCGCCTAGAAAGCCAGGAATTTTAATTAGGAATTTTCTTTTACGGTATCTTTACTTTTACAGAATTATGACAATTGGATACCTTTTCCACCACTGGTTAGAAGTAATAATACAGACAATAACAATAACACATAATCTTCAAACAGGCCGACTGTTCTCCTCTTTCTTCAAGGCTTCACTATTCGACCCGTTTGATCTGCATGTGGTCTTCTCCATTTCTCAAAAGCCCCCTTCATTCCTTGAATGTGGAACAAATCTGTCGATAACCAATAATAAACTGCCCTTTTTGATTTAGGTTCCCTACACCCAGTGGTGGAAAAAGTAGCAGTTGTCAGACTTAAGTAAAAGTATAGATACCTTAATAGAAAGTTCCTCAATTAAAAGTGAAAGTCACCCAGTAAAATACTACTTGAGTAAAAGTCTAAAAGTATTTGGTTCTGAATATACTTAAGTACCAAAAGTAAATGTAATTGCTAAAATATACTTAAACATCAAAAGTCGAAGTGTAAGTATAAATCATTTCAAATTCATTATATTATGCAAAACAGGTGGCACCATTTTCTTGTTTTGAAAATGTACGGATAGCCAGAGGTGGATGACCACGTATTCTCTTGATAAGTGCGTGAATTGGACAATTTTCCTGTTCTGCTAAGCATTCAAAATGTAACGAGTACTTTTGGGTGTCAGGGAAAATTAATGGAGAAAAAAGTACATTATTTTCTTTAAGAATGTAGTGAAGTAAAAGTGAAAGTTGTCAAAAATATAAACAGTAAGGTAAAGTACAGATACCCCAAAAAACCTACTTAAGTAGTACTTTAAAGAAATTGTACTTAAGTACTTTACACCACTGCCTACACCCTAGAAATAGCCTAAATATGACATACACTAACTATGCTATTCTGGGGTGCCTAGGTAGCCTAGCCGTTAAGAGTGTGGGGCCAGTAACTGAATGGTCTCTGGTTTGAATCCCGAGTCGGCAAGATGGAAAAATCTGGTCTTCTGCCCTTGAGCAAGGCAGTTAAACAACAACTGCACCGATGACATTGAATAAGGCAGCCCCTTGCACCTCTCTGATTCAGAGGGGTTGGGTAAAATGAGGAAGACACATTTCGGTTGAATGCATTCAGTTGTGCAGCTGACTAGGTATCCTCCTTTCCTTATTCAGTTATATACTGGGGAAATCCTTACTTTTAGGTGTTTTCTCCTTCAAGGAGTGTTTACCGTAGCACCACTGTCTTGATTTCGGGGTTTTGGCAGCTCACAACAGAACAGGTGCAGGAAAAGGAAGATTTCCTTGGAATGGGAACCCTTGTTTCAGTTCTGCATCCATTTTTTTTAAGGGAAGGACTGCTTCTAAAATGGGGATGTGAGGATGTGTCAGATGCGAAGCTATGGAACAGATCGTTCTGTTTTGGTTCTGTGATGGTAAGAGAAGGCAGGGAGGAAGGCCCTACTGCCAAGCGGAAAGCAGCTCTCCACGATCAACTCAACAATGAAGGGTTTAACTCGACTGGGACTGAGAAAAAAGCTTGAAAGCCTCAATCCCTGATGTCTGCCTGACAGTAAAAAACATTGAAGAAATCCCCATCTCTGTCAGGACAGCTTGTCTCAGTAGGAGATGGAAGTCTAAGCCATTTAAACTGACAACTATTTCAGTAATGGGATTAAAAAAATCTAACTAACTGGTTGGATTAGTTTAGAAAAATGTGTTATATATTTTTGTGTAGCATAACATTTAATCAACTCTACACTTAAACCTAATCCAATTATGAATTAATTTGCCACTCTGCCCACTAAATGGCAGAAAGGTAGGCTTCACTTGAATCCTGCCCTACATTTAAGGTGCTTTTGAGTGACATCAGAAGAAAAGTTGAGGCTAGAAACACAAAAAGTTTTGTATGAAACAGGGTGAAACTTAGGGGGACTTTTCCATCTAGTGGAAGAGTATAAAAGGTATCTTTAGGAAAGAAAAGAGAACAGAGTAAACTTCATTTGGAAATGAGATCTCGTGAACTCAATTACACGTATTTAGGGGGTCCCTTTGAGTCGGCATTATGTCAGTGGGTTTGTTTGTTAGTCCTAAATGTCAAGTTTCCATCCCCCACATCTGTGGATGAAACTGTTCCTCCAGACTATGTACACAAACACTGACTGAACAGAGTCCCTAACACAGCCCCACTGTGGTTACTGGTGAATAGGTGGAGGGTAAAAAAATAGTGCACTATGCACATCTGCTTGTCCCTACCTTCAGCCTCAGTCTAAACCGACAAAAACTGAAAATGTAGCGACATCGGTCTCGTCTCTGCAGCTCCGAAACCCTTTTACTTACTGTGGTCTGTCGAGGGAAAGTCGAAGCAACCTCAGACAAGGTCTCCCACGCGTCGATAGAAGCTGTGAAACCTTGAAGTGCAGTCAGTTTAGCAAAGCTAAACCCACACATGTATATATTGTGTTGTGGAATATAAACCATTTCTATCTCCATCAACTCCCACATATTTACCCAACATGTTGACACACAAACATTTGTTGACTCATGTCTGACAGATGTGTGTGGTGTTGAAGGAACTGATGTTTGAAACTGGATAGGATTGTCGTGTACCTTTTCAGCCCTCTGACTAACTGGGAATTTACAAATTCAACGTTTTCATTCTTAAACACCCCCTTCTCAAGTTAAGAAATCCCAAATGTGTGCGGCATGTCATTGTAAAACCCCTATAGGCTACCCACTGGACATAGGTGTAAGTTATGGCAATTGTATTTGCTTATAAAAATGCTTTGATTATATTTGCATTAAAGAATAAAGTACAGATGACAGAAACCATGGAAACCATTCCAATTGATCCACTAATTGGTACCAGGTGGCAAAAACAACAAATGCAAAACAGCAAGAGCCAGCGGTGACAGTTTTCCGCCTTAAGACAGCTTCGACACCGGATATTTGTAAACAGTAGCCAAGTCATATCGAAGAACAACTTTAGTCATTTGAATTCATATTTTATTACCACGTAGGGCCTAGGCTATAATTTAGCAACCACCTCCCACAAAGTTGACGTAACGATGTGGCCACTCTATGACGCGTGTTGTTGATACGGAGCTGTGCAGTAGCGGCGCTAGAGAGTGGGTTGCATTAAATTACATTGTTGTTCGATGTGGAGGCAGGCAGCATACTAATGTTGGATAGTAGGTTGTAAATAGCTTAGTGGATATAACGTGCTTGTGGGGACATTATTTAGCGTCCAATCATCGCTCATTCTGAAATATCTGACGACCGATGTTACGAGGACTCGTTGGCGGCACCGATATCCACCTGACAGCGGTTACAACACAGATGTTAAACAACAAAGACCGAACCGAAGTGTCGCTCTCAGATCCATCCCTACAGAAATCTGTCAGATTCGGTTGTTTTAATGCGAAAACTGCTTTTGCCACCTAGTAATTGAGTTCCACTGAATGTATTGCACACATTCTTTTTGCATATTTGGCGTGCACAGCTGGAATCCAATCACCTTCTCGCACGCGGCCGTGCATGGAATTTTGGAGAGCGTATTTTATTTTTGCGTGTTTTTAGCGAATAAATAGGCCCTTTATGCTGTCATAGTTCTATACCTACACTGCAACCAAGTTGTCCTTGTCCAATTGTACGTGTTATTCGGTGGACCTGCATCGAGCCTCAGCCACTGGACAGACCGAACCAGCATTCCAGTTCATTTGACAGGCACCGCCTGAATCAGCTGGATTTGATGTGCTTTTAGAATCAACTGGACGAAGATGTGGGTGCACCCTGAAGAGGTGTTGCAGGCGGGTGCGTTGTGGATAACCGAGCGAGCAAATCCCTATTTCATCCTCCAGAAACGCAAGGGCCACGGGGATGGCAGAGGAGGACTAGCGGGTGAGATGCATATAACTGCCTCTGCTTTGCGTCTCTCTCTGTCTCTAAATCATGGGTTATTTTAGCCAAGCATAGCTCAACTCCACGAATGTTCTATCGTCGAGTTAAGATATACTTGGCTAGGATTATTTAACGCTATTACAGCGCTGATGCAAGCAGTGCCAAGCCAAATTATTGTCCCCTGGCCGGGTTTCTCGCTTGGTTTGGGAGATTATTCATGACTCTCAGATGTTTAGTGATGGAGAGAAGATTGCATGTGTAGTGAGGGATAGGGGTCGGTCACTCGGGTATATCAATGGCATGAGGGGACGTAGACCTGTATGAATGAATAGACACGTGACCCTAATAGCCCCTACTTCTATATTTTAGTTATTTAACTAGGCATGTCAGTTAATAACAAATTCTTATTTTACAATGATGGCCTACCCCGGCCAAACCCACCCCTAACCCGGATGACGCTGGGCCAATTGTGCGCCGCCCTGTGAGACTCCCGATCACGGCCGGTTGTGATACAGCCCGAGATCGAACCAGGGTCTGTAGTGACACCGCTAGCATTGAGATGCAGTGCCTTAGGCCGCTGTGCCCTTCGGGAGCTACTATAACTAGACAAATGCAGGTGTGATTTTTATCTGAATGAGGTTTTAGGCTCAGAATAGTCATAGGGCCATTGTACGTTTATGGACCTACCCCTATAGAACTACATACAATGGAGCTAGTGGGCATTCAGCAGCTAATGTATTGATCAGCATCCCAAGATCTGGGCTATATATGTAGGCCTTGTACTTTAGTTGATCCTGGAAAATTGTAACTAATATTGTTGCAAAGAGTAAGCCTTCTATATACCCTTTAAACCATTAACAAAACAAGGAAAGAAATGCATAGATTTGTTAAATAGATAATCATTGACTGTGTTTAGTTCACTCCAATTGTAATCTCATGAGGCTACTAGCTAGCTAACATAAGGCTGGACACATCTCCCCTGACAGGGAAGACAAATTCCAGCACTTGGGACTGTTAAAAGGCTCCAATAAATGGAAATGAACCTGTGATTGATTAGAGCCCAGCACGCTCGGGGAATGTTAAAATGGCTGGCGACGTGTCATTCCCTGTACTGAATTTTGAATGCCACCGAGACAACCCATACACAAGGAGACATGCAGAGCAAAGGCACACTCTTTCTTCCCGGCAGGAGTAGTACATGCTGAATCATCTGTCCCTCTGCTTTCTCTACTCCTCTCCTCTATTCCTCTTCTACTTCACTCACTCCATCCAAATTAGTCCACAGTCACTAGGAGGACTGCTACATCAAGGAGGATCAATAATTTTAAGGACCATAGGTGGTGGCGACTGTCTGCATCTGAAATGGTGCACTATTTCCTATGTAGTGCACTACTTTTGACCAGGGCTCATGGGGATCTGGTCAAAGGTAGTGCATTATGTAGGGCATAGGGTGCCATCCCATTCAGGCTGACCTGGATTCAGTCTGTCTGTTTAATTCATCGCAACTCTGAGAATCCAAAAAGATGAAAATGGGTTACGAATGATGCTACCTTGTTTAAAAAAGGATGGAACATGATCAGTTGAGAAGTCAGTCAGGTTCATTATAGGTATAGTAGATTCAGTCCAAGTCTTTGACTCCGAGCCATAGAGATGACTCTGCATGGATATATCTATAGCCCTCTCTATACAATATCTATGTAGCCCTGCTTTGACTAGACTGGCCGTCGCAGTCATGGTGGGTCAAAGAGAGTTGAACTGTGTGCTGCTGTCCTCAGTGCCAGTCAGTCACTCCCTCTTCAGTGTCAGCCAGCCAGTAACATATGACAAGGGGAGCCAAAATGGCCTGCAAGTATCTCACTTCATTGGTCAGCAACAAGACATTTCACTGAAGGTCGGAGCCTTTATTTTTCCCGCATGCCAGCGACTGAAAGTTAGCCCCCGAACCAACACTCTGCCTCTCCCTATTGTCTCGGGGCAGCGACACAAAGCGTGCGGTGGCGATATGTGATGATGTCATTGTTATGTGAATACTGAGCGGACCGTGTGGTGTGCCAGTTGGCCTGCTGAGGAGAGGAGCGAGCCCGGGCACAATGACTGGCACTGCCCAGTAAACACCCCCTTTCAGCGGGCAGAGAGAGCCAAGCGAGCACCTGGTCCTCCTGGGGCATATGGAAGGGCACCAGGGCCAACGCTTTTTGATTTATAGCCATATTTATGAGGCTGCTTGATATGAGGAAAAGTCAACATTATCATTTTTTTGATTTATAGAGACTGAGAAACAGAAAAAAATAGTATAGTTTCATTACAGATGACTAGTTCCCCTAAAATCAATCTTAAGTCATAAGATTTGAAAAATGTCAAGCTTCAATTGTGAAATGTTGATGATAATTTGGTAGGTGCTTATATTTGTTCTATTTCACACTTGTACAATTGTGTATTAATACGCATGTGAATTGGAAATGTTTGTTTTTGCATATCCCCACTCTCCTTGAGACCCTCGGAGAGCGGTGTCTCTGCCAGGGTCTGCCATTATCTACAGCGACGCTGGAGCAATTTGGGTTAAGTGCTTTGCTCAAGGGCACATGGGCAGATTTTTCACGTTGTCGGTTCGGGAGTTGGAACTAGCGACCTTTCGGGTACTGGTCCAATGCTCTAACCGCTAGGCTACCTTCCACCCCAAATGGTGGATTGTAGCTTATTCACCATATGATACTTTCAATGCAAAAATGACACTAACCAAGGGACAATAAGCTAACCTATATTACCTAACATTTCACAATAGAGTGTGACATTTTGGAGTCGGTATGACCTGAAACTCTACTAGGCCTACATGTGTTGGGTGACTAACATCACGAACACATGATGACATCGCCCTCAATAGACACTTGGACTAGACTTCTAACCATCGGCCTCTTTAACCATCGACCATAACCCACACAATCATCTGCAGCTTTACGTCACCTATCTTATCTGGTGACCTCTGACCTGGAGGTACACATTGAGGCTTGGGAAAGAAAAGGAATAACACTACAGCTGTGTTACAGGGGGTTAGGTTAGAGAAACAACATGTATGGTGTTACTTCGTATCAGGTTCTTGTTATTTGAAACAGTATTGATTCTCAGCCAGTGGGGTGATAAGGCGCTGTGTCAGTACTTGGGAGAATATAGACCGGTGTTTCCAATGTAGTCATTTTGCTGTGGCGCTGCTGCACAGCAAAATCATTACCGCCACGTCCCCAAAAAATATGGAACATGAAAAAATATTTCTGCCGACGCTAGAACAGTCCACATTTACTTTTCCTCTGCAAACAAACAAGTCACAAATAGAAAAATCAGGTAACCCCATAGTAGAATAGTTTATTTTATAGTCGGCTTGTTTTTGTGTGTTCTATGCAAGATAAATATTATTCTCGTGGCACGTTCAAGTTACAAGTGCCATAAGGAGGGAAACATGCATTCTGAAAAGCAGTCGATGCATGCATATATCCCTGTGGCTCAGTTGGTAGAGCATGGTGTGTGCAACGCCAGCATGGTGTGTGCAACGCCAGGGTTGTGGGTTCGATTCCCACTGGGGGCCAGTACAAAATGCATGAAATGAAATGTATGTATTCACTACTGTAAGTCGCTCTGGATAAGAGCGTCTGCTAAATGACTAAAATGTAAATGTAACTCCTAAATGTGCACAAACTGCACCAGGCAGTTTTTAGTGCATTGGGGAGATTTGGGATAAATGTAACACTGGTCAATTGTAGGATAACTTTGAGGTAAAACACCACCCTACCTCAAGTACAGGCAGGGGGTGTGTTACCCCGGGTGACTAGTTAGCCTAACAGGTAGCCAGCTCTACATTATATTCACTGTGTTTATGCATAATAACTAGTTAAAATAATTGGCTAATGATTAGCCCAACAGGGTAACTGCAGAAAGGTAGTCCCATGCTTCAGCCTATTTATTTGTTCTTCTCTACATCAGTTGGGCTACAGATGTTTATTGCTAATAGCATACCTGATAATATGGACAATGCATAGACTATATGCATTGTCCAACATGTTCAAATATAAACAAAAAACATTTTTTTACTAATGTGTTATTGCGCTCATTTCTGGAGGTGGAAATGATATTGTAGATGGTGTCAGCATAACTGTATTTTTGTTCATTTTTGGAGTAGAAAGTCATTTTTTAATAAGTCACCAGTACTGAGCTTCTCAGTCCTCCATAAAAATGATCTGGCAGGGAACCCAGACCCCCAAAGCAAGGGTGGGGAGGGACCCTTCCTTCAATCCCCATCGGAACTTCCCCTCCACTGCTATACATTTTTCCAGATGAAACACTGAAATGGACCCAACAGAAAGCAGGATGGAGACCGATTGCTTTTGCTCAAAGATGTTTTTTTTTTTTCCCCACTCTTGAGTGGAAAGTAGGAACTAGCCGTCTCAACTGAACAGAGAATGGAGCTTTGCTAAGTAACAATAGGCAGCCCAGCTTCTGACCTTGTTTCCTGGCTTCTCCAATCTATAAAAAGTCCAAAACATCACATGATGCTGGTCTGTTCTCCAGTCTACTGTATGTAGACTTGGGCTCGTTTCTTTCCATCCCCCCCCCCCCCCAACAAAGGAAGCATTTCTCATCATTGGAGCTTAGTTTCTGTACATCTTGTTTTTCTTTGGTCGTGTGTGTGTTAGTTACGTGGGGGGTGTTGAAAGTACAATCACATGTATAGGAATGTATAGTCACAGACAATTGTGTGGTTTCCCAAAGTTCATGTTATGGATTAAAGGGTCAACACTAGGCTATAGGTCTGGGGTCCGCCTCTCTTCACCATATACTGAACAGTACAGTACCTCCATGTTAACTCTTGTTATTATAGCATGGTGTAGGATCATGTGTTCTGAGGGGAAAGTAGCCCTCTGATCAAAACAAATAATATTGTCACGATGATGTAGGGTGCACTAATTCATTCTTCATAAAATACCATTCATACTAATCCTCTCCATTGCTGTTGATCTCTAACTGTAGATTTTGAGTGAGCGGTTTGAGCTGTAGGTTGCATGCAGTCGTAGAAGTCACAGGATATTATGGGTGTCATCCTTCAGTGGGTCTCACTCGTCAGTGGTCACTTTTGTTGTGCTTGACACCTGTGCTTCCTGTGTTAACCCCTAACACACATCCCCGCAACACCGCCGGGTTCAGGTCATGACCTGCCTGTCCAACTGAGAGGTGCTTCACAGGTATTTGTTCAGTGTTCTGCAACTCCATGTCTTGAGGTAACCCCCATGGTTGCACATTTTTGTTCCAGCCCAGCACAAGCACACTCAATGCAACTAGTCTACTCATATTTGAATGTGGTGTTAGTACTGGGCTAGACCAAAAATGTGCAACCCTGGGGGTGCAGAACTGGACTTAACACTGTTCAACAGAAACAACCGTTTGAAGTTTGAAACTGAAAATGTCCTTTTTGTGCCCACAACATGTTTGTCAGAAAGGCCCAGATCCTGTATCCTTGCATTAGCCAGCCCCAAGAAACAACAACAGCTTCGGTGTCTGTGCTAACCCTTTGAAATGGAGGCTAACACACAAACCTTTTGCATATCGGCCAAGCTATTCTGTTCTCTCCCATCGAGTTTATTTTCTGTTTCCCTGTGATTTCGTACTGTAGCTCTGTTTTTGTTCTGCGTTGTCATTGCAGTTAACACTTAAAACAAATAAATATTATAACTGTACAGTAACTTTATCAATGGTGACTAATATGAAGATACAGTTGAAAGTTTGTCTTGTTGGGTTTTGTTCACGGTGAGAGCAGCTACAGGTATAGGCCTAGTTCAGATGGGAAATCTCAAGCCCTTACACCTGTCAGAACCGACGGCCATATTGTTTACGACCATCCAGTGTGAAACCTGAATTGCCCTTACTTCCTCTTAAAGGCCCACTCTGTGATATTTACAGCCATTTTGTATCATATTCAATTAATGTTAATGCTATATTAATTATCTATTTGCCTTTAATCATTATTTAAGCACTTCTCATTGAATTCGTCCTAACCTTTTATTGCGCCCTGCATAGGATTAAAAGGGTGAGAACAGGAGAGAGGAGGAGGGAGGGAGGGAGTGAGAGGGAAAGAGAAATGGAGCCCCAGAGATGTAATTGTATTCAGATGTCTTCATTAGAACAGCTAGTGGAGATCAGTGGTGTCCCAGAAGTCCTCCAGCAGACATTATGTTTGGAGGGAAGAATATCATCCAGACTGGCTGTTTTGGTTTCTCTTGCTCCATTTCTGCATGTCTGTCTCTCTCTCTGTCCCCCTCTCTCCCCCATATCGCTCTTTTCATCTATCTAGGTCTGTGTGACTCATAGAATTGTATGCGTCTGATGCGCCACTGGCAAAAAACTGTCGTGGCAATGGTAAAATTCCCAACCGGGAATAAAGTTTCGGGGCGACTGAGGAATATGGCAGTCAAAAAGCTTCTTTCTATCAAAGGTTGAGTTTGTTGGAAAAGGAGTGTCATTTCCACTCAAACTTTGAGGACATCATGCTAGTGTAGACCCCAAGGCATAAAAAAACGAGACATCACTATTCACAACAAAAGCCTTTCAGCAAGACGAGCGTATTCATCACTTCAGATGTTTTTCCTTCACTCTATTTTTTTATAGGAATTGTGGTACCAGTTTCTTCAGATTTATGATCTTGTGGTTTACAATAGACAGTAGCTAGACACTAGTCATGTATTATTACTGTATGAGAGATAAGAAGCATTAGAGTAATAAAACAACTCTTTAAAAGAGACAGGGGTTATTGGCTTTTTTCAGCTGTCATGAGTCCATAATCTGTCCATCTATCTCTCCACTTCCCTTGTACATTAGATTATAGGGGATTCATCCCGTGTTCATTAGATTATAGGGGATTCGTTCTTTTTATTCCAGGTGACTTTACTCTCACCTTCTTCTCTCCGCATCGATCTGTCACATGGGAAATCTGAACTCGGGGCCATCTGCCCATCCACCCCACTTCTCCATACAAGAACATTGATACCAGATTCACACATTAGTGCCAACCTGAACCGTACTGTGCTGGCTGGGATATTTTTGTTCACTTTGTCTTTTCCAGCACAGTTCCAGCAACTAGGGTGGATGTGTAACCAGGCCAGCCCAGACCCCATCCACTAAATGTCTCGGAGTAGGTGTGCTGATCTAAGATCAGGTCCCCACCTGTCCATATAAACGTATCTAATTACGATCTAAAAGGCGAAACCGATCTGAGTTCAGCACTCCTACTCTGAGATGCTTTGTAGATACGGGCACAGCCCTGGTTTGTTTGGTCCTATAATATAAATTGGGCATGGAGCAGTCAGGACAGGAAATCCACAGCTGCCCGTCAGCCCTAAATACCCCGTCCTCCTCCCTCTATTTCATAAGTGGTGATCTCATAGCCGGAGGGCTCCATCAAGGGCCTTTCGAGGAGAGCATAAGTGGTCTAACAAGGGTTAATGTACCAGAACGGTCTACTGTCTCACATGGTGGAGGGGGGTGCTTTGTTACGTGTCCGAAATGGGCTAAAACAGAAAGTCTTTTGTTGTGTTTTGCTTTGAAGTCATTTTTTTAGGGGGAGGATTCATGACTTGTTTGTATTTGCTTTTAAGTTCTTGGATCACTTACAGGTTTTATTTTCCATCCTCAAGACAATCAATGCATTATCTATTCAATGTCCAAACAATGTTGTATACACTCTCATGATATTCCCACAGTGTCTCCCTCCCTAACCCACGGTATTCCCTGCTCCTCCCACCGCAGGTCTGTTGGTGGGAACACTGGACGTGGTGCTGGACTCCAGTGCTCGAGTGGCCCCCTACAGAATCCTTTACCAGACACCTGACTCCCTAATCTACTGGATCATTGCGCATGGTGTGTACTGTGTGTGTCTGTGTAGTTCTCTCTCGCTCCTTCTTTCTCTTCCCCCCCCTCACACACAAGGCCCTCTCTTCCTGCACCATGTTCTCACTTCCTGCTAATGCCAAGCATCACGTCATGGCCCACTGCTCTTAAAGGGCTAGACTGGGGGGGAAACGGATACCAGGAATGGGAATCGATGGTGATTCGCTCAAAATATGAGGGGCTGTCATGCTGTTTTTAGTTAATTAGCTAGCATGGTAAATGTTACATTACATCTGCTGACTTCATCCGTTAACACTCTCTCTTTGCATGTCAAAGGGTTAACCACCCTAATGTCCTATATGGAAAAGCTAAACGCTTAACTCAGGGCTGTAAATGTACGATACTGACACGATCTCAACCGAATGGGCTATCTCATCACACCTCTTTTGGCTAACTACACTGGTTTGTGACATCACAGAAACCCCAATCTTAATCTGCCTCTTTCCTTGAGCAGTTATGTCACACAAATAATTTATTACTCTGGAGGAGCCATAATGCAGTCACACGGACCCAACGTGACAAGCGGACGGGAAAGGAAGGATTTATTTTTAAAGAGGGATCATTGTGGAAGTAAGAGGCTGCAGAAGTGTCCCGTCATCAGAGAACTATACTCCCCAGACGTAATGAACAATGGTTCTGTTTTTAAATGAGCGGAGAGACACACTGCAACGGTTTTGACTATGACTCTTGAGTTTAGTTTTAGTTAGGGGGTCACGGGTGCCAGGTAGGTCATGCCTACCGGTAATGTTTTGATTTCTCCTTTTTGTTTGTGAGTCAGTCTCATCTGTGAGACATATAGTCTAGACCAATACAAAGGACTGATGACAAAGTCGGTATTAGAATGTAAACTTTTCCTAAGTCCTTATAACATTGATAGAAATAACGTTGTTATTTTGCATTGTATTACCCAAAATGAAATGATCACGGAAATAATAAGATCAAATTGCATCGCAACAATTTGACTTTTCTAGTCACAAAACAATAATAAGTTGACTTAGGAAAGTCCTGCACACACACAGCATCCATGATACAGTAGAAAGGTCTGTAGCTCATCTGTCTTTATGGGGGGAAGACAGAGGTGGTGGATCGAAAGGTCTCTGTTGTGTTGGAGGAATTTGAATAGTGTGTGACTATGCGTATGTTTATTTGCCTTAGTGAGTGCTCCCATATGGAAAAAGGAGTACGGGAAAGAAACAGGAGAGCAGACCCTCTACCTCTCTGAAATGGAAGCCCAGAAAAGACTCCCGAGGGCTAGCCTTGGAATGGCAACCACTCCCCCCTCCCTTCCCTATCCGCCTATCCTCCAGCACAGAGGGAGAGTGGAGCAGTCTGTCTGCCAGACGTCATCACTAGCTAAGAGATGAGCAGCAGTGGGCTACTTACAGGGGAGATGGATGACGGATGAGGCCTCTAACGATAGTGGACACTGCACTGAGGTTTCTGGGCTAGCAGGCTCTGCCTTGACTGGCTCTCAGATTTCACGAGTGCTAAGTAGCTGCTAACAAGTAGCCACAGTAGCACCAATAGGGATTTGCCTGCCAATACTATTCAAAATTCTCCCTGAATTTAAGGTGTGCTGTATTGCAGGGCATTATTATTTCAACTTTTTAAGTAGGATCGTAACATATCTGAAGCTAATTAGCCAATAGCGCTCCAGCCATGAGCTCATCGCCATATTTGTGGTAGTAAATCTAGGCCGAGGAGACGGGATGGGCCAAGTAATGTCAGTGGCTGGGCTGTCTAGATTTAATCAAACTTTATTTATATAGCATATTCCTTAGAGGATGCATTTTAAAGTGCTTAACAAATAAAATAAAAGGTGAGAAAGAAACAGTTTTCTATACAAATAACTAAGACAATAAAAATGGAGAACTTAAAATAGTAAAATAACAGTACACATGAGACTAATGCATTAAAATAAATGTGATTATATATGGGAATATGATTAAAAAGAACCCTAAGTTAAAGCATGTCTAGAGACTGTTCTAAAGGCCAGGACCATAGTGGCTGAAGGCAGCCTCACCAAACGTTGTGGTTCTGAGTGACCTTTGGAACAGCTAATAGGCCAGTGATAGAGGATCTGAGGGACAACCCGGCACATATGCTTCTAAGATATCAGACATGTATTCAGGTGAAAACCCACGTAGTGCTTTAAAAATCAATAAAGCAATTTTAAAATCCACTCTAAAACGAACAGGCAACCAATGCAGTGACTTTAAAATAGGTGGAGTGTGTGTGTGCTCCTGGTCTTTGTAAGCACACGTGCTGCTGCATTCTGAATTAATTAAAGCTGGCCAATGTTTGTTTTTTTGAGGGAGGAGACCAGTGCATTGCAATAATCAAGCCTGGCAGTAATAAAAACGTGTATTAGTCAGTGTGGGCTTGACAGAGGAATAGTCACACTTTGACAATATTTCTAAGGTAATTAAAAAGCTGATTTGGTCACATTTCTGATGTGGGCCTTCACAGCGTTGGGCCAGTAAACGAAAGGTTGCTAGATTGAATCCCCGAGCTAAAAATCAGTTGTTAACCCACTGTTGCTAGGCCGTCATTGTACATAAGAATTTGTTCTTAACTGACTAGCCTGGTTAAATAAATAAATTTAAAAAAATATATATATATATATATATATGAAAACATTTTTTTATTTTTTACAAGGTCAGTCCAAAATCACACCTAGGTTTATAGTCTGGTGGGTTGTATCTAGTCGTCTTCATTAGCCACCTGAACAGCTTGTTACTGCTGTCTGTACTGTCTTTCCTCTCATCTGTCTGTCACTGGTCCTGAATCATGTACTTCCATACTATTTAGTATGCCAGAAGAGTAGGTTAGGATTCCAAGTATGCTAAACATGTTCAATTTGCATACAATTGTAAGAATGATGAACAGCGTCTCAGACGACATGCTGTAATGTCTCAAAGAAAATGAGGAATGGGTGAAACTCCTTGCCTCCACATTCTCCTGGGAGCCTCTTGTAAATCAAGTTCCCTGATGCACCCCTGTCTACTCCTCCTCTGTCTCTTCTCCCCTCCCTCGTTCCGTAGGGTGCTCCCGTAAGGAGATCACAGAGCACTGGGAGTGGCTGGAGCAGAACCTCCTGCAGACGCTGTCCATCTTCGAGAACGAGAATGACATCACTACCTTTGTCAAGGGCAAAGTTCAGGTACTGTTTAGTGTATATATGAGTCACTTAGCAGATGCTTGTCTCTAAAGAAACAGTATGGACATCTCTGGGATTTGGAAGGTTGGTTGTGTTTTGTGTTTAGAGGGGATGCATGGTGGGGTTTGTGGAATTTCACATATCTTTGTAATGGTGTTTGTGACAATAATAATGGTGGTTGTCAGCAATTCATTTTGACCGTTTGGACATTGAAATGTATGATGTTTGCCTGTGAAATGTTTGTCATGCCAGGTGTAATATGTAGTCTTGCATGTAATATGTAGTCTAGTTTGACTACTAGCATGTAGTCAAACCAGTTGTCAAAATAACTCCTGCCAGGGGCAAAATAACGAAGCCCGGCTGTGTAACCTAAAAACAGGTCCAGCTACTGACACAGCCTCTAAATCAGGTTCTGTATTTATCTGTATGGAGATAAAGAAGTTCTTACTCAATGAATACATTACAAAAGCTAGCCAGATAAGATTTATTTTGTTCTTTCACTTTGTCTGCCACTCGCTATCTCTATTTTAAAATGAATTGTTGAACGTTTTATTGATTGTCTCAAAGTCCTTCACTCCCTCTATTTCTCTCTTGCCCCAGGGTATTATCGCCGAGTACAACAAGAACCACGACGTGAAGGAGGACGATGACACTGACAAGTTCAAGGAGGCCATCTGTACGTTCCGTAAGCTGTTTGGCATGCCTGAAGAGGAGAAGCTGGTCAACTACTACTCCTGTAGCTACTGGAAGGGCCGTGTTCCCCGGCAGGGCTGGCTCTACCTCAGCATCAACCACATCTGCTTCTACTCTTACCTGCTGGGTAAAGAAGGTAGGCACCACTGGCATGCTGGCACACGTACACACACCACTGCATAACTGGTTAGTACTATATACCAATTATGCATAGCTTTTGAAGACCCTTCAGAAGTCCCAAAAATAGTACAACCCCTTGATATTCTTCTGGGTGGATACAATGTATTTTTTTTAAGATGAAGTGATGTATATTTCAAACGATCAGCTTTTATGCAAGCCAAAAATTAATAAAGGCAACCATCTATCTTTCTCTCTCTCCGTCTCTCTCGCCCCCTTTCTTCCCTCCTCAGCCAAGCTGGTGATCCGCTGGGCCGACATCACCCAGCTGGAGAAAAGCGCCACGATCCTCCTCCCTGATGCAGTCAAGGTGAGCCTTGTAAATCATATCAACTATAGTGCATGTTACCATCGCTTTAACGTCTCGTTGTCCATCCATACACCCCTCTAACCTTCATTCATGCTTCCGTTCCTCGGTCAAGGTGAGCACGCGGGTGGCCGAGCACGTCTTCTCGGTCTTCCTCAACATCAACGAGACCTTCAAGCTGATGGAGCAACTGGCCAACATCGCCATGAGACAGCTCCTTGACAACAAGGGCTTTGAGCAGGACCGCTCTCTGCCCAAACTCAAGAGGAAGACACCCAAAAAGGTGTCTGCCCTCAAGAGGTGAGGTTTGGTGAGGCGGGATGTTGTAGTTGAGAGGTTGTTGTTGGTCTCCCCTCAATAGGTTTGGTTGATAGTTGAGGACGATTGGTTTCTGGGGAGATGCAGTAGTTTAGTCATGATGTAGTCATTTATAATGCTGCACAAAATTCTTTGCTGCCTGCAGGTGACCTCTAACATTCACAACCATTCCATGTGGTTGCATGGCATTGTACGTTTTACACAGTTTAATAAACAATATACCAAGACTTAACTAAATGACTACATAAGACCACCAACAAACAAAAATTACTTCAGAGGAAAGAAATGTATAGTCTTGTTCCAACGTGCCTGAAGGAAAACCAGCTGAGGTGGTTTAGTAGTATATTAAAACTGGCTTCCTTTCTAGTAGTTTGGCTCACAGCCACTTCTGCATTCTTTAAAACTACAGCACGACTTTGTCATAATCCTTTTAGGTACAGCTGAACTTTTACTGGCGCTATTAACTTGAACACCCAAGCTTGCGTCATTAGCCCAAGACTTTTAAATGTATTTCCCTCAAGACAGATTCCAACTCTCTAACCACTACCCATACTGTTGCCCCATCTAGATGTCGTCTATTGTAGTAGGAACTGTTGCCCCATCTAGATGTCGTCTATTGTAGTAGGAACTGTTGCCCCATCTAGATGTCTTCTATTGTAGTAGGAACTGTTGCCCCATCTAGATGTCTTCTATTGTAGTAGGAACTGTTCCCCCATCTAGATGTCTTCTATTGTAGTAGTAACTGTTGCCCCATCTAGATGTCTATTGTAGTAGGAACTGTTGCCCCATCTAGATGTCGTCTATTGTAGTAGGAACTGTTGCCCCATCTAGATGTCGTCTATTGTAGTAGGAACTGTTGCCCCATCTAGATGTCTTCTATTGTAGTAGTAACTGTTGCCCCATCTAGATGTCTATTGTAGTAGGAACTGTTGCCCCATCTAGATGTCGTCTATTGTAGTAGTAACTGTTGCCCCATCTAGATGTCTTCTATTGTAGTAGTAACTGTTGCCCCATCTAGATGTCTTCTATTGTAGTAGTAACTGTTGCCCCATCTAGATGTCTTCTATTGTAGTAGGAACTGTTGCCCCATCTAGATGTCTATTGTAGTAGGAACTGTTGCCCCATCTAGATGTCTATTGTAGTAGGAACTGTTGCCCCATCTAGATGTCTTCTATTGTAGTAGGAACTGTTGCCCCATCTAGATGTCTTCTATTGTAGTAGGAACTGTTGCCCCATCTAGATGTCTTCTATTGTAGTGGGAACTGTTGCCCCATCTAGATGTCGTCTATTGTAGTAGGAACTGTTGCCCCATCTAGATGTCTATTGTAGTAGTAACTGTTGCCCCATCTAGATGTCGTCTATTGTAGTATTATACTGTCATACTTGGTTTCAAATTGCTCTTTCACTCCATTGACCTGATTTTTATTTTATTTTTCATACAAAGGAAAAAAAACATTTTAAATTGTTTTTGGGATTCATTTTAGGATACATGGGAAATATAAAACATTGGCCAAATGTATTTTAATGTGTGACATACATTTGTAAATGTATTTGGAATACATACATTTGTATGGAAATAGACTGTGTACAAAACATTAAGAATACCTGCTCTTTCCATGATATAGACTGATGAAGTGGAGGAGAAAGGTTAAAGAAGGATTTTCAAGCCTTGAGGCAGTTGAGTCATGGATTGTGTATTTGTGCTATTCACAGGGTGAATGGGCAAGACGATAGATTTAAGTGCCTTTTGAACAGGTTATGGTAGTAGGTGCCAGGCGCACCGGTTTGTGTCAACTGCACCGACAGTCTCAATTTACTGCTGCTATTTAAAGACAACCGATTTATGTTCCGAATTAGATTCTTGACAGTCTCTAGACTAGACAATCTCTTGAACCTTGTCTCACCCAGGGACCTGGATGCCAGGGCTAAGAGCGAGCGTTACCGGGCCTTGTTCCGTCTGCCCAAGGATGAGAAGCTGGACGGACACACGGGCTGCACCCTTTGGACCCCCTTCAACAAGATGCACATCCTGGGCCAGATGTTTGTCTCCACTAACTACATCTGCTTCACTTCCAAGGAGGAGACCCTGTGCAGCCTCATCATCCCCCTAAGAGAGGTGAGTCTGGCTGGGTACAGACTCTGGTGATTGACTGTAGTCCTGGAGCTTAGTGTTGGCCCGGAGCAATGGTCTGCACTGACTGGAGCTCTCTGGGATTTTGGGTTGGTGACTGTTGAGCTAGACTTTTGTGACAATTTTGGATGATGCTACGCCATAGGTCAATGTGGGACCACTATAGATTTTCCATCAGGAAAGAAAGGTTACCTTTGACAGGTTCTGCTGTGTGCTGCTGTAGGGGGTGTACTAGCAGGGCAGTAAGAAAGAGCAGTGGCCGGCTTAACACTCTGGTAGAGGGCTGTCACTCCCAATCTGCTTTAGTCACTGGCTGCCCCTCGCCCAGCCATTGCCTTGTCGATCAGGACCCCCCACCCTGTCACATCCTATCCCCATCAGCCATCTTAAACTACCAATCGCTGGCAGGGCAGAATGTGGATCGACTACTAATGTCTAGTGTTGTGTGGCACTGAATCAATTCAGTCACCTCGTATGTGGGTTGAAATGGTGAAACATATTGTGTGCTTGGTGCCTTAGGCCAATATTCTCATGTGCAATGACCAATGTGGTTAGATGGTGAAATAAATCAATACACATGCGATGGGTTACTGTAATTCGTGTTCTACATCGAACACTTTCTCGTATGAAATAGGAGATTTATATCTTATGTTGCATCCTCATATCACTGACGTACTGTATCTTACGACTGACATGTGACTGGCATATCTGTTGTCTGACACAACCGGGTGGTAGTAGGCTACCACCCGATTACTCAGCCCTGCACCCTAGAGGCTGCTGCCCAGTATACATGGAATCACTGGTCACTTTAATAATGTTTACATACTGCTTTACTCATCTCTTATCTGTGTGTATGTATGTATGTATGTATGTGTATGTATAATTCTGTATTCAATTTACTAGTATTTTAGTCAATGCCACTCTGACTTTGCTCGTGCTAATATCTATTTTTTCTTAACTCCATTCTTTTACTTTTTAGATTTGTGTGTATTGTTGTGAATTGTTAGATATTACTGTACTGTTGGAGCTAGGAACACAAGCATTTTGCTACACCTGCAATAACATCTGCTAAATATGTGTATGTGACCAATAACATTTGATTTATGACTGGCATATCTGTTGTCTGACATATGACTGACATCTATTGTGACTGACATACCTGTCGTGACTGATAAATGAATGCCATATCTGTTGTGACGGACCTCTGTGTCTCTGTCCCTCCCAGGTGACGATAGTGGAGAAGGCAGACAGCTCCAACTTTTTGCCCAGCCCAGTGTCCATCAGCACCAAGAACAGGATGACCTTCCTGTTCGCCAACCTCAAGGACCGGGACTTCCTGGTCCAGAGGATTTCTGACTTCCTGCAGCAGACCACCTCCAAGATCTACTTCGAGAGGGAGATCACCGGGAGTGTGAACAGCTCCGACGATGAGGTGAGGTCACATCTATGTCATTGTATATCTAGGATGTTGTACATAATTTAGGTCTATACTCTTCTACAACTGCTCCCCAAGTTTGCTGATAAGTCTCCCTCTACTCCAGGTCTTCACTAGATACTTAGCATGATTATTATCACAGGTCTCTGATCAGCTCTTATCATAAAGCACACTGCATTAACTATCCTTACCCTGATCCTGGACTTGTGCTGCTCTCCACCAGGTGTATTATTAGTTTGGCATCTCATCTCAGAACAGTTGTTATGATAAACTCATGATAATTGACTGCATTAACAATCTCCTAACTCTGATCCTGAATCTGTCTCTCTCTCTCCTTTAGGTGTACTCCCAGCAGGGCTCTCTCCTCTCCAGCAGTCCCCAGCGCAGCAGTCTGGGCTCAGAGGGCTCCTCCGAGGGTGAACGCCAGTTTAACCTCAACGACAACAGCGTGCCCACCGCCACCCAGGCCCTCATGACCATGTACCGCCGCCGCTCGCCGGAGGAGTTCAACCCCAAACTGGTACGGTCACGGAATATGCAGTTCTGGTCACATGTTGGGGGCTCCCGAGTGGCGCAGCGGTCTAAGGCACTGCATCTCAGTGCTAGAGGTGTCACTACAGACCCTGGTTCGATTCCAGGCTGTATCACAACCGGCTGTGATTGGGAGTCCCGTAGGGCAGCGCACAATTGGCCCAGCGTCGTTAGGGTTTGGTCGGGGTAGGAATGTTATTGTAAATAAGAATTTGTTCTTAACTGACTTGCCTAGTTAAATAAATGTGGTCGAAAATGCTCTATTGCTATAGTAGAGAATTGGAATGATTGCACATGATGATTGATGGAACTGAACTGGGACTAAATGAATTGAGTTGAAAACATTTTATTTACAGTGACAAAATATTGTAACAAACTGTAATTGCGTGTATATACCTGCATGCTGAATAAGCCATTGGGAATGCAATATCTGCATGTAATAACCTGAGGCTTTTCCCAAGCCTCAAATCAAATTGTTTTGGTTGCGTGCACCTATTTAGCAGATGTTATTGCGGGTGTAGCGAAGTGCTTGTGATCCGAGCTCCAGCAGTGCGGTAATATCTAACAATACAAAATAAAGTTGCTTAGGAGCCAGAAACGGAGCGGGCCATGTCTATCGGCGCCATCAGTGTCTCAACCTTGATCTAAAACAATGCTTGGCTTGCAGTCAGTGTGTTCTGTTCCTGCTCTAACCTCCAGCTGGCTTTGCAGTGCACAGTTCAAAGGCCTGCAGGGAAGTTGCTGATGTAGACCAATGGAGGAGGAGCGTGTGGAAAGTATATTAGATCTGAGTTAAGTAAATAAAGCCCTAATTAAATTCCTCAGAGACCTCTTGGGAAGTATTTGTGCTACGTACGTCTGTGTCGAAAGTTAGAAATATTGTTTAGGCTTTGAAGGCTGTCTGGCTCGTTACTTAATGAGGTGGTCATTTGTTTTGCCTCCTACGAACCATCCTGATCTCTCCAGCTCACATTCTGCGTGTATTGAAACCATGTAAGCGTGCCATATTAGGATGGTTCGTACGAGGCTAGTCATTTCATATTTTTTAGCTTTCTGCAGAGAAGTTGGGTTGTTGGCTCAGCTGTTACAAGGGTGTCTACTTTCTTTCTCTCGCTCTCTCTGTCCTTAAACATCATTCTATAGTTCTAAGGGGAGCTTTACTGGCATGAAATATGTCTCTTGTGACATTGCTCTCTCTCCTTTCTCTAACACGTGCAAGATTATTAACTGTCAATTTTTATTTTTCCCCAGGCCAAGGAGTTCCTGAAGGAACAGGCGTGGAAGAACCACTTCACCGAGTACGGCCAGGGGGTGTGTATGTACCGTACAGAGAAGACCAAGGACCTGGTGCTTAAAGGCATCCCAGAGAACATGAGGGGAGAGCTGTGGCTGCTCTTCTCTGGTGAGGCCAACAGTGGCACGCGTTCTCACAGTCAGACGTGGGCACGAGCTCTCTCTCTCACACACACACACACACACATAATACACTCTCACAATCACTGTACATAGTCATTTGTATATTACATTATGCCCCCCGGTTCTTGACATTCATATACTTGACTTTCACTCATTCTGTATCTCCACAAGCCGTGCTGATACACACACACTCAAAGACCACAGATAGACAGTACTACGTGCTCATACACCAACTGTAATCTGCATTCAGCATCCTGTGGTGGGACCACACATCTCATTACTATAGTTATTGTTACCACAGGATGAAAAACAACAGTAAAAACATCAGGTTTTGGGTTTTCCCAAACCCCCTTTTGTGGTATGAGCACAGAATGGTTCATCATCCAGGTGTATTAGAAGTATTGATAGTCAAATATTAGCTCTTCTTTCAGTGTACATATGGATTTGGGTAGCCTCATTAAACATGCATTAGCTTGTCCTTGGCAACGCATTCCATTCCTATCTCCTGCCTGAGCAGCAGTATCTTACTGTATCTAACCTGTAACTGGGCTGCATGCTTCACGTCCACTGCTACAGCATATTACAGTGAGAGCACACATTCTGTAGTCTGCTTACTGTATGCCAAACTGAACACTGTCAGTCTGGTTTATCAGGCTTTACAAACACAGCAGCTTATGTAGGAGTTGTGTTAGAGACGTAGGCCGTAGCTGCGAAAAGCTGACCTATATAAATAAACCTGAAGAACCAGTTGGCCTACAGGGAGAGTCACTGCTAAGATCGCCAAACAATGTTTTCTACTTCAGCCTCTTCTTCCTGGAGTAAATGCCTTGCAGCCACGCGACCGCACTAACAGTTAGCGATTATCTACCTGCTCTTTCCGTCCCCTAGTGACCTATTTATGGTACCTTCCGCAGTCGCCATGGCAGCCATACATCTGCACTTCCTGGAGGGACTGGTGTGTTTACGTGTTAGCCTAGCATCTCTGGCAAAGCTCGCTAGAGGTGCTTTTATGTGGGAGAAGATTCAGCATTTGAATGCAACCTCTATACTTGTCGCTCTACTCACTGTCACAGTGGGAACAGTTGATAAGCCTGCGTTTGACTGAGTGAGTTTGAGGGTGTTATGATTCAACAGACTTTTACCCAGGACCCCCCCCCCCCCCCCCCCCCAAATGGTTTGGCCTGTGTTGTTGTTGCTCTCAGTGCACAGTCATGGCTGCTTCCACAGCTGGGAGTACGGGAGGGGGAGGGCTATGAAGGCACTAAGGTTTCAGTGTAGAAGGGATTCTGCCTAAAGTGAGAGTGGAAGGCTTACAACTGCATGACTACTGGCTGCTTGCCACATCCTCCGTTAGCAGAGATGGAATGAGCAATGGCATGTCTTGAGTTCTGGTTTCATCACTCTAACCATTTCTGAAACGGATTACATTGAATATGCCGTTACATTGCTAGCCTAACTTAGCCAGGCGTAAAAGAAATGCCTGAAACTAGATCCCCCTGAATGGTCTTGAAGAGATTCAAAAAATAACTGTTGGGGGGAGGTTCTCTTCTGCACTGTTCAACCAATCCAGTAAATGTGGAGGAGTTAAGCTGGACCGTTGCCTTGTTAATGTCCAAAAGCGGAAGTCGCATCACAGGCTCTCTTTCCATTTCCCCCTGAAAACTGGAACATCTGTTTGTTAGCAGTTCTCTTAAGGCTGTTGGTTGAAAGATGGGCCTGACATTAACCTTGTTCCACCAGACCAATTTCTTTTAAACAGCAATTGGCTGATGGTCTGGTGCCAATGGGCCTCGTTTAACACTATACTAACTGTGGTGACTATACCCCCCCAGGGGCGATCAACGAGATGGCGACCCACCCTGGCTACTACGAGGACCTGGTAGAGAAGTCTATGGGGAAGTACAACCTGGCCACGGAGGAGATCGAGAGAGACCTGCACCGCTCCCTCCCTGAACACCCAGCCTTCCAGAACGAGATGGGGATCGCTGCCCTACGAAGGGTCCTCACTGCCTACGCCTTCAGAAACCCCAACATAGGCTACTGCCAGGTACACACATGGTATATAGTATACACACATGGTATATAGTATACACATACAGACGCACCAGTCCGGTCGCTCAAGATCCACTGCCAAATTAGACGTCCGTCCAGGTAAGCAGGGCGTCACAGGATTACTTCAAAACCGGCCCCTAGGGGCAATGTTGGCGCTATTACCGTCAAGTCCTGTGGACAGGGATGGCGGATGGGCGTAAGCAGCGAGCTCCGGCTCCGAAAGTCGCGTGTTCAATCCCAGTGCTAAACACTATTTTTGTCTATCCCAAACCTTAACCATTCGGAATTAATGCCTAATCTTCAAAATGTTATGTTTGTGGACAAATGTCTGATTCTGCAGTGAGACTGTGAGAGCTTGTTACACACACACAAACTTATTTTACAACACAAACATTCACACTGCTCTTCACTTTGATAAATGGTCAAGCCACATAGTAGCTTGCCACTTCTATAGCTGTCCTGACTCCCCTGCGGGTCCCTAATCTTGGTTCCCCCTGCGGGTCGAAGCCATGCGGTTCCCTCTTAACTGCCGGTCCATCTGTTGGCAGCTTGAAACTCTGAAGACGTTTAACTCCGGCTGAAAACTGTAGTCCAGACCTACTGTCACACAGCTGTTTTATTTGATTCTTGTTTTGCTTTTTGAAGTGTTTGCGATTCTGTAAAGAAAAGCGCTGTAGAAGTTGAATGTATTATTCTGAATAATCTTGGTGTTTCTTCCTAGGCCATGAACATCGTGACGTCGGTGCTGCTGCTGTATGCTAAAGAGGAGGAGGCCTTCTGGCTGCTGGTGGCTCTGTGTGAGCGGATGCTGCCTGACTACTACAACACCAGGGTCGTAGGTCAGTTGGAAGCTTCTGGAATGAGGCTGTAGTAGGGCAATGGGTGGCTTTGTGGTTGACTCTGTGTTTGCCTCGGCGTTTTTAACTTGGTCTTAGTGTCTCTATTTTATGTTTGTGTTCACGTGTGTATGTGTCCCTCAGTCTTTGTGCATATCTGTTGGCATCGCTCTCCCTCTTACTGTATCAGTGTATGCATAGGCCTCTTTTTTTCTGTCTCGCTAACCTCCCACTTCTCCTTCTCCAGGAGCTCTGGTAGACCAGGGTGTATTTGAGGAGCTGGCCAGGGAGTACGTCCCTGAACTCTACGACTGCATGCAGGACCTGGGAGTCATCTCTACCATTTCCCTCTCCTGGTTCCTCACCCTGTTCCTCAGTGTCATGCCCTTTGAGAGTGCCGTGGTGGTGGTCGACTGCTTCTTCTACGAGGGCATCAAGGTCATCTTCCAGCTGGCGCTCAGCGTGCTGCACGCCAACATCCACAAGCTGCTGGGGGCCAAGGATGATGGAGAGGCCATGACCGTGCTGGGAAGGTGAGGATGGTTGGGGGTGGAAGACCGACAAGGGGCCAAAGATACTAAAACAGGGCTTTTCAATTTCGGTATTGGAGGACAAACACTTCTTCTTGATATGTTTCTACCTGGTAGTTAATTGTATTCACCTGGCGCACCAGGTCTGTTTTAGCCCTGCAGTACCAGAATTGGAACAGCCCTGGACTAAAGGGACATGACTGGTAGGCCAACTCATGACTGGAACACTGAACCTAATCTAAATTAAAACCCTAACCTTTGCCCTGACCTTAATCCTAACCATAACCAATTAGGTCCTTCAACATGAGTTTGCTGGTCAGTCATGCTACTTTAGGTTTTCACTCAAAGAGCAGACCCCATGAGTCAGGTCAAAGGTCAAATTGTTTTGGCGGCAGTGACACGATCTTCATCTTGTTTTGAAACACCGCAATAACAACGCTTCTTAATTCAATTAAAGCTTGATATTGATAAGCTGTCAATACGAAGGATTTGGTTGTGATAACCTTTTTCATAGAGAAGCCTTTATTTAAGGAATATGCTTGAAACGTTTGTGTGTAGGTACCTGGACAGCGTGACCAATAAGGACAGCACCCTGCCTCCCATCCCCCACCTCCACTCCCTGCTGACAGACGATGGGGATCCCCACCCGGAGGTGGACATCTTCAAGCTGGTCCGCAGCTCCTACGAGGTGAGTCTTCGCACCATGACGAGGGCACTGTCCAATCCACCCGTCATGCAATCATTCCTTCAGTCTGTCAGAGATGTGGTCAATTTCTATTCAGTCAATTAAGTTGAAATGGAATTCAGCCCAACCCTGCTTCCTAGACCCAAGTGTATTCACTGGTAGAACTGTCACTCTGTTTTGACCTTTACTCTGGCTGGTGATTATGCAGTCTCAGTGGATATCCCAGCCGTAGGATAGCAGCAGTGTTGACCTCTCTCTCTGTCCCGTGTGGCTGTTTGTAGAAGTTTGGCTCCATCCGGGCAGACGTGATCGAGCAGATGCGCTTCAAACAGAGGCTAAGGGTCATCCAGACCATCGAGGACACCACCAAACGCAACGTGGTAACGACCCCTGCTATCTCACACACTATGGTACACCAGATGTTGGGTGTGGAGGATTTCAAGTCATTTTAAGCCATCGTTTCTGATTTGTATTCAATGCTGGTTAGTTCTGATCTCCTCACGCAGCTCCTAAATCCACTGTTCTTTCAGGTCAGAACCATTGTCACGGAGACCGCTTTCAGCATCGACGAACTGGAGGAGCTCTACGTTCTGTTCAAGGTGAGTGACAGCCATACTGTAGCCAATAGGAACTTAAAGGAACTCATCTCTTCCTGTATTGCTTTTCCTCAGCCTCCCTTTCTCTTTGGCAGGGCGTCTCATTTCTCCTAGCTCTCACATGGTGCCCTGCTACCACGGCAACGCTGAATTATGGGCTATAATTGGAGCGGGGACTTAATATCCATAGAGACAGACCTAAAACCCTGGCAACAGCATTTCACTCTTCATCCATTAACATAACATACGCTCACTGCTCAGTTCTGTTAGAGGACATGGAGGAAGACGGATGAGTCTTCAGCACACTTCCTAATGGTCAGGGGTGCTGGTATAAGATGTGAGAAGTAGAGGACTTTTAATACCCAATGTTGTGCAATGTTCACATTGTTCTCTGTTGACATCAAGTACTTATCCATTAGAAACATTGTGCAAAGCAATTCAGTGGTATCTATATGCATTTCCTCACTGTGGGTGACCACATTTCCCCACATTTAGCATAGGTATCACCATTCGGTCTCATTCCACCTCACCTCGCTTCTTTATACTTAAATGTTCTAGAAAACTGCTATATAAATTTAATATATATCTTTCATTCACGTTAAACCCCTGTTGAATCTATTTCTATCATTTGAATCTATCAAATCTATTTCTACCATCTTCATTCTCCAGGCGGAACACCTGACCAGCTGCTATTGGGGCGGAACGGGTGGCAGCAACCCCACGGAGCGCCACGACCCCAGCCTGCCCTACCTGGAGCAGTACCGCATCGACCTGGAGCAGTTCAGGGGGCTGTTCTCCCTGCTCTTCCCCTGGGCCCCTGTCAACGGGGCCCACGCAGACCCCCTGGCCTTGCGCTTCTTCAGGCTCCTGGACCATAACGGAGACTCTCTGATTAATTTCCGGGAGTTTATTAGTGGACTGAGTGAGTATTGGTGGAGGTGGGTGAGGGGGTGTATCAAATAGAAGTTGACGAATGATTGTAGCAACTGGTCAAAATGGATATTAAGTCTATATAGACATAATGAAATGTTATGACAAATTATCGCATCTATGGTGTATTTCAGGTGTTTTATGCCATGGGGATCTGACTGAGAAACTGAAGCTCATGTACAAGATGCATGTGATTCCTGGTAAGTGTGTGTGTGTACTGTTCACAGAGAGGGAGAGAAGTCCAGAGAGAAATATACTATACTTATACTCCTTATATACTGTCATAACTGAGTGAGGGGTAGGATGTTTTAAGGATAGGGGATTGGATTTATTTACTGTAAAGAAGGAAAGATGAATTATGTTCTCTCCCTCACTTGATTGAGCATATGGAGTACCAACCGCCGCTTCCCTTAAGACTCACACAGCAGTATTTTAACTCGGCTGGAAATCTACCTCTCAATCAGAAGAGCTTTCGTGGCTCTCTGGCTCAGCTCGCGTTAATTCCCTGTATAACAGCAAAGCCTGAAGCAGCTATTGTTTTGGTCCTCTCAATGATGGGGTTAGCTTTTTTCTTTTGCCAGCCACAAAGAAAGATGGAAACATTGTCTCTGGCAGAATAATATGATATATGTTGAGAACTAACAGATGTTTAGCGAGAAGAGGATACAGAAATGACTGATAAAGGCATTGATTTCAGACTTATGATCAAACATTGGGATGTGTGAGGCCTCGATGGAAAGATGATAAATGGATACAATTTATTGCACTTTTTCAACTGCAGTGTTTGAGGCGTTATGATAACGCCCCTTACAGCACTTTGAGCATCTGGAAAGGCGCTATATAAATGCTATCAATTCTAATAATGATAAGGCCCAAAAATGCTGCATCTTCCTGTCCCCTCCCAGAGGTGACCCATGAGCAGGAGGAACCAGACTCTGCCTTCGAGGCCACCCAGTACTTCTTTGAGGACATCACCCCGGAAACTTCCAATGGTAGGCCATGTCCTCATCAACACGCCAGAGGTTACACAATGTTTGCACCCCAAATTGCACCCTTTTCCCTATATAGTGCACTACTGTTGACCAGAGCCTTATGTGCCCTCAATCACAGTCACACTCCACTCATGGCATGCATCAACCTATTTCAACCTCTCACTTTTTTTTTTTTCTTCTTCAGATGACTTCCTAATGTGTCCTTTGACCTTTGCACTCTTGACCCTTCCCTTCCTCCAGGCCTTGACCCCAAGTGCAAGAGCGAGAAGGATGATGGCTTTGTCAGGGTCACATTCAAGACTGAGAAAGGTACGCACTGCTATGAACAGTTATGAGACATGAGTATCTATCGCTGGTTTGTAAATGCTCAAATCTAAATGATGATACCTTAAGCCACGAAGTCTACTGTTCCTTTTCTTGTTTGTTGCAAAGGCCTTTATTTACTGTACCTCAAGAACGCTCATCTCACTGTAAGGAAGTTAGCTGTAGCTAACAGGGTTGGGGTCAGTTCCATTTAAACTCCGTCAATACAGGAAGTAAACAAAAATTCCAATATCAATTCCAATTGCCTCCTATGAGGGAAAAAAATACTTCCTGAATTGACTACACTGAAATGGAATTGACTCCAAACCTGGTGCTACTACTCACAGAGAGGGCAAGGAGGGGTGGGCTCTCAGCTGATCATTCAGGTACAGTCCCCGTTGGTGTCTCAACAGGCCCAGACACTTGCACCACCGTTGGTCTTTAGGGCTGGGGCAGTGGTATGGCCTCTGCAGGTGCAGTCCCCTTCCACCTTCATCTTGGCCCCTACCTCTTCCTCCCTCCTCACATCTTCCTCCTCCCTCTCATCTCACCTCCTTCAGCTCACCTCCTCCCTCTCCCTCATCTCACCTCTCTTGCTCTCTTGCTCTCTTGCTCTCTTGCTCTCTTGCTCTCTTGCTCTCTTGCTCTCTTGCTCTCTTGCTCTCTTGCTCTCTTTCTCTTGCTCTGTCTCTCTTGATCTCTCTCTCAAATCATATGTGACCCCATACACACACACACGCATGTGCGCACATCCCAAAACTCTGGGATGAAATGTTGAAAAGGGGAAGCACTGTTACTTTTCTATGTATAATGTTTTCTTGGAGCAAAAATTGTCTACGGTTGCTGATTAGGGACGATATAATTACTGATTTTCCAGACAATAAAATTCCCATTAAAGCAATGGTTCCTAATAGAATTGAACAGTTTCAAAGTGCAGCTGGAAGTGTCGCATGTTAAATGGTCCCCAAGCTATGCCTGCATGCCACTTCAGTTTATTGAGGGCATTATTGGTGCATGTTCTCTTACTCATTCAACACTTGTCTCCTTGACAACAACACATACATTAGTTGTTGTTATGGCCTCCTATAAATAGTCAAAGCGTGCCAGGCTGCTAGCTTTAAGTCTTAACGGCCACCTCTGTTGTTTCTACAGTGAAGAAACTGCACACGCCTGACTACCGCCACTACCTGAGGCTGTGGAACCAGGGCACCAAGAACAAGCTGGACAACATGAAGGATCTGCCCAAACTCAACCAGGTAAGAGCATTAAGATCCACTCCACCTACCCGGGGGAGTCAGTGGAGTCCACTTGATCAATGTGGCTGTGTGAGGCTATGAAATTGTGTGTGTCGTGCCAATGAATCTACCTCTTCCTTCCCAGGCTAACCTGTATGTCTTCCTCTCTCTCTCTCCTTCAGAGCCAGTTCATAGAGCTGTGCAAGACACTGTACAACATGTTCAGCGAGGACGCCCAGGAGCAGGAGCTGTACCACGCCACGGCCACCGTCACCAGCCTGCTGCTGGAGATGGGCGAGGTGGGCAAGCTCTTCTGCCATTCCAAGGACCAGGAGGAGCAGGACCAGGACGATCCAGAGGAGGCCAAAACCAGTGGGCCAGCCCGAGATGGAGGGACCGATCCTGGGGGTGTCTTCCAGCAGATGGGCCAGGGAGAGGGGGAGAAGGAGAGCCAGGCCAGGCAGTGTGGCCCTGCGAAGAGGGACGGCAGGGGCGAGCAGCTGTCTGCCATGGAGGACATTAAGCTGGAGGACTCGTCCCCGAAGGACACAGGGACATCGTCCTCCATGCTCATCTCAGATGACGAGACCAAAGACGACACGTCCATGTCGTCCTACTCGGTGCTCAGCGGCGGCTCCCATGAGCTCGACGACAAGCTTCACTGCGAGGACATTAATGACGACACGGTCCTGGTGCGCAGCGAGAACGGGCCCCATGGGGGAGGGAACGGGCCTCACGGTGAAGGTGGGCCCCACGGCAGAGATGGGGGGCTGCCTCACAGCACCAGCATAGATAAAGACTGGGCCATCACCTTTGAGCAGTTCCTGGCATCGGTGCTCACTGAGCAGGCCCTGGTGCTTTACTTCGAGAAACCAGTGGAGGTGGCCGCACGTATCACCAATGCCAAGAATGTGAGGAAAGTGGGGTGCTCCCTACTGTCTGCTAGCGACTATGAGATCTCCCTGTCTGGGTAACTAATGCCTCAATGGAAAAGAGAGAATTTACAGAGACAGACTCTTGCTCTGTAGGTTGACTGCTTTGGAAAACAGGGAAACATGTCATGTAAATGTACAACGTGAAAAAACCCAGTCTTCTCCTCTTTGTTGGGTGACAAGAATGACAGTCTGCTAGAACTGAAAAGTCTAACATTTGTGTGCAATACTGTAAGAGTAAAAAATATGAAAATAAATACCTGCTCTTAGCAATGTATTTTACCAGATGTCAACAACCTGTTTTATCTTTAGGGTTAGAAGAGTCTGTTCAGTAGAGGGACCAGGGAAGGACAAAAAGGGCTTTTTTGACCTCAAAAGGAATTCAGGCAGAGCTGTGGTGTATGTACTGTACATGTATTAGCTGAGCTTGCTGTACTTTATATGAAGTCATGTATACATGTTACTACTAATAATCGCTAAACCAGTTAGACTACTACGTATCATGATGTTTAAGTCTTACAGACCACCAGTCCAGGAGTGGCCTGTCAGTCCCCAAGGAAAACACTGCTCAGTCGTTGTAGAGTTCTGTTAGCCGCTAACTCATTAGCCGCTAGGCTAATTGACTAACGGCAACCTGTGGTGCAGTTGTACTCACTGCTAATCTATTAGCCGCTAATTTACACTAGAAACAATGGGTTAGACATGTAGCATCCGTTAGCTACAATGAAGAAGTGACTGTACTTCTAGAGTTGGGAAGATTAGTTGCTGCCGCTTCAGGATAACCCACACTTGCACTGGAATGAAATGAAATATGAATGGTGGTGAAAGCTTTATCTGACTAGATGTACTTCTGTAAATTCACTAAGGAAAACACTGTTTAGATTTTATTCGTGTGGTAGCTTAGCCTGCATACTGAACTGTAGAGCACACGCACTTTGTTTTATCAGGAAAAATTACATTTACATCTTTCCTTTTAATTCCATAAGCATGTTTTCTGCCTTTTTTCTGTGCCACTCCTGCGCTCGTCAGCACACTCCAAAAGCTTCCTTTTTTTTTAACAATGTTTTGAAGTTTTTGCTCTATTTTTACGCTGTTTTTATATATTTGTTTTTGTTCCAATGTGAATGATTTTTGTCATGTACAAAGGTCATGATTTTAAGTGTACCACTTCAACTAATTAAAAAGTGTAGAATGAACGGTCTTACGCTACATATTAAAAATGTCTCACGTCTCTTTATGGGATTTATCAATTAGGGTTGTTCATACTGTAGCCTGGGATAAATATTGATACGCTCCGTTTCGACATTGAGAGGGGAAGACATATCTATACAGAGATGGAGACAGAGCACCCTCTGGTGGAGAAGAGAATGTTCCAGAATCAGACCCAATATCCTGTAATGCCACCAAAGATAAGGATAAATGAAGATGCTTCACTCAGGCTGTTTACCATTGAAAGAATGGTAAGTTCCTGTCTACTTAAGGGGGTGGCTCTCCCATAGACACCAATGTGATAGCAGTTGGGTCTGATCTACTCAGTTCACTGACTTCCATTTGAAACAAGAAAAAATAAGGGAGTAGAATATCTCTGATGCCACCACTGCAAATACCTTTCTATTTTCTACCTTTCAGTAAAAGGAAGCGAAGGGTTAATGGCTAACATCTTTGCAGTTCTCTAGCTTCGACAATGGTGCGCAGTGTCAGCGTGGGAGACATGCTGAAAGAGAGACTGTCACATAAAGGTGGTTTGTGAAATCGCTCGCTTTCTTCTCATTGCTGTGCTGCTCTGCAGATGCTTGGGGGTGTGGTTCAGGTTGACCAATGAGAGCTTGCCATTGTAATGCATATGGACACATTCTCTAGTAGTGATTAAATGATTAACTTAGTAATGGATTGGGTTGAAGTGTTTAACTGACGTCTAGTTGTAACTGGTCTGCTAATACGTCATTCACTGTCCTCCTTTTGCTGCAGTTATGTAATATTGTTCATCCCAGGACCTGAGCAAACGCATCATGTCCCTAAATTATGGATTCAAAGGTCATTGGAATGTAAAACAGGGTTTCCCAAACTCGGTCCAGGGGCCCCCTTGGGTACACGTGTTTGCCCTTGCACTACACAGCTGATTCAGGACTGACTTTGGGAAACCGATGTAGAACACGGGATTTTAAATAATGTTCTGTGTTATTAGGATAAAGAATTTGATCTATTAAATCATAAACATCTAATTAATCATAATGTATGATGCTGAATTATAGCGTTTTTTTTTACCATTCATCCCAGAGCCTATACGGTAGGTGCATAGTCTTATGTATGGTAGCAAACAATGTCCCCAATTCCCTCTTGCTTTCAGGATTATTTTCTGTTTATACTCCAATCACCGGTTTTTCCTCTTTGTCCACAGGGGTAATATGTTAACCAATAATGTTCTGTTTATCAAGGTCTCCTTCCTGTGTGTTTACCATGAACCTGGGTGGTCAGCCTAACCGCGCTTCTTAACACCCAGAAGCTAGCCGCACCAATGTGCCTGAGGAAACACTGTTCAACTGACGACCGAGGTCAGCATGCGGGCGCCCGGCCTGCCACAAGGAGTCGCTAGAGCGCGATGAGCCAAGTAAAGCCCTCCCCCCAACCCGGATGATACTGGCCCAATTGTGTACCATCCTATGGGACTCCCGATCATGGCCGGTTGTGATACAGCCCGGGATCGAACCTGGGTCTTTAGTGACGCCTCTAGCACTGCGATGCAGATGCCTTAGACCGCTGTGCCACTCGGGAGGCCCAGGGTCAGTTTTTCTAAGTCTTTTACATAAGAAGGTGGCGTTTCTAGGTAGCTGAGCTGAAGAGGGAGAGCTGGAAAACACCCTGATGTGAGGCAATACTCTTATCAGCCCCCTTTGACCTTTCGTCCTGAATTCACGTCACAACCCTCCCACTTCTGTCACCTCTGCATATTGACCGAGAGGCAAACTCTTCACTCCACATGTACCAGCATTATGATTTGAACGGTTCTGGGACATCAGTCCATTCCAACATGTGCTCAAACATTTTGTCCCCCTAAAAATACATTTTTTCATAGTGACATATAACTTATTGTAGAGAATTAAGGTAGCTGCTAGCATGGTTAAACCAGACTGAACACTACAGCCTGGTATGTTTAAACCTCTTTATCAATGGGCAGCCAATTGCAATAAAGCCAACTATCTCACCTGGTCTGTCACAATTTCATCAGGAACACCAGTTACCTTTTGACAGACTGTCATGCATCTGGCTGTTAGCCAATTAAACTCTCCCACCCTAAGCCCCTGTCCTCCACACCCTAACTCCTATTGGCTGAGAGCTTAGACAAGCCTCTAGAACAGCTGGTACGATGGGTCCCCTGCATGTTACTGATGTTATTGGTAGAAATGTTGTAGACAAGCAACAAATTGGTGTAATGAAGTGAACGATTACATTCAGTAAACCCGTCTTCGTGTAACTGATACTTCTGCTATTCATATAGGTCTGCTGATAGCTGTGGGGTGAACAGAGTAAAAGAGCCCCAGTGGTTCCAAATACTCTGTGGTAGATAGCTATGTAAACTCAGCAAAAAAAGAAACGTCCCTTTTTCAGGACCCTGTCTTTCAAAGATAATTTGGAAAAATCCAAATAACTTCACAGATCTTCATTGTAAAGGGTTTAAACACAGTTTCCCATGCTTGTTCAATGAACCATAAACAATTAATGAACATTCACCTGTGGAATGGTCGTTAAGACACTAACAACTTACAGACGGTATGCAATTAAGGTCACAGTTATGAAAACCTAGGACACTAAAGAGGCCTTTCTACTGACTCTGAAAAACACCAAAATGGAGATGCCCAGGGTCCCTGCTCATCTGCGTGAACGTGCCTTAGGCATGCTGCAAGGAGGCATGAGGACTGCAGATGTGGCCAGGGCAATACATTGCAATGTCTGTACTGTGAGATGCCTAAGACAGCGCTACAGGGAGACAGGATGGACAGCTGACCGTCCTCGCAGTGGCGGACCACGTGTAACAACACCTGCACAAGATCGGTACATCCGAACATCACACCTGCGGGACAGGTACAGGATGGCAACAACAACATCTGCCCGAGTTACACCAGGAACGCACAATCCCTCCATCAGTGCTCAAACTGTCCGCAATAGGCTGAGAGAGGCTGGACTGAGGACTTGTAGGCCTGTTGTAAGGCAGGTCCTCACCAGGCAACAACGTCGCCTATGGGCACAAACCCATCGTCGCTGGACCAGACAGAACTGGAAAAAGTGCTCTTCACTGACGAGTTGCGGTTTTGTCTCACCAGGGGTGATGGTCTGATTCGAGTTTAAAGTCGAAGGAATGAGCGTTACACCGAGGCCTGTACTCTGGAGCGGGAGCGATTTGGAAGTGGAGGGTCCGTCATGGTCTGGGGCGGTGTCACAGCATCATCGGACTGAGCTTGTTGTCATTGCAGGCAATCTCAACACTGTGCGTTACAGGGAAGACATCCTCCTCCCTCATGTGGCACCCTTCCTGCAGGCTCATCCTGACATGACCCTCCAGCATGACAATGCCACCAGCCATACTGCTCATTCTGTGCATGATTTCCTACAAGACAGGAATGTCAGTGTTCTGCCATGGCCAGCGAAGACCCCGGATCTCAATGCCATTGAGCACGTCTGGAACCTGTTGGATTGGAGGGTGAGGGCTAGGGCCATTCCCCGCAGAAATGTCCGGGAACTTGCAGGTGCCTTGGTGGAAGAGTGGGGTAACATCTCACAGCAAGAACTGGCAAATCTGGTGCTGTCCATAAGGAGGAGATGCACTGCAGTAATTAATGCAGCTGGTGGCCACACCGGATACTGACTGTTACTTTTGATTTTGACCCCCCCTTTGTTCAGGGACACATTATTCCATTTCTGTTAGTCACATGTCTATGGAACTTGTTCAGTTTATGTCTCAGTTGTTGAATCTTGTTATGTTCATACAAATACTTACACATGTTAAGTTTGCTGAAAATAAACTCAGTTGACAGTGAGAGGACGTTTCTTTTTTTGCTGAGTTTATGACAAAAGGTACCAAAAGGTACCATTACACAATGAGTGGTCAATGTTGCCACATTGCACTGGGATGAATGAAATATTCACATTAAATGTTGCATTGTAGTTACAATGTAATGTACCGGTAAATGTGTTGTTTTTCACAAATGTTAGAAGCTGTGCGCTGCTGTAGGGTTGATTTGGACATTGACTTTCTTGACAGTGAGCGGACTTTGGTTTGGCCCATGCTCCTGTACACAGTAACGCCTCTCTCTGTGGCAAGTCAGTAAAAAATCAAATAAATATGAGGATGCACAACTCCTTTTTCCAGGGTTAGGGCTGGCTCCCTGGGACTATAGTTTGGGCTCTCACGTCCTGCAGTAAACCAATAGCTAGTCAAACGGAATTTAATCCACTGTATTAATAACAATGTAAGTACTCTCAGATATTACCTGTTAGATTTCGCTACACTCGCAATAACATCTGCTAACCATGTGTATGTGACCAATACAATTTGATTTGATTTGACCAACATGGTTTAATTGTTTGTTGTTGATTAGACCTAGTATAGGTTTTGTAAATCTTGGTTTCTTTTTGAGATGTGTTGCACCATTTAACTTTAAACCTGGATTAGTTCATTTAAGGTTCAATCTTTAAACTATGATTAGTTACACGTGTCATAATGGATTCACCATAGCAATATGTTCTCATTCTATTTCTATGGAAACAAATTAGCACTGGTCATTGCTAGCTTGCTAGCTAGCTAGCTAGCTAGCAAATTAAGTTTGAAATACAGGCTATTAAAACTACTTTTTGGTCAAATTAGTCAGCTGGCTAGTTGACTTTTACAATCATGGTATCCACAAGAGCATTAATCACACTGAAAATAAAGCACATACACTTATCAATTTAAACCTCCTGCAGGAGCAGTTTAGAATAGTAGAATAATCCCTTATCTACATTTTAATTTGATTTTAAAACAAAGGAGCAAGAAGATTTAAACTAAGAACACAATTAAACTTAGTTTAGAAGGATTACATTTAACAAAGATTCATTTAAAACTAGGTTTAAAATGTGGTGCAACAAGATTAATACTTAAACCTTGATTTAACCCAGTTAATAAACCTTGATTAAACCCATTTAATGACCTTGATTTAACCCAGTTTAAACCTTGATTACCCAGTTTAAGTTAATCCATGTTTGTGCATCCCACCCCTATATATCACTGATGTTTATTTGATCTGGTTGATTGTATAGATTATTATAATCAATGCTGTTCAGTTGTTATTATGATGGAGTGTTTTCAAATATCACTAAATCCCTCCTGCCACAACAATAGGCTACACACTGCACAGGCTATTGTACTTTTGAAACCGAATCAACAAATTGACCGGCATATTTACTCAACAATTTCCTAAGTATGCACAGCATTTTCCTAAATTCCAAGGATGATAAGAGAGAATAGATGCGGCAGTGTTGACATCCTTCCCTCTTCCTCCTTCACTGTCTGCAGTACCAGGGACCATGGTGGGAATGAAGCCCTCCGATACACCCCCTACCCTGGGGGTGAAGCTGCTGAGTGCTGGCTCAGCGGCCTGCATCGCTGACCTGGTCACCTTTCCCCTGGATACAGCCAAAGTCAGACTCCAGGTAATGGTTCGCTGTCCACCACCAGTCCTGAAGACTTGAGTCTGACCTCCTGTAACACTGAATTTTACTGGCACCTCCTTTAACACTGATTCTTGTGGGGACCTCTGTTAACACTGACACTTGTGAACCCCAGATTCAGGGAGAGAAGGTGGCGTCGGAAGCTACCAAGGGCATCCGCTACAGGGGGGTGTTTGGGACAATCAGTACCATGATCCGGACGGAGGGACCCAGGTCGCTGTATAACGGTCTGGTGGCGGGCTTACAGAGACAGATGTGCTTTGCCTCCATCAGGATCGGCTTCTATGACAACGTCAAAAACTTCTACTCTGGCGGAGCAGACAGTAAATTAGGATAACAGTTATTAATCTGAGATAATAATCTGTGATGTTACATATTTTGTACCAAGAGAAGAAGCATCATATATTACCTCAATCATCATTCTTTCAGTACTTAACAAACCCTCTTACCCCCTCTGCCCCTGTCCTATCCCAGCTGCAAATATTGGTATCCGTATCTTGGCCGGCTGCACCACAGGGGCCATGGCTGTGTCTTTCGCCCAGCCCACTGACGTGGTGAAGGTCCGCTTCCAGGCCCAGGTCAACCTGACCGGGGTGGCTCGTCGCTACACGGGCACCATGCAGGCCTACAAACACATTTTCAACCACGAGGGCATCCGCGGGCTCTGGAAAGGTTAGTCAGTACAACCCTGGGCCCCATTGGTTGATTTCCCAGTAACACCCATCTCCATTGGTTGTGTTGCTGCTAACCTTGAGCCCCATTGATTGTGTTTGTCCTTAGTAGAACTGTTTGCATAGAAAAGACCAAAGATGGTTGTCTATGGCAGTATGTCACTGTCATCCAATGTCAGGGATGTACAGATATTGATTGGAGCAGATGCTGCAAAGTTGATGATCCCATAGGACAGAACTTGAGTGCACCTGAAAATAAAGCTTGGCTTTGCAGGTTGTTGTTGAGTTTTCTAGGGCCTTTTACCAACCGACCTGCTTCTTGTTCACTCCAGGCTGTCTACCCAACATCACTAGGAACGCTTTGGTCAACTGCACAGAGCTTGTGACCTATGACCTCATCAAGGAGGCCATTCTTAGGCACAAACTGTTGTCAGGTGAGTGGGTGCTATTGGTGCATACAGTCACATCGAGACATCTGACTGGGCAGAAGTCCACACGCCCTCTCGCTCTATTGTCCTTCATGTGTCTTGAAAGCCTGATAACAGTATACATATTGGTACATAATATTCTGTCCAGCTATGGAATATCACGGCGCTAACATTTATCTAATGGATTTTTATTGCACCTTTCACAACAAAGCGGTATAAAACAGAGATATGGATTTCCTGCAGGCCTCAAGACAGAGGCCTTATACATTACAGTGTATCTGCATGGCACTACTTGAACATTAACTTTAGTGTCAGCATTTCTGTTATACATCTGTGTTAATCAACTAGTTAATCTAAGGTTCAATCTTTAAACTATGATTAGTTACACGTGTCATAATGGATTCACCATAGCAATATGTTCTCATTATATTTCTATGGAAACAAGCCAGCGCTGGTCATTGCTAGCTCGCTAGCAAATTGAGTTTGAAATACAGGCTATTAAAACGAATTGCGCTTTTTGGTCAAATTAGTTGACTTTTACAAACATGGTATCCACAAAATCTAAAATCGTTAATCATACTGAAAATAGGTGCCCATTGATATCTTTGTGACAGTGTTTCAAAAGGGCTTGTGATGACCGTTTTCCCACAGATAACCTCCCGTGCCATTTTGCTTCTGCGTTCGGCGCCGGCTTCGTTACCACCTGCATTGCCTCTCCGGTGGACGTGGTGAAGACACGATACATGAACTCTCCGCAGGGCCAGTATAAGAGTGCCATCAACTGTGCCTGGACCATGGCCACCAAAGAGGGACCCACGGCCTTCTACAAAGGGTGAGCTCACAGACAGTCACACACACTGTACAAACAGACCTGTGTCCTTCAGTCTGTTGATAGAACAAGGCAGTTGGATGTAGTTGTACATTTTAGAATCCTCAGTGATATATAATTGATTTAGCTGTTTTGGGTGGTTACCTTGACACAGTAACTCTACCAGAGGAGGCTGGTGGGAGAAGATATAGGAGGACTGGCTCATTGTAATGACTGGAATGGAATCAAACATATTTAAACCACGTTTGACTACGTTCCATTTATAACATTCTAGCCGTTACAATGAGCCCGTCCTCCTATAGCGCCTCCCAGCAGCCACCTCTGAACTCTACTAAGCAAAACTTTGGAGCATTCGCAGGGATCTTTAGTTGAAAGTCTCTCCCAGACAGGCCAACTAACGTTTAATTTGTCCTCTCTTGTTCCCTGTAGATTTGTGCCCTCGTTTCTAAGGCTGGGCTCATGGAACGTTGTGATGTTCGTGTCGTTTGAGCAGCTCAAGAGAGTCATGATGTTAGGAAAGAAGAAGATGGAGGACAAAAGTTAACTTCATTCCTACGTGCAAAGAGCCCTTTGCAATGATGGATTGACAAGCGCACATCCCTATTGAGTTGGACCCACAATGCAGTGTAGACTACAGGAATACTATGGACCACGATCCATAACGTTAAGATTCCTAGGTGGTCGATTGTCAGCATGTTGTATGAATAATGAGGAATCCTTTGTTAAAAAAGGAATTATGAAAGTGCATTTGAAGTGCATCTACCTTGGAGAATAGTTTTATTTTCTCTATTTTTATTTATTTTGACCTATACTTCTCCTACGGTCTCAAACCAGTCCTTGGGGACCTCTAGCCATTCTCTATAGTGTATTTAGCACGCCTGCCAAATGGGAAGTAATCAGCAAGCCGCTGTTCCTTTAAATCAGGCGTACTAGGGTTAGGATACAGTACTTTAGGAACGACTGCTGGGCTACCAGGACTGGGTAGAAAAAGGCTTCCCTTGTATTGTGTGCTTAAATTTAAGCCCCAACAAGAACTGCTCCCCGGCCGCCGATGACGTGGATGTCGGTTGAGGCAGCTCCCTCCGCAACGCTCTGATTCAGAGGTTGGGTTAAATGCGGAAGACACATTTCAGTTGAATACATTCAGTTGTGCACCTGACTAGGTATCCCCCTTTCCCTTCCCTTAATTCCCCCCAAAAACTTGTAATAAATTATAGTTTAATAATTAGATGTTGGTAATTTGCATTATATTGAACTTTATAAATATACTTATTTTGTTTGTCTGTGTTCATTACACGCTCCATTTAATCTCAAATCTCAGCTGACAGTCATCACACACTCATCCGAAAACATCACAGGTTTAATTTATTAACACTGGGCATGTGTCAGTCGTTACAAAGACCCATACTGGGTCTACAAAATGTAAAATCACCTTAAAAAAAAAAAAATCAGGGCCCACGGCCTATAAATAACAGACAAAATACCATACAAAGTCAGCTTTCAGCAAAGACAATATTGTACGAATGTGTGGAATAGGCGGCGGCGTAATACCCAGTGATCTCAGCACCACCTATTGAAATGTATTGACAACAATGACGGTATCAATTCAAACGCATTAAAACATGCACAAAGCTTTCAGTGTCTGAGTAGGTAGTACAACCATTGAGCATTAGGTAAACAATTTATTCCTTAGTTTTAAGTCTACTACGATATAAATTCCCTCTCTGGACACATATTTGATTCCTGAGCAAGAAGGACAAATACGAGAATGAGTAGGCAACGTTATTATGAATACATGCCAGACGGCACTTGTTGACTTTGTTAAATAAATTCAAACCTAGTTACCAGCTAGTTAATATTATTCACCAATCCTCATTTCCTGTGTAATTCCTTTCCATGTCCACTGAAAAGTACACAGCCAATCAACTACATAGAACTAGTGCTCTAATATTTTATTTCCCCTTTTTTAATATTTTAAGCATTGGAATGGTCATTATTTGAGGCAGAGGGTTGAATTCCAGTCTCCTGGTCTTATTTCTAAAAGCTACTAAAGTCACTAATTTATAGAATAAAAAAAAGGTGTGTAGATTGGGTCTAAACTAAGATCAAAGGGATAGCTAGCTCAAAATGTCCCTTATAGATTTGGAAGTACACTGTAGTGTAGAGGTTCTGGTGGTCCCAATTAGGTCCAAGCGAGACCCGTTCAGTCGGTTGGTCGGTCAGTTACTTTTTGGACTAATTGTCATGGTGAGGGCGACGGCGGGGTCCAGTAGTTGAATCTTGATATTGTCGTGGAACTTCTCCCTGTAGTGGTTGAACTCCATGATGCTCTCAGGCTCCTCCTCCACCCAGAACTTATCAAACTTGTACACCAGGTAACCTGAAGCAGGGAGGCCAAGACAGAGTTAGGGGTTTAGGTAACCTGAAGCAGGGAGTAGTCCCCTATGCTACTGACAAACAGAGTTGAGCGCAATGAGCATACACTTACAGAACAGCTGATGGAGGTGCTGCAGTTGGGGTCTCCCAGACACAGTGTTGTAGAAGTGGGGTTTGAGAGCACCACTCTTCAGTAAACTGTATGCCATCTCCGTCAGGTTGATACCCACTATGGCATAGGAGTACCTGAAACATGACACACACATGCTAATCATTAAAAGGCTATAAATATGTTGTCAAAGTAGGTTTACTTTGGGTGTGCTTGTTTTAGCTTGTTTGGTGCCCAGGTGGGCAGAGGTTTCACTTCAGGACTAATGGAAAAGTCTCAAATGTGGAAACTCCACCCACCCAGTACATTGGGCAAGCTAAAAAAAAACTATTGATAGATGAGTGAATATACTGAAATGTGCATCAGAACCATAGCTAACATATAAAGAACAGAGTTCAATAGGCAAGTCAACTCCTAAAATGAGGTAATTACGTAATCCTTACCCCAGTTTGGGATGGTTTGCGTGGGACAGCACTTGCCGAGCCTCTTCAGTGTATTTCTCACTAAAGAATCTGCAATAAACAAGATACCGAATTAAAAAAAGTTAAGAAATCTAGCTTAAACTTGAGATAAAAAATATACAACTTTTCAGAATACTGATGAGCAAGGTTAGATTGTTAAGGACTGGACAGTCATTCAGACAACACAACTTACACAAGGTTGGTTAGGCCCAACATGCCCATTCCTCGGAAGTCAGTCTTGGGGTCATCGCCTTGGAAACCAATGTCGCCCCACTGTTTGGTAACTCTGGACTCCAGTTTGACCTCGGGCATCAACAGGTCCCATAACTGTAGAGTCAGACAAGTCCATTCCTGTTAATACTTTACACTTACCTTTAAATAGAGATGATATTAAAACGTTTGAAACGGTCATGTTGAATCATCTCATCCAGAAACCTTCCATTGCTCCATGCTAGTCATTGACATAAAAAAAAAAAAATGAACGGCAGCAGTACCTTCAAAAGCATTTCCTCGTGTTGGACTTTATCCGAGTCAAAAGTCTCCTTCCTCAACTCTTCCACGGACGTGAATAAGTTCCTGTATCCTGTTATTTGTAAGAGACACAGCTTCAGATTCACCTTAAACCTAGGACCAAAGAGACACACACATTAGTCATCAATACATATCATAGAAAATAATATATAGAAAATATGAATAAAACGGTAAAAGGGTAACAAGACTGACGTGGGATCCCTCTGCGTTTTGACATTCTTTTCCCTCATGATAAGATCCAGATACTTCTCCAAGCCGTCCTCCTCCACGTTCACAGCAGCTCTTAACAGCTGGAGAGAGGGAAGGAGAGAGGAAGAGAGAGGAAGGACAGAGGAGAGAGATGGTGTGATTAGTCATCTCATCCATGGTAATAGCTCAGAGTTTGTGTTAGTATTTCTCCTACAGACTATGCTGTCATAACACGCACGATGATCACAGAGGTCAGATGATGGAACAACCAACTATGTATTACGTACTGCCTTAACTTTGTATGGGGGGAAATGCCATAGTACCAGAGTGATGCTGAGAATTGTTCCCTTTAAAATGTATGCCAAACAAAAACGAATAATTGCAAAGTTAAGCAAACCATACAACTATGCACCAAGACGACTTCCAACAGTGCAGATGCAGAGGTTTGGTAAGTGAATGACGACACCAACAGCACAAACCGTCATTTTATTACCAAACTTTGCATCTGCACTGTTCAACTAAATGTGTTTTTGTACAATATTCTGTGGAAATTGTTAAAAGTAGTCGTGTGCGTAGAGTTGTATGTTTTGTTTAACTATGCAATCATTGGTATTTGTTTTCCATTCATTTTAAAAGTGAAAAATCTGAGTCTCCGCATATCTCTGTTACCATGGAAATGCCCATGAACTGTTGATAAGAATGTGCTTAGCATAACAAGAATAACAACCATCGCGGTACTGATCAATGGATTTCTTAAGTGGGTTAAATGTAACAGTTGATTGTGGTTGTCTGTATGATAACTAGTCAACCATGCATTCCTGCTTCAGTAAAAATCAAGTGAAAGGAACGATTTCCAACATTTACCTTAGATTTGGAGTTCTTGAGTGAGTATTCTGAATGAAGAAAAATCAAATGACAGGTTAAAAACAGTTCAAAATGATAATGAATAGCACAACTGACAACTTGTTTTTCGTATGGGTTGGGTAGTACTCATTAGGTGTCGAATGGAGGAAAAACAGGGAGGACTATCTGGACTTGTCCAATTAGAGACGCCAATTATTGTTTTTCCGTAACAAAATGTTTTAAAACATGTTCTGTTGCCCTAATGAACACCATTTAGCTCTAGAATGTAACCTCACCTGCTTTCGTTGTCCTGGGCGCCCCAGGCTTGTAGCCGGCACAAATCCTTTGCAGCTCGCATTTCCCTGTCACCTGTCTGATGAACCACTTCAGCCAGTATCTAAGGAAGGACGTGTAGAAGTATCCCCAGATGCTGCCGAACATGGTCTACAACACAGACATGTCAGCAAGAGTTCCAAATACAACAAGGCAAGTGAATAACACCATAATCATAAGAGTCATCCAAGACATACTGGTAGGACAGCAATGGCGAGCCATGCATCTTCTTCGAGACATTGACAAATGAACACCCCAAAAAATTCCCGTGTACTCCAGACAAGCCTATCGATTTATCCTTTAGTTGAACGCCGTGCAATGGAATTAATGGCTGAAAAGAAAAAATCCAGCGATGGTAATGTCTTTGTAGTAGGAGTTAGTTATTGATACCTTCAAACTATCAGTCTTTAAAGTACTGCAGGACCTCCCCAAAAACAATCATTGGCTACTCTGTACAAAATCCCATATCCAATGGGAATGGACTCAATGGCATGTCATCGGATAGGCCTAGGTGGTCATGTCAGGTCAAGTCAATCACTGGAAAGTTACCTTAGCAGTAACTTTCCACGGTGTCCCCCTCCCAAATTATCTTAAATCTAACTGCAACTATTTCACAATCATTGATTTGCTAGCAAGCCATCTGTTGAATGCTGTTCCAGGACAGTCATTTACTTGGCTAGGAGACCAGGCGTGACTCATTTTGCCAATTAGTGAGTAGTACAGCCTAGGAATCAGGTGCAGGCTGTAGCACTGCTGAACCAGGATTGCCAGTGAGTAGAGGTGAAATGAGAGAACCCGTTGCAACATGAACAGAAAGGCTCTATTGTAACTTGAGCTCCTACTTTAGCAGGTGTCTTTACACAAATGGCTTTGGCTTGGCAAAATAACTGCTTTTGTTAGCCGACTGACAGCTTGTCTTTTGTTTAGCAGCTAGTTAGCTGCTAACTAACAGCTAGCTAGTCAGCTCGTAGTAGATCGTCTCATTTCAGCCACTGTGCCTCCACCGTAAAGCTTCAACACAGTAGCTTCAGGTTTCTAAGTTAGTTGTTGGGGTACTAAAAAATGTACAGTAATTTCATTGACCGGTACAACACTAACTAGACTAGCTATAACAAACTGACTGTCCTGGAACAGCATTCAACGGATAGCTTGCTAGCAAATCAGTGATTGTGAAATACTTGCAGTTAGAGACTTAGATAACTAACCCCAGAAAGAAAGTCAACATGTTAATAAACACAGTTAGTTATACCTGGCTTTGAAGCGTTAGCTAGCTACCTAACGTTAGCTAGCTTAGCCACACAATCACAACAGGTTGTCAATATTTACCTCGAGTAATCAGGTGGATTATGTCAGCAATTACGCCTTGATTTGAGTGAAGATAGCAAGAAATAGACCTAGTGGTGAGCGTTATTTACTTTAGCAATGACAAATTCCTCAAATTAATCTGAAAGAGATGTGTCCACTGAAGTAGTAATGTTGACAAGTCTTTTGGCTAACCTCTTCTTTGATTAATAGAATCTCGACGCACAAGTGTACCACTTTACCTTTGGCGCCACCTGTTGGGTTGGGGTATGGTGTGTTGATGGAATCTTGGGGTGTATTCAATACGCAGATTCTGTTGCAAAACGTTTTGCAACAGAACAGAAACCGTGTATTCCAAACACTCTTCAACGTGACATACAAGTTGTTGGGTTCTTAAACGGAAGTTGTAGTTCCTTTTAATTGTATGGTTTCCACGTGTTGCCATTCCAATCTGAATAGTCTGCTAAGGGTTTGGCACAAGCTGCAATAAATGATCAATTCTGCTCTAAAGTGAACTGAAGTTTGTGGAATTCCTTCCAACTTCTTCTAGCCTCTTATTTTTATTTTTTTAAAGAGAGACACGACTGAACTAAAACTTCTATTTAAGAACAAAACGGAACTCAACAACATTTGGAGTAAACATTTTTACCTGCTAATTAATTGCACCCATCTGGTGTCCCAGGTCTAAATCAGTCCCCGATTAGCCGGGAACATTGAAAAAAAACAGTGGAACTGGCTTCGAGGTCCAGAGTTGAATTTGAGGGCACTAACCTATTATAATAGCTGCATTTCCTATACTTGCCACACGAAGGTGCGGATGTTGCATAGGATGTATGGTGAAAATACTTCCCTAAAGAAACCATGGTCACTGTTCATAGGGATTAAGTTTAACAGCTAGACAAACTCCTTGAATTAGTAGTGTGTTCATATTTGATTGAAGTATGGAATCAGACATGTCAATCTCCCATTTTTAAACACTAATGTTTTGGCAAAAAAAACATTGCATGTATGGATACTTTACTTTACCTATGATATAGCTTTATCAATCTAGGTATCTTCAACTATTTATCTATATATTTTAATCAATAATGTATCTATATATTATATATTTTTTATATATTTATCTATATCTATATGGTATCTATATATGTCAATAGATTCCGATAGCACATTTGACCACATCAATCAAATCAAACTTTATTTGTCGCATGCGCCGAATACAACAAGTGTAGACCTTACCGTGAAATGCTTACTGACAAACCCTTAACCAACAGTGCAGTTCAAGAAAAGTTAAGAAAATATTTACCAAATAGACTAAAGTAAAAAATAATAATAAAAAGTAACACAATAAGAATAACAATAACGAGGCTATATACAGGGGGTACCGGTACTGAGTCAGTGTGCGGGGCTACAGGTTAGTTGAGATAATTTGTACATGTAGGTGGGGGGTGAAGTGACTATGCATAGATAACAAACAATAAGTAGTAGCAGTGTACAAAAGGGGAGGGGGGGGGGGGGGTGTCAATGTAAATAGTCCGGTGGCGATTTTATTGTTCAGCAGACTTATGGCTTGGGGGTAGAAGCTGTTGAGGAGCCTTTTGGTCCTAGACTTGGCGCTCCGGTACTGCTCACCGTGCGGTAGCAGAGAGAACAGTCTATAACTTGGGTGACTGGAGTTTCTGACAATTTCTTCGGCTTTCCTCTGACACTGCTTAGTATATAGGTCCTGGATGGCAGGAAGTTTGGCCCCAGTGATGTACTGGGCCGTACGCACTACCCTCTGTAGCGCCTTACGGTCAGATGCTGAGCAGTTACCATACCAGGCGGTGATGCAACCGGTCAGGATGCTTTTGATGGTGCAGCTGTAGAACCTTTTGACAATCTGGGGACCCATGACAAAATCTTTTCAGTCTCCTGAGGGGGAAAAGGTTTTGTCGTGCCCTCTTGGTATGTTTGGACCATGATAGTTCGTCTGTACAGCACTTTGTGACATCAGCTGATGTAAGAAGGGCTTTATAAATACATTTGATTGATTGATTAGTGATGTGGACACTAAGGAACTTAAAACTCTCGAACCGCTCCACTACAGCTCCATCGATGTTAAGGGGTGTGTTCGGCCCGCCTTTTCCTGTAGTCCACAATCAGCTCCTTTGTCTTGCTCACATTGAGGGAGAGGTTGTTGTCCTGGCACCACACTGCCAGTTCTCTGACCTCCTCCCTATAGGCCGTCTCATCGTTGTCGGGGATCAGGACTACCACTGTTGTGTCGTCAGCAAACTTAATGATGGTGTTGGAGTCGTGTTTGGCCACGCAGTCGTGGGTGAACAGGGAGTACAAGAGGGGACTAAGTACACACCCCTGAGGGGCCCCAGTGTTAAGGATCAGCGTGGCAGACGTGTTGTTGCCTACTCTTACCACCTTGCGGCGGCCCGTCAGGAAGTCCAGGATCCAGTTGCAGAGGGAGGTGTTTAGTCCCAGAGTCCTTAGCTTAGTGATGAGTTTCGTGGGCACTATGGTGTTGAACGCTGAGCTGTAGTCAATGAACAGCATTCTCACATAGGTGTTCCTTTTGTCCAGGTGGGAAAGGGTAGTGTGGAGTGCGATTGAGATTGCGTCACCTGTGGATCTGTTGGGGCAGTATGTGAATTGGAGTGGGTCTAGGGTGTCCGGGAGGAGGCTGTTGATGTGACATATATGTTGTGGTGTGTTTAAATCGTAATTAAAAGGTCCAATGAAGCCATTTTTACCTCCAATATCAAATTAATTCTGGAAAACAATTAAGTATCTTACTGTGATTGTTTTCAATTTAAAATGTCTAAAATAAAAAAATTGCTTCTTAGTGAAGAGCAATTTCTCAAGGAAAAATGTTGGTAGGACAGTCTGGGAGTGGTTTGTATGGGGAGGGGAAAACTTAAAACTAGCTGTTATTGGAACTCTCTTTCTTATTGGTCTATTAACTCATTTACCACATGGTGATGTCACAACAGAAGGCCAAAACTCCATCCCACCAAAACAGGCTGAAATTTCAGGCAAACTTTTTTAACAGCTTTTACACTCAAGGGGTATTATCCTTTTCACGGTATTATTATTGTGGAAATATATAGACATATACAGTGGGGGAAAAAAGTATTTAGTCAGCCACCAATTGTGCAAGTTCTCCCACTTAAAAAGATGAGAGAGGCCTGTAATTTTCATCATAGGTACACATCAACTATGACAGACAAAATGAGAAAGAAAATCCAGAAAATCACATTGTAGGATTTTTAATGAATTTATTTGCAAATTATGGTGGAAAATAAGTATTTGGTCACCTACAAACAAGCAAGATTTCTGGCTCTCACAGACCTGTAATTTCTTCTTTAAGAGGCTCCTCTGTCCTCCACTCGTTACCTGTATTAATGGCACCTGTTTGAACTTGTTATCAGTATAAAAGACACCTGTCCACAACCTCAAACAGTCACACTCCAAACTTCACTATGGCCAAGACCAAAGAGCTGTCAAAGGACACCAGAAACCAAATTGTAGACCTGCACCAGGCTGGGAAGACTGAATCTGCAATAGGTAAGCAGCTTGGTTTGAAGAAATCAACTGTGGGAGCAATTATTAGGAAATGGAAGACATACAAGACCACTGATAATCTCCCTCGATCTGGGGCTCCACGCAAGATCTCACCCCGTGGGGTCAAAATGATCACAAGAACGGTGAGCAAAAATCCCAGAACCACACGGGGGGACCTAGTGAATGACCTGCAGAGAGCTGGGACCAAAGTAACAAAGCCTACCATCAGTAACACACTACGCCGCCAGGGACTCTAATCCTGCAGTGCCAGACGTGTCCCCCAGTTTAAGCCAGTACATGTCCAGGCCCGTCTGAAGTTTGCTAGAGAGCATTTGGATGATCCAGAAGAGGATTGGGAGAATGTCATATGGTCAGATGAAACCAAAATAGAACGTTTTGGTAAAAACTCAACTCGTCGTGTTTGAAGGACAAAGAATGCTGAGTTGCATCCAAAGAACACCATACCTACTGTGAAGCATGGGGGTGGAAACATCATGCTTTGGGGCTGTTTTTCTGCGAAGGGCCCAGGATGACTGATCCGTGTAAAGGAAAGAATAAATGGGGTCATGTATCGTGAGATTTTGAGTGAAAACCTCCTTCCAACAGCAAGGGCATTGAAGATGAAACGTGGCTGGGTCTTTCAGCATGACAATGATCCCAAACACACCACCCGGGCAACGAAGGAGTGGCTTCGTAAGAAGCATTTCAATGTCCTGGAGTGGCCTAGCCAGTCTCCAGATCTCAACCCCATAGAAAATCTTTGGAGGGAGTTGAAAGTCCGTGTTGCCCAGCGACAGCCCCAAAACATCACTGCTCTAGAGGAGATCTGCATGTAGGAATGGGCCAAAAAAACAGCAACAGTGTGTGAAACCCTTGTGAAGACTTACAGAAAACGTTTGACCTGTGTCATTGCCAACAAAGGGTATATAACAAAGTATTGAGAAACTTTTGTTATTGACCAAATACTTATTTTCCACCATAATTTGCTAATAAATTCATAAAAAATCCTACAATGTGATTTTCTGGATTTTTTTTCTCAGTTTGTCTGTCATAGTTGAAGTGTACCTATTATGAAAATTACAGGCCTTTCTCATCTTTTTAAGTGGGAGAACTTGCACAATTGGTGGCTGACTAAATACTTTTTTGCCCCACTGTATATACAGTACCAGTCAAAAGTTTGGACACACCTACTCATTCAAGAGTTTTTCTTTCTTTTTACTATTTTATACATTGTAGAATAATAGTGAAGACATCAAAACTATGAAATAACACATGGACTCATGTAGTAACCAAAAAAGTGTTAAACAAATCAAAATATATGTTATACTTGAGATTCTTCAAAGTTGCCACCCTTTGCCTTGATGACAGCTTTGCACACTCTTGGCATTTTCTCAACCAGCTTCATGAGGTAGTCACCTGGAAAGCATTTCAATTAATAGGTGTGCCTTCTTAAAAGTGAATTTGTGGAATTTCTTTCCTTCTTAATGCATTTGAGCCAATCAGTTGTGTTGTGACAAGGTAGCGATGGTATACAGAAGATAGCCCTATTTGGTAAAACACCAAGTCCATATTATGGCAAGAACAGCTCAAATAAGCAAAGAGAAATGACAGTCCATCATTACTTTAAGACATGAAGGTCAGTAAATATGGACAATTTCAAGAAATTTTAAAGTTTCTTCAAGTGAAGTTGCAAAAACCATCAAGCGCTATGATGAAACTGGCTCTCGTGAGGACCGCCACAGGAAAGGAAGACCCAGAGTTACCTCTGCTGCATAGGATCAGTTCATTAGAATTAATGGCACCTCAGATTGCAGCCCAAATAAATACTTCACGGAGTTCAAGTAACAGACACATCTCAATATCAACTGTTCAGAGGAGACTGTGTGAATCAGGTCTTCATGGTCGAATTGCTGCAAGGAAACCACTACTAAAGTCACCAATAAGAAGAAGAGACTTGCTTGGGCCAAGAAACATGAGCAATGGACATTAGACCGGTGGAAATCTGTCCTTTGGTCTGATAAGTCCAAATTTGAGATTTTTGGTTCCAACCGTCGTGTCTTTATGAGACGCGGAGTAGGTGAACGGTTGATCTCCGCAGGTGTTTTTCCCACCAAGAAGCATGGAGGAGGAGGTGTGATGGTGTGGGGGTGCTTTGCTGGTGACACTGTCTGTGATTTATTTTGAATTCCAGGCACACTTAACCAGCATGGCTACCACAGCATTCTGCAGCGATATGCCATCCCATCTGGTTTGGCTTAGTGGGACTATCATTTGTTTTTCAACAGGACAATGACCCAACACACTTCCAGGCTGTGTACGGGCTATTTGATCAAGAAGAAGAGTGATGGAGTGCTGCATCAGATGACCTGGCCTCCACAATCCCCCGACCTCAACCAAATTGAGATGGTTTGGGATGAGTTGGACCGCAGAGTGAAGGAAAAGCAGCTAACAAGTGCTCAGCATTTGTGGGAAGTCCTTCAAGACTGCTGGAAAATAATTCCTCATGAAGCTTGCCAAAAGTGTGCAAATCTGTCATCAAGGCAAAGGGTGGCTACTTTTTAAGAATTTGTTTTACACTTTTTTGTTACTACATGATTCCATATGTGTTATTTCATAGTTTTGATATCTTCACTATTATTCTACAATGTAGAATATAGTAAAAAATTAAGAAAAACTCTGCAATGAGTAGGTGTGTCCAAACTTTTGACCGGTACTGTATATAAGACTACACTCGGCCTTTAAGGTTTGTATCACAGGCCTCGGTGGCTGCTGTCTCATCTAATCATCTTCCCTGGGCTTCTTAGGGACAGAGGTCAACCCTACACAATTACTGAGTCCAATAGGAAAGGTGAGCTATTCTGTGTGTGTGTGTGTGATCAGAGACAACACACTGAAATACAGTAGGATGACTTTTACCAACCATGTCTTTATGTTATAATCCCTTCAGACGGTTGGTTACAATGCTACACTCACTATGTGCCTCACATTGACCCGGTACTGTCGTGTGTGTGTGTGTGTGTGTGTGTGTGTGTGTGTGTGTGTGTGTGTGTGTGTGTGTGTGTGTGTGTGTGTGTGTGTGTGTGTGTGTGTGTGTGAACGGACCAAGGCGCAGCCGGCGTATCATTCCACATCTTTATTATATAGTGAAACTTAGCCAAACAAACTATAAACAAACCGTGACGACAGAGGTGCAACATGCACTAACTCAAAATAATCTCAAATATGATCCCTAATTAGAGACAACGATGACCAGCTGCCTCTAATTGGAATCATACAAAAAACCCAACATAGAAAAAATAAACTAGAACACAACATAGAAAAAATAAACGAGATAAACCCCCCAGTCACGCCCTGACCTACTCTACCATAGAAAATCTGAACACTCAATGGTCAGGACGTGACAGGTACCCCCTGTATATAGCCTCGTTATTGTTACTTTAAATGTTTTACTTTGGTTTATTAGTCAATATTTTCTTAACTCTATTTCTTGAACTGCATTGTTGGTTAAGGGCTTGTAAGTAAGCATTTCACAGGTAAGGTCTACACCTGTTGTATTCAGCGCATGTGACTAATACAATTTGATTTGAAATTGTAAGTATTCCAACTATTTAGTTTATTGACAGAAATAGAGAAAACATTGACATTCAACACTACAATACTATACCAGTAATTCCTACCATGATTTGCAAAATGTGTCATAATACAATCATAACACAGTGTTGGTGCTATCTGGTATTCTTGGGATGTCCCTACCCAAACCATAACCTTAACCATCACCTGGGTTCGCCCAGGGAGCCATACAAGCTAGAACCACCACTGAGTACAGGGCATAATTATGGTGCTTTTCCCCTTCAGTGCAAGTGCATGCATAGTCACATCCATATCCAGTGATGGAAATGGATAGTGTATAGCCACTGCCTCAACACAACACTACAGACAGTGTTGCAGAGACACTGTCTGTGGCCTATAGATTGTTGTTCCCATTCAGCAAGCAATGCCGTATGTAGTCTACAGGGATAATATATATAATGCCCAATGGTCCAAATGCTTAACACCATTTCTTTTTATATGGAACATAGATGATACCAGAGCAGGAAATAACTAGCCTATCATATGTAATTAAATGCTGCTTTCTCTATGTTTGATGTCTGATGTCCCTGCAATTCTGTGTCCTCCTGTCTTTCATCCCATTCTGTGTCCTCCTCTCTTTCATACCATTTTTTCTCCCATTCTTTTTCTCTTTTACAGTCATTGAGCATCCCGAAAACAATGCAGTGTGGACATCCCCTGGGACAGCACGATCTCGCAGAAAGAGAGAGGTGACACCACGATTTGTTAGCTCCAATGACAATGTAGCCTATTGCTCGGTGAAGCGTAGCAGCAAGTTTGATATGATAACTGTCTGTATAGGAGGAGGACCCAGCCGAACAAGCGTGAGTCATAGCGCACAGCCACATCTTCGCTAGACCCTCGGAAGAAAATCGATATTACATGCTTGACCCAATTATCATTTAGGCTACCTCCTCTGATCAGACCTGTATCCTGAACCGCTCCGATCGAAGGCGCGGCTTTGTGTCACCGAGACCTGCTTGAAATTCTTTCATTGATATTCAGCCGGGTGCTTCAGCCGCACCGTGGAAACAAACAGTGGCTAAATAGCGCAGTAATCAACCCCCGAATATGATGTGATACCGGGACTACACCGCACCAGGTAAGCTGTCTCCTCTTTGTCTGAATAAAGTGTCGTTAAGATAATAAGTGTCCAGATAATGAATTCCTCCGCAAGGTCAAATATGACTGTAAAGCCGCAGCGGGGTCCGGAAATTCCTATGTGTTGATGTGTTGGTTATTAGGAGTGGGGTTCGGATGTGCATCGTCAATTGACATGGTTATGATGTTGTTTCTCTCACCTGACTGTATCTTTTCATCGCATTCATCCGCACAGCCCTTTGTTTTGTCTTGGCTACGATATTGTTGTATTTTCTATATCAATTCACTTGTAGGCTACATCATGAGATAATTGTCTGGGGTTGAAACTGTAATTGCAGTGGGGATATATTTTTTTCGAGAGAGGAGACCCTAATATGACGAATGCATAGACACGTTCACAGCTACATACGGATTGGGTAGCCTATAGGCCTACTACATGTGTAGTAGAAGTGAAACGTGAAATAGATGAGAAAGAAGGATATTCTCTACTGTGTGATGCTTCTAAAGGAATTCATGTCATAATGGTAAAGTTGATGTATGTCTAGGCTACATTATCTCCATCGCTAAGTCCATGCATTCTAGTCACCGGTCACTGACTGTATAAAATTGTATTTTAAATATATGGTATCTCCAGGGAAACACACAGACCTACGAATTACTATTTCAGGAGGAGATATGATTTGACCATTCAATTGTCAGGGTCCATTCCCCCAACTCACCTATTGTATCATGTGATTCGTTGTGATATGTATGTAATATGTCAGTCAACTCAAGAGGGGGGAAACCTCAGTAGTCCTAGATATATTTGATCCTACTGTACTGTACGATAAGCTTTTTGAAAATGGTTTTCAAAATATTTCATATATCTATTTTGCAAATGTAGAATGTGCAATTATTTTGTGATAAAGGTCCAATGCAGTTTTTATTTAATTATCAAATCATTTCTGGGTAACTATTGAAGTACCTCACTGTGATTGTTTTCAATTGTAATTGTAAAAAATAAACAAAATATTGCTTCTTAGCAAAGATACATTTCTAAAGCAATAATTTGCAGACTGTCTGGGAGTGGTCTGAGTTGGAAGGGGAAAATGGTAATCTAGCTATTATTGGCAGAGAGGTTTGGAACTCTCTTTCAGTTTCTTATTAACTAATTTACCCATGGTGATGTCACCAGGCAGGCAGAAATTTCAGGCAGACTTTTCAAACAGCTCTTACACTAAAAGGGCATTATCATAATTTTCACAATTTCACAGTATTATTCCAACCTCATAGTGTGGAAATATATATAAAACACAGGAACGTCACTTTTCTTTACTGCATTGGGCTTTTAAAGCAGTATTTCTCCTGTTTTATCAGTAATGTCTATGTCCTGTTTGGACCGCTATATTGTATTGATTAGCAATAATATACACTATATACAAAAGTATGTGGACACCCATTCAAATTATTGGATTTGCCTATTTCAGCCTCAGCTGTTGCTGACAGGTGTATACATACAGCTATGTGTAACCGATGTGAAATGGCTAGTTAGTTAGCGGTGGTGCGCGCTAATAGCATTTCAATCACTCGCACTGAGACTTGAAGTAGGGTTTCCCCTTGCGTTGCAAGGGCCGCGGCTTTTGTGGCGCGATGGGTAACGATGCTTCGTGGGGTGTCAGTTGTTGATGTGTGCAAGGGTCCCTGGTTCGAGCCCAGGTTGGGGCGAAGAGAGGGACGGAACCTACACTGCAATCTGCAATCTACATACACAAACATTGGCAATAGAATGGCCTTACTCAAGAGCTCAGTGACTTTCAACAAGGCACCGTCATAGGATGCCACCTTTCCAACAAATTTCTGCCCTGCTAGAGCTGCCCCAGTCAACTGAAAGTGCAGTTACTGTGAAGTGGAAACGTCTAGGAGCAACAATGGCTCAGCCGCAAAGTGATAGGCCACACAAGCTCACAGAACGGGACCGCTGATGTGCGAAGTGCATAAAAATTGTCTGTCCTCGGTTGCAACACTCACTACAGAATTCCAAACGGCCTCTGGAAGCAACGTCAGCACAAGGATTGTTAGTCGGGAGCTTCATGAAATGGGTTTCCATGGCCGAGATGCCGCACACAAGCTTAAGATCACCATGCGCATTGGCTGGAGTGGTGTAAAGCTCACCGCCATTGGACTCTGGAGCAGTGGAAACGTGTTCTCTGGAGTGATGAATCACACTTCACCATCTCGGTTTGGTGGATGCCAGGAGAACGCTACCTGCCCCAATGCATAGCGCCAACTGTAAAGTTTGGTGGATAAGGAATAATGGTCTGGGGCTGTTTTTCATGGTTTGGGCTAGGCCCCTTAGTTCCAGTGAAGGTAAATCTTAACACTACAGCATACAATGGTATTCCAGACGATTCTGTGCTTCCAACTTTGTGGCAACAGTTTGGGGAAGGCCCTTTCCTGTTTCACGACAATACCCCCATGCACAAAGCGAGGTACATACAGAAATGGTTTGTCGAGATCAGTGTGGAATAACTTGACTGGCCTGCACAGAGCCCTGACCTCAACCCCATCGAACAACTTTGGGATGAATTGGAGCCAGGCCTAATCGCCAAACATCAGTGCTCGACCTCACTTATGCTCTTGTGGCTAAATGGAAGCAAGACCTCGCAGCAATGTTCCAACATCTAGTGGAAATCCTTCCTAGAAGAGTGGAGGCTGTTATAGCAGCAAAGGGGGGGGGGTGGCAATTCCATATTAATACCCATGATTTTGGAATGAGATGTTTGACGAGCAGGTGTCCACATACTTTTGGTCATGTAGTGTACCTCGCTGGATCTTATTTACCACCTTGTTGATTCATCTGCTTGGTTTATTCCAGTGAATTCCCACTGAAGTAAGAAACAAGACAAATCTAATTACAAAGTCGTATTTATATGCTCCCGTGTCTCAAATGAACAGCTTGGGGGCCTCTCGCTCATCTTCGATATTAGCATGGGGTGATGGAACTCCTGATGGGAGACCCCACAGCTACCCTACATGAGGCAGAGGACACACTGACCCCTTCCTGTAGGAAACAGTCACCTCCTGCTTCAAGTAACCAAGGCCCTTATTCATAAAGTTCCGGAACTCCAATTTGAGCAGCAGCAGCTGAAAAATGAGCTCCTACAAATATTGAAATTTACATGGTTTTTAGAGTGAAGTACATCGGAAAAAAGCAAAAGAAAACTGCAAGACTGAATAGGAGAAAAAACAAGCAACAAACAAAGAAGATAGGCTTTTGAAAAATAACTATTTTTCATAAAATTGTAGTTATCTTAGCTAGCTGAATTGTTTACCAGTTGCTAAGCAGTTGCTAGGGACTCTTTTGGAAGAAGCTAGCTAGCTAACGAAGAACAACAAAGAATATCTAGTTAACAGAAGAAAAGAAAGAGAAAATCAGGACAGAAGAAAAAGGATATCAAAGTGAAACAGTTCTCTAAAGACACAGGAGACAATAATACAAGAAACAACACTTCTGTAGCTTGTCAACTATGTGTCTGTCTATCCCTGTTCTCTCCTCTCTGCACAGGCCATACAAACGCTTCACACCGCGTGGCCGCTGCCACTCCAACCTGGTGGTCCCAGCGCGCACGACCCACGTGGAGTTCCAGGTCTCCGGCAGCCTCTGGAACTGCCGGTCTGCAGCCAACAAGGCTGAGTTCATCTCATGCTACCCTCCAGTCCCTAGACTTCCTTGCGCTGACGGAAACATGGATTACCACAGATAACACTGCTACTCCTACTGCTCTCTCTTCGTCTGCCCACGTGTTCTCGCATACCCCTAGAGCATCGAGCCAGCGGGGTGGTGGCACTGGAATCCTCATCTCTCCCAAGTGGACATTCTCTCTTTCTCCCCTGACCCATCTGTCTATCTCCTCATTTGAATTCCATGCTGTCACAGTTACCAGCCCTTTCAAGCTTAACATCCTTATCATTTATCGCCCTCCAGGTTCCCTTGGAGAGTTCATCAATGAGCTTGACGCCTTGATAAGTTCCTTTCCTGAGGATGGCTCACCTCTCACAGTTCTGGGTGACTTTAACCTCCCCACGTCTACCTTTGACTCATTCCTCTCTGCCTCCTTCTTTCCACTCCTCTCCTCTTTTGACCTCACCCTCTCACCTTCCCCCCCTACTCACAAGGCAGGCAATACGCTTGACCTCATCTTTACTAGATGCTGTTCTTCCACTAATCTCATTGCAACTCCCCTCCAAATCTCCGACCACTACCTTGTATCCTTTTCCCTCTTGCTCTCATCCAACACTTCTCACTCTGCCCCTACTCGGATGGTATTGCGCCGTCCCAACCTTCGCTCTCTCTCTCCCGCTACTCTCTCCTCTTCCATCCTATCATCTCTTCCCTCTGCTCAAACCTTCTCCAACCTATCTCCTGATTCTGCCTCCTCAACCCTCCTCTCCTCCCTTTCTGCATCCTTTGATTTTCTCTGTCCCCTATCCTCCAGGCCGGCTCGGTCCTCCCCTCCTGCTCCGTGGCTCGACGACTCACTACGAGCTCACAGAACAGGGCTCCGGGCAGCCGAGCGGAAATGGAGGAAAACTCGCCTCCCTGCGGACCTGGCATCCTTTCACTCACTCCTCTCTACATTCTCCTCTTCTGTCTCTGCTGCTAAAGCCACTTTCTACCACTCTAAAATCCAAGCATCTGCCTCTAACCCTAGGAAGCTCTTTGCTACCTTCTCCTCCCTCCTGAATCCTCCTCCCCCTCCCCCCCCCTCCTCCCTCTCTGCGGATGACTTCGTCAACCATTTTGAAAAGAAGGTTGACGATATCCGATACTCGTTTGCTTAGTCAAACGACACCGCTGGTCCTGCTCACACTGCCCTACCCTGTGCTTTGACCTCTTTCTCCCCTCTTTCTCCAGATGAAATCTCGCGTCTTGTGATGGCCGGCCGCCCAACAACCTGCCCACTTGACCCTATCCCCTCCTCTCTTCTCCAGACCATTTCCGGAGACCTTCTCCCCTTCCTCACCTCGCTCATCAACTCATCCTTGACCGCTGGCTACGTCCCTTCCGTCTTCAAGAGAGCGAGAGTTGCACCCCTTCTGAAAAAACCTACACTCGATCCCTCCGATGTCAACAACTACAGACCAGTATCCCTTCTTTCTTTTCTCTCCAAAACTCTTGAACGTGCCGTCCTTGGCCAGCTCTCCTGCTATCTCTCTCAGAATGACCTTCTTGATCCTAATCAGTCAGGTTTCAAGACTGGGCATTCAACTGAGACTGCTCTTCTCTGTGTCACGGAGGCTCTCCGCACTGCTAAAGCTAACTCTCTCTCCTCTGCTCTCATACTTCTAGACCTATCTGCTGCCTTTGATACTGTGAACCATCAGATCCTCCTCTCCACCCTCTCCGAGTTGGGCATCTCCGGCGCGGCCCACGCTTGGATTGCGTCCTACCTGACAGGTCGCTCCTACCAGGTGGCGTGGCGAGAATCTGTCTCCGCACCATGCGCTCTCACCACTGGTGTCCCCCAGGGCTCTGTTCTAGGCCCTCTCCTATTCTCGCTATACACCAAGTCACTTGGCTCTGTCATATCCTCACATGGTCTCTCCTATCATTGCTATGCAGACGACACACAATTAATCTTCTCCTTTCCCCCTTCTGATAACCAGGCGGCGAATCGCATCTCTGCATGTCTGTCAGACATATCAATGTGGATGACGGATCACCAGCTCAAGCTGAACCTCGGCAAGACGGAGCTGCTCTTCCTCCCGGGGAAGGACTGCCCGTTCCATGATCTCGCCATCACGGTTGACAACTCCCTTGTGTCCTCCTCCCAGAGTGCTAAGAACCTTGGCGTGATCCTGGACAACACCCTGTCGTTCTCCACTAACATCAAGGCGGTGACCCGATCCTGTAGGTTCATGCTCTACAACATTCGCAGAGTACGACCCTGCCTCACACAGGAAGCGGCGCAGGTCCTAATCCAGGCACTTGTCATCTCCCGTCTGGATTACTGCAACTCGCTGTTGGCTGGGCTCCCTGCCTGTGCCATTAAACCCCTACAACTCATCCAGAACGCCGCAGCCCGTCTGGTGTTCAACCTTCCCAAGTTCTCTCACGTCACCCCGCTCCTCCGCTCTCTCCACTGGCTTCCAGTTGAAGCTCGCATCCGCTACAAGACCATGGTGATTGCCTACGGAGCTGTGAAGGGAACGGCACCTCCATACCTTCAGGCTCTGATCAGGCCCTACACCCAAACAAGGGCACTGCGTTCATCCACCACTGGCCTGCTGGCCCCCCTACCTCTGAGGAAGCACAGTTCCCGCTCAGCCCAGTCAAAACTGTTCGCTGCTCTGGCACCCCAATGGTGGAACAAGCTCCCTCACGACGCCAGGACAGCGGAGTCAATCACCACCTTCCGGAGACACCTGAAACCCCACCTCTTTAAGGAATACCTAGGATAGGATAAAGTAATCCTTCTAACCCCCCCCCCCCCCCCCCCCCTTAAAATATTTAGATGCACTATTGTAAAGTGGTTGTTCCACTGGATATCATAAGGTGAATGCACCATTTTGTAAGTCGCTCTGGATAAGAGCGTCTGCTAAATGACTTAAATGTAATGTAAATGTAAATAAAGAGTAAGCGTGAGAGTAAAAATGCTGATCTAGGATCAGTTTAGTCTTTTAGATCATAATGAATAAGATTACATGGACAGAGGGGACCTGATCCTAGATCAGCACTCCTATTCTGAGGGGCGTTATGAATCAATATGGGCCCTGAATAAAGGAGTGACTAGTCTATCCCTCTGCCTCTCCCCTCAAAATGTACTCTGACAGAGTAACTTAAACCCACAGTTCTATTATATGGAATATTGATCCTAAACTGATCCTAGGTCAGCATTCTTCCTCTCACACTTACTCTTTATGAATACGGGCCTATTCATTGTTTTGTGCAGAAAATAAGGTTCTGGCTATTTGGATATGCCCAAAAAGAAGACTAACCTTTCCTTGGCTGAGAACAAACTTAATGATGAAGATGATTAATAGTGAGGCCCAAAAACAACACCCTAGGACACAAACTTCCAGAACAACAGATGCTTGAAGTCAGCATCTAATTTTGATTGAGATAAACTACATAGGAAACACATCATTTTATAGGATGTGAACGTCCTGGGATGACAGTTCAAGGATTCACACACAGTGTGTCTGTGTGAGTGCTGAGTTGCTCTGCTTCCTTTTCTTCATTTCGCCCCTGTACACCTGGTTCAATTATTGCGGGAGAGTTGATTGCTGAAAGCGCGGTCGGCCATTGAAGAACAATTTCATAGGGAACCATCATTTCACTTCACACCTCCAAGGGGTTGGATGTGATCTCGTCCGACAGCCAGAGCCACTTGTCAAGGCAGCCAGAGAGTGGTGCCGTAGTAATAGGTCACTTTCTTATAGTGTGAATATACTGTACACATTTGCCAACTGTGTGGCATGGAAAATCCAATCTGACAAATCACAACTCAAGCACTCAGAACTATACAAGCCATCCTATTTTCCTTCAGTACTAAAAATACCATGGCAAAGCCATTTAGTTCGTACCTTTCAGAAATCGGATTTCTTTTTGAGTGGGCCGCTGCTCACTCATTCTTTCTATTTGTCTCTGTCTGGAGTCTGCAGCTGCAGGCTTAGACACTGCTTGAGATTTATTTTCGGATGGGTGTGTGCGTTTGGCCTACATATAAGCCAATACACTGTGATGTATTTGAGCCTACAATTCCAAATGGAATATTTAGTAGCCTGGCTAGGACATTGAGTAACTAGAAGTGTCTGCTTTAGAAGGATAAGGATAACCCGTCGAGACATTTACTTTGTTATTAATGGCAATAGACCTGCTTTTTAATTGCCATAACCTGTAGAATGACGAGGAGGAAAATAAGATCACAGAGTCAAAAAATGAACAGACTCTATGATGAATGAAGCCTATTGGAAAAATCCAATGGGCTAATTGAAGTGCATTTGAAATCTCCCCAAAATGGTTCAATGTCTTGTTTATGTCCACAATAAACAGCTCTGTTGCTGTAGCTTCAGGGGAGATGTTGCAACAGATGAGACCAACAAACACACAGAGGTCTGTGTTTGAGGCCAGCAGATGGCTCATTTCAGACCTTTTTAAAAGGACTTATGTCATACAGATATAGGATCGTAATTTCACCACTCGTTTGTTGCTGAGAAAATGTATGAAAACTGAAATGAAAACTCCTACAAAACTGTCCATTTATTATAATGAATTCACATTTCCTGTTGCTGCAGGATTATATTCCTACTGTAGGAAACTGCCTCAAATGAAGATCCTACATCTGTAGGCTGCAGTGTCTGAGAGCTCTTTATTTAACCTTTATTTTACCAGGTCAGTTAACTGAGAACACATTCTCATTTACAGCAACGGCCTGTGAAAGAGTTACAGGGGAGAGGAGGGGGATGAATGAGACCATTGTAAACTGGGGATGATTAGGTGGCCATGATGGTATGAGGGACAGCTTGGGAATTTAGCCAGGACACCGGGGTTAACACCCCTACTCTTACAATAAGTGCCATGGGATCTTTAGTGACCACAGAGTAAGGACACCCATTTAACGTCCCATCCGAAAGACGGCACCCTACACAGGGCAATGTCCCCAATCACTGCCCTGGGGCATTGGATATATATTTTTTGTAATGGTAAAGTCAAACGTGGAACTAAGGCTACACTATTGATTTCACTTGTTGCGATTGCAAAGTCAATGCCTCTGTCCCCACTTAAGGATAATTCAATAGATTTCCTCCTGGGTTAAGAGGAATTATTTAATTCACTCAAGCTTGTTGAAGTGTGTGGTAAGTGTTTGTGATTGCTGTAGTCTTTCAAATTCCATCAGTTTTTGAGCAAAAATCATTTGTGGCATAGTTAATCTTAGTTTTGGCATTGCTTTATCTTCTCTGCTCCAAAGGGACTCGGAGTGCTCATGGTCCATCATTCATGGTCCATCATTTCAAATCAGTTTGCAGTCATCAGAGACACATTAAAATCAAATGTACTTACTGGAATGAAGAGGAAAGGCCAACGATCTCTGAGCAGCAAAACAGTTTAGGTCAATTTTGAAGCAGCATTGTCTTGGGCTTATTGTTAGTCATTTGGAGTTATTGCTATTATCTGTTGCTTTGTTTACAGATTCAGTTAATTCATTCAGTTCTGATGAGGTAGTTGGCACACAGTCTTTATTGTGATGGATACTAGGAGTCAGAAATACGCGAAGGTGTCAACTCCCATTGTTTTAATGTATTGCCTCATTGGTCACTTCTCCATCAGATGTCTGGTCTCGAGGATGAAAGTCTAGTTTGAAAAATATCCATAAATGTTTTTTGGAGTGCTCTACACTGTTAGTTTTCTAATTTCAAGTTGAAATGTCTTTCTGTTTTACTTTTTTTTTTTATAAAGTCTCACGTCTTTTTTGGTGTTTCGATATCACCTTTGAGGTCAGGATGTAAAATGCAAGAGTGAGAAAGACATTACCAACATCATCATTCTCTACTATATTAGAGGATATTATACTATATAAGGCGTATAGTATAATATCATTATCTACATGGAATGATCTAATGTATTGTTCATACTTCTTCTCTGAAACTAAAACTATTCTATTTTCCTACTTTATAGGGAATTACACAAATAGACAGGGATAGGATTGTGGACACCTGGTTCGACTTTGGATCCCTACAGTAGAAGTGATTAAGAGGACTGTTTCAATACAGGATGGGAACCAACCCAAAAAGGACAGTGACAGTCCAAATGGTCCCTCAGCTGGCTGGAGTGGAAGCTCTGGGAAACCAGGAGTCTAACGCCAACTGGGCTAAAGAACCTAACCTGAACCTCACCCAGGGTTGCCCTGCCCCCACCGCTACCCCTGCCCCTGTCCCTACAGAACACACACAGGATAACCTGTGTCTGACAACCCCCAACACAACCTCCAGGATCCAATCAACTGGCCATGGACAACCGGTTGGCGGCGGGGTGGGGTCCAACACCAACACACCTTTCTCGACAAATGGCGACGGAGGGAAATCGCCATCGGAGCATGTGATTGGAATAGAGCAGCAGATGGCATTGACATGCCGAGGAGGTGTGAGTGTAACCGAGGCGACGGCAGAGGGCCGTAGGGACGGCAACGCCAATTTGACAGCGTTAACCCCCACAGCCGCCGCCGAGGAGAAGGAGAAGCATATCTGTAAGGCCAGCCTGTCGTCCGCCGTTAAATCATCAAAGGTTGACGTGCATACGAATTACTGCAGAGAGAAAGAGCCTGGTGGAGCAGGGGCGGGGGAGGGGTGTGCAGCCAAGCCATCGCCAGAGCCCACAGCAGTACAGAGTGCTACAGTCAGAGTTTCTGCAGTAGCTACAGAGGAGTCACTACTAGCAGGGGACAACAAAAACGCAACCACACCAAATCAACATCCCCCTCAGGCCTGTGATCCAAAGCATACCTCGGCCTCTGAAGTGCTGACGTCTCTGACGACTCCCAAACAAGGTAAGGCAGAGGGAGCTGCAGTGACTACAAACAAGGTTGCTCCGCCTCCTTACAAATCAAAAGAGGCTGATAATAGTACGACAACACAGAGTCTCTCACCTTTACCTAGCCCCGCCACTGCCACCAACCCTACTCCATCAGAACGTCCTCTACAGGCCTCTAAAGAAAATACGCCCAAGACAATCTGTCAGAACCCTCCTTCCCAAACGGAATATAATAAAACGGCAGCTACATTGCAGCCGGAACAGACCAAGGAGACTGCAGTAGCTCCTGTCAATGCTGCCATCACCACCACCACGCCTCCATCACCAGACAGCAAGGAAAACGTAGGGCTTAGGAATAAGGCCTCAAGTCCGGCACCCCCTGAGAAGAAGGATTTAAAACCTACTCCAGTAGCAAAGACGGAGATCTGCTTAGATAAACACCTGCAGGCAGCATCGTCAGAGTCTTCATCACAGAAGGATCCTCCCTCGTCACCCAACGAGAACCAACAGAACCAACAGCCTGAGGCCCAACAGAGCCAGAACCAACAGCCTGAGGCCCAACAGAGCCAGAACCAACAGCCTGAAGCCCAACAGGGCCAGAACCAGCAGCCTGCCCACCATGCAGCACAGGTGGCAGACGAAGCCGTCCAGACTGCCTCGGTCTCGGAGGAGATGCAACAGAAAGCCCACTGCAAACTATACCGGGAGGCCTCCACCATGACCCGCACCCCCATCGCCACCCCCACCGCCACCCCCACCCATAGCAAGCAGGGCCAAGACGTGGAGGTCCAAGCAGTGGCTAACGTGTGCAGCCGGGCAGTCTCCACCAGCCCCAGCCTGTTTCCTCTGCCCCCGCCCTACAGGTCCACGGACAGAGGTGCTGCCCTGAGGGAGGAAGCAGCAGCTGAGAGCCTGTCTGTGGTCTACCAGGTGCCCCTCCACCAGATTCACATGGGCAGCAGTCCATCCTGCCCCCCGCCACCTAACTACACCGCAGGTCTCAGGTCCGGGTCAGAGCGATTGACCCTGGAGGCGGGGTCATGCTCCAGTCAGAGTGCCGGGGTGGTGCTCCATGCAGAGGAGGCGGTGGCGGCCCTCCATGCAGAGGTCGCCAGGCTGGGGGCCAAGCCTAAAGATCTGGCAGTCGGGGGGGCAGCAGCGCTATGCAACATCCAGCAGAGAGGAGCACTCCCGCCTCTGCAGCCCATCTACCAGATCAACATCGAGCCGTGCGGCGGCCAAAACGAGCCGGTAGCTAAAGCGAATCATCACCAGCATCGAGACGAGAAGGCAGTGGCAGACTCCCAATCCAAGCCCAATGCAGCAGAGAAACCAACTGTGTCTAATGAAGCGCAGACCGTGCCAACGCAGCCTGCCAAGCCTGCCTCTGCTAAAGCTCCGTCCCCCTTGTCGCCAACTGCCGTAAGCAAGACCAAATCCTCCGACAATAAGGCTGCTCCTCCTCCTTCGCAGTCAACTTCTTTCGTTACCAAGCCCAGCCAGGCCTCAACGACAACCTCCAAAAAAGCAGAGGACACTAAACCCAAGACGGCAGTGAAAGCGGCGAAGGAGAGCATCGTTAAGGGGGTTGGGGGCGTTAAGGCTTTGTTGGGCAAGAAGAAGCAGGAGCAGCTGGAGCCGGAGAGGAAGGACAAGGCGGAAGAAGACGAGGAGGGGAAACAGAAAGGTGAGAAGAGCGTGCATGATGTGCTGTGGGACGAGCAGGGGATGACCTGGGAGGTGTACGGAGCATCCGTTGACCCCGAGTCCCTTGGCTTTGCCATCCAGAGCCACCTGCAGTGTAAGATCAAAGAACAAGAGAAGAAGGTCGTGACCCAGTCATCTCTCAGGAAGTCCATCTCAGTGCCGCCGGTGGTGCCCGACTCGCCCGCCACCGTTGCCGTGGATGACGCCAACAGCAGGAAAAACAAGAGGAGGCAGCAGAACGTTTTCAGGTCCATGCTGAAAAATGTCAGACGGCCCAAGTGCTGCGCGCACCCTCCCCCTACCGCCGTGCTGGAGTGAGAAGGAGAAGCAGCGGCTGTATGCAGCCCACACCATCAGCTGAGTCCCCTATAAAGCGGGCTGGTTCACCCCTTGTTATGGTTCCTCCAAATGCCAAGCAAAGTGTGGATATTGGGATCTCTCCCTAACCCTACTGGTCAGATGTGGTATACAATGTTACCTTAGATGATTATCAACGGAAGAGGGCGAAACAAAAAGCTAAAATAGGTTCTTGTTATGGACAACTTATTTTTTAGATGAGAGAGATTCTAACAGTATTTAATGAAAAATGGCAATAATAATATCTTAGTGAAACGCATGTGTGTTAGTACTTATGGCAGTCATAACTCATTTTACCACTATGAAGTCCTGGTGTATACAGTACATGGCTCTGATCTTTGGGCGTACATACATATTACTGTCAGTATCATACCTTTTACAGATGTGCAACTAAATATCACTACTTCTCAGTGCAGTGGGTGCATTTTGGTATATATACAGTACGATAACGTTCCGGGTGTATTGAACAACCTCTATTTATAAGATGAATATATTCTTTTTTTGTTTTTTGTTGCAGATTTTATTTTGAATGGGTAACTACTTATTTTGTCTTGATAAAGAAGAAGAAGAAAACCTCTGCTGTGCTCATTTCCATATGTCTTATATACAATATAACACTGGGCCTGTGTGCATTTAGGTGCTCTATATTTAGTCTCTGTTCTCTTCGTTTTGGATTAAAAAAAACCTCAAGGTCGAAAAGTGATCTACAGCCGAGCAGTTCTTTCTGAATTCATTGACAGGTGTTTGAAGAGAGCGTTAGAGGCATGCATCCCCACAGTGTGAGTTCCTCAGTTACAATGTGTTATCAGACGTTGCTTGAGGATGGGTAAAGGGTCTGTTTGAAGCAATATTGCAGCTGATAGCTGATCTACGGGGACCGGAAATGATTGCGAGCGTGAGTAGTGTCTAGTACTAGAGACATTGCCAATCCGAGGAGCTCTGAGGTCTCTATTTTTAAATTCATCTTCCAATTGGTCTGTGAACCATCCTCACGAAACACCCAGCTTGTCATGTCCTTTATGGAATCATAATACCCTTTCTTTCTTTTTTTTAACCATTGGTCAGACTCTGTTCGTATACTATATGAAATGTCACCTTTTTGACTTGCTCTGATTCAAAACATAAATATTCTGATGTTGTATATGCTCAGTTGTACACACTGTATCATCAGGTACAGTGTTTTGTTTCAATAAGTACACCTGAAAACTGCTGTAGAAGGCTGTTTGAAACCACAGGGGACGGTGTTCAGCATGTATCAGTAGGCAGTAGTAGAGGAGTGGAGATGTGTACTCCTTGTGGATTAGTTGTCCATGGGCTTTATACAGCCCTTTCCCAAAATAATGTCCTTGAAACAGTGGTGAAATTGACCCAAAGCACAAATTAGTGTGTGTATACAGTACTCCACATTATTCAAGCCCTTTTCCTCTCCCTATAATCTCTCATTAAAATTAGATTCAATTAAAATACTATCAAAGCTAGGACAAAATAACCTCTTCAAAATTAGATGGTTGAATATTTGCGGAGAAGGAGAAATATAGTCTCTATCAAAGACTTAAAAACAGTTTCTTTTCAAAATCATTTAAATTTAGAATTGAGAACTTGCTAGATTAATTTAATTCTGGGTTTGATTGGATTAGGCCCATTTAAAGTAAAAAAACACAAAATCTGTGAATTACTGTGGGCTTCTATTAGAGAAGACAAATTAGAAGTCATTTTTTTTGTAAAAATGCATGTTTTTATGTGTAAGTCCATTAGTACATAAGACAGATGTTCAAAATGTAAGTCACCATTTGTTTTTTTATGATGCATCTATACTCCAAAGCCAATCATTGTAAGAGGTAGGTAGGTCTGCATTCCGAATCCAGTGATGTGAAATGTATGGGTTAAGCAGAGAAAATTAAACTATGAGTCTGCTTCCATAAAGTTAATTAAAACTTTCAATTTATCTCTTTTAGAATCACCTGAAACACTTTATTTCCTTAGGAAAAAATATCTGCTTAAAAATATTACATAAACCTTGTTTCCTCCACATTGTTATTAAGAGTAATCAAGTTATTAAATTATAAAAAAATGTAAATATAGTCTCAACGTGTTGATATAGGCTTACCATCACATCCTACTGTGGAATGGGGAATATTCACAGCCGGTCTTCTTTGTTTGGGAATTACAACTGTCTGTTTGAATACACCCTCTGTCTCCGTGTGATACACTGATTTCACAGGACTGTGCTGTCACTTCCTGTGTGTCTGGGTGTATGTGTGTGTCACCACTCATCACTGCATTCGTCACAGTGGGCTGTTAAGTTAGGTGTCCTGGGCTATTCTGTTCCCAGTCAAAAGCACACACACACACACACACACACACACACACACAAAGCTCCATCCCCCTGGTATTCAAGGTGTTAAGACGAGAATCACACCCCCCACACACTCACAACCAGACAGTCATCTCAGTTGCTGATTGAAGGGGCTGCCACAGTGAAGTGCATCACCAACCTATTTTGTCGTGCCGCTACCTTTGGGAGGAGATGTATTGAATTTGGACTGACACTTTTTCTACGTGTGTAGAGCTACAAGCATCCCCTGATCCTCTCTCTCCATCTTCCTTCAATGTTCTCCCATCTCTCTCTTTCTGTCTCTCCGCGCTCTCTCTCTCTCCATCTCTCTGTCCATAGATCAGGAACCAGCAGAAGTCGACTCAACCGGCCTCAATGCTGACTCCCTCACCCCGGCCTTAATTAGCTGGTGTTTCAATATTTAATGTCCCCCTCGCCCCCCGTGTCCCTGCGACTGGTTCCCATTTGAAAGTGCAGATTAGATGTGGCCATAGGCGGTGGGTGTTAAACACAAGAGGAGATTCATTGTGATGAAAAGACTGTACGACTGAGACAGAGAGAAACAGAGATGGGAGGGAGAGAGAGGGGGAGAGAGAGAGGGGTGTTTTGAATGCACCTGTTCGAAATGGAAAGGTTGTTTTGTAATGTTGTAAAATGAGTGCTGCTGTTCTCCTCTCTGGCAGGATAAGAAATCTAGGGAGTGGAATTGAAACTGAGTTTTATTTTAGAGTTATAAATCTTAGGGTTTGGAAAATGAAATCCCTGCCTTAAAAATAGATATAGGCTATTTGACTTGGAGATGATCATTGATTTAGATGAAAATAAATTGTGCGGGGCCCAGAAACTTAATTAAACTGAGAGCCCGTGTTCATCAACAGTTGGCCAGTCTATCATCATCTAACATTAATGTGTCAGTGCGCTTTAAGAAATCAAATTATGCTCTAGCGTTGGAAAAGATTAGTAGAGTCTACATCTTGGTGAGGGAATTTCTCTGAATGTTACTGTTGTGTCGTCTCACACGGTTCTATTATATTCTCACGGGGCATTTATCCCCTCTCTATGGAAATTCCTCTAAAGCCACCACTACATAACCGTTCTTTGAGCTTAGCTGAATATCCGGTGCTTCGACTGCGTGTTAGTTAGAGTCTATATCAAGACTCCCTCTAGCCCTCCAGATAAAATGTCCACCTCAGAAACATCCTTAAAATGTGTTAAACCCCCTGCTATGACCCAGTTAGCTCCACACACACACACACACACACACACACACACACACACACACACACACACACACACACACACACACACACACACACACACACACACACACACTCCTCTCAGCTACACAGAGAATCTTTATAGGACCCGTGTAGCCTAGACGCAGCTTGAGCACAAGCCATTACAATTACCAATACAAATCACAAATAATTCCCTGTTGGATCTTTAGCCGCACATCAGACACACTCAGACTCCATCTTATCATGGGGATCAGTATCTGTGTTAATTGCTGTTTACTGATTGTATTTTGAGATTGGTAAGTATGTGATTATGAATCTCTTTAAGGGTCTGGGGATCTTAGTGATGCTTAGCTATTCTCCATAGATGGAACACAGGTTGATTCTGGAGCACTGGGTGATGTAATGAAACATGTCAAGCTTTATGTTCTCCCTCTATGATGATGTCATATAAAAGCACTATCTCTCTCTCTCTCTTTCTCTCCCTCTTTCTCTCTCTTTCTTTTTCTCCCCCTCTTTTTATCTCTCTCTCACTTTCTCTCTCTCTATCATAAAAGCACCATATAAGTCAGCAACAGCAGGGCGGCTAAAGCCCCTGCCTCCCCTCTGAAGCGTCTCTTTATCCCTGACCTCTGAACAGCTCTTATAGCGCCTTCCCAGTACTGCTTCAGTCCTTTTGTTTCTCTCCCTGACCCCAGAACAGCTCTTATAGCGCCTTCCCAGTACTGCTTCAGTCCTTTTGTTTCTCTCCCTGACCCCAGAACAGCTCTTATAGCGCCTTCCCAGTACTGCTTCAGTCCTTTTGTTTCTCTCCCTGACCCCAGAACAGCTCTTATAGCGCCTTCCCAGTACTGCTTCAGTCCTTTTGTTTCTCTCCCTGACCCCAGAACAGTTCTGATAGCACCTCCCCAGTACTGCTCCAGTTGTTTTGTTTACTCACTGTTGTATTAAATCACCGGCAGCCCTACAGTAAGGAACTTCCTCCGATGTCGTCTGCTGCTCAGGCCCCTGAGGAATACATGGCCTACATTACTTTGCATTGTTGGGAAGCATTGTGGGAAAAGGTGTTTGGAAGGATTGAGGTGTGTGCGCTTCTGTGGGTGTGTGCACGCGTTTGTGTGTGTGTGTGTGTGTGTTCCCCTATGTGCTCTTGTTCATAGGGGAACACACTTTTTTCTCTCTTCCTATCCCTCTCCCTCCTCCACTCCAGCGTACTCCATCACTGTGTAACATTACACACTGCAGACCTGAGCATTTTACAGCAGCTTGTCATTAACCACCCCGCCGTTCCACACACAAACGCACGTACGTAACCTTTCACATGCTGAAAGTCAAGCACAGGTGCACATATACTTGCACGCACACACACACACACACACACACACACACACACACAAATACACACACTAAGGTCACCTTGGCTGTCTTCACTAGAGACTGCTTTATAACGGCTGACAGATGTTTCTATAAATCATTGGTCCCCCAGTGGACAGAGGTTCCACACACACACACACACACACACACACACACACACACACACACACTGCAGCAACACTCTATCCCTCTCCCTTTTTCTCCCTCTCCCTCCCCCTCCCAGAGACACTCATGGGTGAGAAAAATATCCCCCACATTGACACACACCATCTAATAAAGGGATTTGAGCGACTGAAAAAACTGCTATATAAATCCAATCCATTCTTGATGCATTAAAATGTTTTGCGGCTGATGTATTGAAAGTCCTGCAGCAGCAGCAGGGTTGATATACTGACCTGTAGTTGTAAGACTTTTACCAGTATTGTTGTGAACGGATGTTATTGGGGTGAGTGGTGTGCAGTTAGTTGTGAGCAAGTTTGGAGGGTAGAGTTGCAATGAGAGTTGTTAATGGGTCACTTCACAGACATCTTAGTTTGGAAGCATCCTCCATTGCAGGTGTCCAGTTGTATTTATTTCATTTATTTAACCTTTATTTAACTTGGCAAGTCAGTTAAGAACAAATTCTTATTTACAATGACGGCCTACCGCGACCAAACCCTAACCCGGACGACGCTGGGCCAATTGTGCGCCGCCCTATGGGACTCCCAATCACAGCTGTTTGTGATACAGCCTGGAATCGAACCAGGGTCTGTAGTGATGCCTCTAGCACTGAGATGCAGCACCTTTTACCGCTGTGCCACTCGGGAGCCCCAAGTGAAGGGGCTTTCTCCCCTTTGGGTTGAAATGTAAAGCAACTGAGAAAATATCTCAACCACCTACTAGAATTGACCCACAACCAACAAAAAATGCAAAACATTATATAAAATCATTATCGACTGTATAATATCTTAAATCATTTAATTTAGTTCTCTTAAATAATGATATGCTCCTAAATGTGCTGCCAAGGAGAGATAAGAAACTTCCGTTTCAGCCCAGACGTCAATTAAACGTCTATTCCACATTGGTTCAACGTAATTTCATTGAAATGACTCGGTTGATTCAACCAGTGTGTGCCCAGTGGGAGTACAGTATATCACCACTTGTTTCTGTCTTTCCCAAAGGGAAGAATTGGAGGGAATGTACAGGCCTAAGTCCTTATCTCCTAGAGATAGATTAGGTATTTAAAGTGACTGGTTACCATAGTGAATGTGTCTCTGTCTAATCAGACTGTGGCTGAATCCAAGAGTCCTTTATATGATGAGGTAATTCCAACCATTCAATCTCCATGGAGATTAACCAAAATTGAAGCACTTCCTCTATGAAACTCATTAACCCTGACTCCAAAGTTATTGTGAAGAAACCTCTGGTATCGCTTCCACATTGTATGCAAATCTGTCCTAAAGTTATTTTTAATTTCCAATCCGTGATTAGGAGCGTGTGAATGAAGACGTAGGTCGTTATTGAGCGGCCTAATTTGTAATGACGAATGGCGAGCGTGAATATTGCGGTTGCCAAACTGTCCCTTATCATTATCGCCCCCTCAGATGATATCAAGATTCCTCAACTCTCCTGCAGTCGACTCTGATTAAAAGTCCAATTAAAAACCTGTCGGTCAGAGGAGGTGTGTCCTGTCTCGCCGGACGTTGCCCGTAGCTGAGGGTTGATTCTCACACACTCACGTGTTGAGAAATAGTGATTCGGCCTTCAGCATCCTTCAACCTTCATCATCCTTCAGCCTTCGTCATCCTTCTTGGTAATTCAATTCAAACAAGATGGCCTCACTTTGACACACAGTAAGAAACAGCAACTCACACCTGTACAGCAGTGGGGGCTGCTGAGGTGAGGACGGCTCATAATAATGCCTGGAACGGAGCCAATGGAAATGTGTCAAACCCATAGAAACCATGTGTTTGATGTTCTTGATACCTTTCCACCTATTCCGCTCCAGTCATTACCACGTGCCCGTTCTCCCCATTTAAGTTGCCTCCAACCTCCTGTGCTGTATAGCACTGTAACACAGGTTGAGTCCCAAATTCCACCCTATCCCACTCATAGTAGGGCCCTGGTCAAAAGTAGTGTACCATATAAGGGACAGGGTGCCATTTCAGACACAGTGCTGTTGTATGTGAGTGTGCTACTTCCCATATCCTAGGTCCAGGGTTTCTATGGTAACACTAACACAGGTTCATAATATCTAACCCTCTAAAGTAGACCTTGGGGAGCCAGATAGATAACCGCTACAGTGTAACTCACACTTCACCTAGATAATAAAACATTATCTGATAATACATTGTACTGTTCTGTGCTGTATAAATATATTAACAATACGGCTTGTGTGGTGAAATGAATCTCTCCACAGAGACCATTTTCACAATCAACTTGACAATCATTCTGATCTGTGCTGATCTCTGTTAGTGTTTATGACGGGTTTGTTAATGGCTCTCTTCTGCTTGCTATAATATCTCTATGGCTTGTGCTATTATCAGTCTGTACATAGTGAAGTGCTTATCTCAGCACTTTGAAACTCCACTCTACAAACCAATGACTGTATATATGAATGGACAACGCAATCGATCATGTGACACCATTCATTCCTATGTGAAGACTCAATAGCGCATTGAAGCCAAATGAAGTCTGTTAAAATGGTGTCTGATGGAGACATAACATGTTCAGTTTTAGCTATTCCAGGAAGTGCTGCTCCCTCTCATTGAGTAACTGAAGCTGAAGGCCGACCGGAGTACTGCAGGCTGCCATTAGCAACTTAATTATCCTTCTGTCTGCGATTTTAAAATGCTTGGTTCAAGGGCATACATCTGGTGTGTTAGAAGCAATTGTTGGTACCATGATTGTCTTCTAAATTGTTTTATTTACTCAAAGATTGACCATGAAGATTGCCATTTTTCCATTCACTATAATGGGGGATCCTGTTTTTCCGCTAACAATGCCTTTAGTACCTCGGTTGGCCTTGAACTTCCATGGCATCAATCAGAGGGGGGAGTCGTTCTCCCCTGCTACAAACACACTGGCAGTATTACAGCAAGGCAGCATGAGCCAGGCTGTCTGTACAGAGAGCCATTAGAAATTTGCAACGAAGTGTCCGAAATTGCATCCTATTCCGTACATAGTGCTCTACTTTTGACCACGGCCCATAATTCCCTAGAATGTGCCCTACTTTTGACCAGGGCACATAGAGCAGTAGTCAAACGTACTGTATTATTTGGAGAATAAAGTGCTATTTTAGATGCATCCTGGGAAGGGACCCCTGATTCCAACAGGCAGGATTACAAGCCTGTTTCTAGCACATTATCCATTAGCTTAACAAACGGTAATTGATTGCCAGGTAGCATCTGTGGGACTCCTATGGGGCATAGATGACTAAACAGTAGGTTCCCGTGAGCCTAGTCCCCATCATTCCTTTTACTTTAATCAAATCCATCGCTAATGCTAAGTGCTTTGGCACTTAAGCCACATTAAAGAGTTTAACCATAGCCCAGAAGTGCTCTGTACTACATCAATCAATTAGTAAGCTTGACGATAATTGCAGTGCACTGCGTGACGGGCCCGCTCCTCTTATAAAAGCTGAGGTTGAGACAGTAAATGTTTTGAAATGAGATTCGGGGTCGAGTGTAGGGACAAAGTTAATAATATAAACAAGGCTTGCGTAAACACAGATCATATACCATAGTCCCCCCAAACTCAACTCTGGACCTCGAAGCCAGTTCCACTGTGTTTTTTTCAATGTTGCGCTCGAATCAGGGACTGATTTAGACCTGAGACACCAGGTGGGTACAATTAATGATCAGGTAGAACAGAAAAGCAGCAGGCTCTGTACCTCATAGGGTAAGAGTTGAATAGCCCTGCTATAGGCTATACTGTACAACAGTGTGTATAACGGTTCTATAGTAGCCTACAACAGGTTAAGTTATAGGTGAGAGGTAAGAAATGTACCACTGCCCCTACTGAAGCTATGTACAGTATCATAATGGTTTTATTTGAGACTCAAAATGACATCAACTAATTTACACTATGCGCGCTAAAACACGTTTTACAACATGTCCAAAAATCCTAAACAGTCAAAAACTCTCCGCACAGACACGCGAGTCCAAGGTACAGCCAGTCTACCAAAGGTCGGACCAGACCATGAGACGCTGGTGCACCAGAGGCAAAGCACATTTGCTCCACAGCTGCACATCTCCACCACTGTGAACAGAGAACATGGAGGAAGACCTAAAGAAGAGACCCAAGTCCAGGGGTCTGAGTACCCTGGAGAAGAGCCTGGTACTACTGTTTGTGGCTCTGACTGGCGCCTGCATCGGACTGGTGGTCATCTACTTCACTGACAAGAACAGCGTCTCCACTGATGAAGGTGAGTAGTGTACTACCTGTATGTTTAAATGGAGGGAAGGGAAAGGGGGATACCTAGTTAGTTGCACAACTAAATGCATTAAACCAAAATGTGTCTTCCGCATTTAACCCAACCCCTCTGAATCAGAGAGGTGCGGGGGGCTGCCTTAATCCATATACACGTCATCGGTGCCTGGGGAGAAGTTGTTGTTGGAGGTTAACTGCCTTACACAAGGGCAGAACTGCAGATTTGTCCACCTTTTCAGCTCAGGGATTGGAACCAGCTACCTTTCGGTTACTGACCCAATTCTCTTAACTGCTAGGCTACCTGGTGGTGAGCTGCTATATACTTTAAACACATTCATGTAGGCCAGATGATTAGTACTACTGTATATATGTTTATATGTATACTGCTAGGTAAAGTCCCGCCTTATCTCTGCTCGCTGGTCACCATAGCTGCACCCACCCGTAGCACGCGTTCCAGCAGGTATATCTCACTTGTCACCCCCAAAGCCAATTCCTCCTTTGGCCGCCTCTCCTTCCAGTTCTCTGCTGCCAATGACTGGAACGAACTACAAAAATCTCTGAAACTGGAAACACTTATCTCCCTCACTAGCTTTATTAAGCACCAGCTGTCAGAGCAGCTCACAGATCACTGCACCTGTACATAGCCCATCTATAAATAGCCCCAACAACTACCTCTTCCCCTACTGTATTTATTTATTTATGTATTTTGCTCCTTTGCACCCCAGTATTTCTACTTTGCACACTCATCTACTGTCAAGTCTACCATTCCAGTGTTTTACTTGCTATATTGTATTTACTTTGCCACCATGGCCTATTTATTGCCATTACCTCCCTTATCTCACCTCATTTGCTCACATTGTATATAGACTTATTTTTGTACTGTATTATTGACTGTATGTTTGTTTTACTCCATGTGTAACTCTGTGTTGTTATATGTGTCGAACTGCTTTGCTTTATCTTGGCCAGGTTGCAATTGTAAATGAGAACATGTTCTCAACTTGCCTACCTGGTTAAATAAAGGTGAAAATAAATAAATAAATAAAATATACTGTAAACACTTAGGAGTTGTTCTATCCCTCTAAACCTCATCACTGTCAAGGAGGTGTGAATACTAAACTTTAAACCCTTCAAATGTCTTTCAAATGAATGTTTATAGCTCTACTCACACCAGAAAGTTCAACGCCTTCTCAGCAGGACTATGAAACAGTGATTTATGGACCCTTGTGATTGATGGACCATTATACATGTACCATAATATCAGGCTTAGCTAAGCGTCTGGGGAGTGGATGGGTAACGGCTGTCGGCTGGTGGTGAGTTTTCTGACAAGAAGATGAAAAGTGATGTTTGTTGTCTGTTTTGTTTCAATTTCTATCACTGTACGTTGTGCTCTTAATGTATCTCTGTCTCTGACAGATGTTTTATTATTTATGATTAAAATAAACCACACTTCCATATCAGCAATAAATGATAAGCATAGAAGATCGATCTGGCTCATTGTGTACCGTAATAACAAACCAACGGCATTCATTGCTGCAGTAATAATGGCATTGAATACTTCTGGCATTGAATGTGCATCCGTTTTGGCTACAGGGCTAGACAGAGAGTTATATTCTAAGGGGGTTCTGTGTCTTTGTGGTACCTCTGTGATGTGAGTCACAGTGACGTCCCCTGCCACTGTGTGGCAGACAGACAGTCCGAGCTGAGACCCAGCTGTGGAGTACGTCTGTGGAGGAACAGAACAACAACAAAAGGCAAAGGTTCCTCTAACGTTGAGGGAACGTCTATAGTCAAACCTCCTGCGAACCGTTAGGGATATCTGAAAGTCTAATTGGTCCCCTTGGACATTGGCATCTCATTGGTCTCACCACTGGCTACTGATGCACTGATGCGGTTCCAAGCACTGTTATGGATTGCTGGACGTATTTTTCATATAGTGTCACTCTGTCACCATAGAAAGCATGACAAATACGTCCTCAATTTGTCACGTCTGCATTTGTTTTCAACCCTCCGTTTTGAGTCTTTCTATTTCATCTATAGTTAGAAAACAATCCATCAAATCACCTGAGTTAAAATGTGATTTAACATGCGTGTTGTTTTGGCTTCTGACAAGGTCTCAATGATGATCTGTTTATCATATAAGATAGTCCACATATCTGCAACATATCTTGGTGCCTTTTTACAGTTTTGTGCTGGTTCCCAAAAAATACAGCCTTCCCCACCCTGTAAAAATGCATTTAAATCATATAAAATCTATGATGTTATTAACATTGTCCCACGCTACCTTGGCTTGGTTAGCCAAATCAGTCATTTCGTTCCTAAGAATAATGGCTTTCATCCATTTCTGTGAGTGAGACAGCCTTAGGAGACGCGGCTGACTCCAGAGACAGCACTCACACAGTACACTGGTCTAGCATAATGCAAATACTCTCACTCTCTTTCTCTCTATTTCTCTCTCTCTCTTTCACTCTCTCTCTCTCTCTCTCTCTCGCTCTCTCCCTTTTATCTCCTTTCTCCTTTTATTCGTCCTTACAAAATCCCTTATTCAATAAACCTTGCCCAGGAATAATGTCTGCACTTTGAAGTAATGGTCGTAGCTAGTGGTATATTGAAAGGCCAAATACTGTCTAGCATCTGTCTACATTATACAGTGCATTCGGAAAGTACTCAGACCCCTTGAACTTTTCCACATTTTGTTACGTTACAGCCTTATTCTAAAATGTACTAAAAAACATTTATCATCAATCTAAACACAATACCCCATAATGACAAAGCAAAAAGTTTTTTAGAAATATTTGCAAATTTGTAAAAAAGATACAACTGAAAATATCACATTTACATAATTATTCAGACCCTTTACTCAGTACTTTGTTGAAGCACTTTTGGCAGCGATTACGGCCTCGAGTCTTATTGGGTATGATGCTACAAGCTTGGCATACCTGTATTTGGGGAGTTTCTCCCATTCTTCTCTGCAAGCTCTGTTAGCTTGGATGGGGAGTGTCGCTGCACAGGTATTTTTAGGTCTCTCCAGAGATTTTAGATCAGGTTCAAGTCCGGGCTCTGGCAGGGCCACTCAAGGACATTCAGAGACCTGTCCTGAAACCACTCCTGCGTTGTCTTGGCTGTATGCTTAGGGTCGTGTTCCTGTTGGAAGGTGAATCTTCACCCCAGTCTGAGGTCCTGAGCGCTCTGGAGCAGGTTTTCATCAAGGATCTATCTCTCTGTACTTTGCTCCGTTCATCCTTCCCTTGATCCTAACTAGTCTCCCAGTCCCTGCCGCTAAAAAACATCCCCACAGCACGATGCTGCCACAACCATGCTTCACTGTAGGGATGGTGCCCAGTTTCTTCCAGACGTGATGCTTGGCATTCAGGCCAAAGAGTTCAATCTTGGTTTCATCAGACCAAAGAATCTTGTTTCTCATGGTCTGAGAGTCTTTAGGTGCCTTTTGGCAAACTCCAAGCGGGCTGTCATGTGCCTTTTACTGAGGAGTGGCTTCCGTCTAGCCACTCCACCATGAAGGCCTGCTTGGTGGTGTGCTGCAGAGATGGTTGTCCTTCTGGAAGTTTCTCCCATCTCCACAGAGGAAATTTGTAGCGCTGTCAGAGTGACCATCGGGTTCTTGGTCACCTCCCTGACCAAAGCCCTTGCTCAGTTTGGCCGAGCGGCCAGCTCTAGGAAGAGTCTTGGTGGTTCCCAACTGCTTCAACAAAGGTGCTTCTACAAAGTACTGAATCCTTATGTGAATGTGATTTTTTTTAAATCTAAAAACCTGTTTTTGCTTTCTCATTACGGGGAGTTGTGTGTAGATTGATGAGGAAAAATAACAATTTAATACATTTTTAAATAAGGCTGTAACATAACAAAATGTGGAAAAACTTGAGGGGTCTGAATACTTTCCGAATGCACCATATATATGCCACTAGTCAACAAAGGGATAGATATATGTATGTACAAAACATTAGGAACACCTGCTCTTCTCATGACACAGACTGACCAGGTGAATCCAGGTGAAAGCTATGATCCATTATTGATGTCACTTGTTAAATCCACTTCAATCAGTGTAAATGAAGGGGAGGAGACAGTTTAAAGAATTGAGACATGGATTGTGTATGTGTGCCATTCAGAGGGTGAATGGGCAAGACAACATATTTAAGTGCCTTTGAACAGGGTATGGTAGTAGGTGCCAGGCGCACAGGTTTGAGTGTGTCAAGAACTGCAACGCTGCTGGGATTTTCATGCTCAACAGTTTCCCGTGTGTATCAAGAATGGTCCACCACCCAAAGGACATCCAGCCAACTTGACACAACTGTGGGAAGCATTGGAGTCAACATGGGTCAGCATCGCTGTGTAACGATTTCGACACCTTGTAGAGTCCATGCCCTAACGAATTGAGGCTGTTCTGAGGGCAAAAAGAACGGGTACAATATTAGCAAGGTGTTCCTAATATTTTTTACACTCAGTGTATATGTGTGTAAATTATATAAAAAAACTTGTACTGTATTGGTTGTATAGGGTAGTTGCTGACCATGTTGTCATTGGCCATACGATTGTATGAGGGTAGGTTATTGCTGTATGTTATTGCTTTAATTACCAATTACCAATTGCTTTTGTTTAATGGGACTGGTAAAGCAATCCTCAATTCGAATGCTCTTATTAACGTAAGTAGTGCCACTATATCATCAAACAATCTGTCCCAGCAGGATGTTCAATATTGACATTGTGTTACCCTTCCATGTTATACATAACAGCCCAATAACAAGGGTTATAATCAAAACAAATGATTCTGTCGGTAGACATTGTTTTTCCAGAACAACATTACCCAAAGCTGTTCCCCTGCAGCTGTCACATCAACTGAATGTTCATGTAATCAATTGTGTGTGTGTGTGTATGTTTGTGTGTGTGCATGTTTGTGTGTTTGTGTGTGCGTGTGCGTGTTTGTGTGTGTGTGTGTGGGACAAGAGGTCAATTCGGGATGCGGGGGTCCTCGGGCTCTCAAGGGCCCGTCAGGGGAGTTCACCAGCATGAATCACCCCAGTAGCTACGACAACGGCATGAGCTGCAGCTGGCACATCACTGTAGACCCAGGCATGGTAAGTACCACAATGCAACATATTCAAAACACAAAGACTTTTATACAGTAACCTTTTCATTTTACTGTGCTCTTTCCTTCAAACAAATACACTGAACAAAAATATAAATGCAATATTCAACAATTTCTAAGATTTTACTGAGTTACAGTTCATATAAGGATCTCAGTCAATTGAAATGAATTCATTAGGCCCTAATCTATGGATTCCACACTTTAAAAAAAGTTGGGGCATGGATCAGAAAACCAGTCAGTATCTCGTGTGACCACCATTTGCCTCATGCAACGCGACACATCTCCTTCACATTGAGTTGATCAGGCTGTTGATTGTGGCCTGTGGAAGGTTGTCCCACTCCTCTTCAATGGCTGTGTGAAGTTGCTGGATATTGGCGGGAACTGGAACACGCTGTCGTACACGTTGATCCAGAGCATTCCAAACATGCTCAATGGGTGACATGTCTGGTGAGTATGGAGGCCATGGAAGAACTGGGACATTTTCAGCTTCCAGGAAATGTGTACAGATCTTTGCGACATGTAGCTATGCATTATCATGCTGAAACGTGAGGTAATGTCGGCAGATGAATGGCATGATCATGGACCTCAGGATCTCATCACGGTATCTCTGTGCATTCAGATTTCCATTGATAAAATTAAATTGTGTTCGTTGTCCGAAGCTTATGCCTGCCAGTACCATAACCCCACCA